>NC_044385.1:31207756-31530672 GCF_006542625.1 Nomascus leucogenys | reverse complement strand
CTGTGGGTCTGATGCAGCGGCCGCACAGGCTGGTGTGGAGCTGTGAGCCAGAGAGCTGCTCATCTAAATCTAATACCTACAGCCAGGTCAGAAGAACAAACAGACACAACTGCAAAGCCTACTCACTCACTGGACAAATCTCCCCCTTTTCAGCACCTCTAGAACTTCCTGGGCCTGCCTGGTACTTCACACTCACACTCTCAGGGAAAGACTTAAAGGAAAAAAGTTCAGAACTGGGGTGAAACTATTAAAGGCAGGAACAGACGGTGACTGAAACTAAACTTTGAACTCCATAAGAGGAGGGATATTACTTTGCCAACCCTAACTCTGCTGCCGATCAGCTCTGTGATTAAATGTTGGACTCTGACCTTTTTTCTTATCTCTAAAATAAAGGGTTGAGTCAACACTCCAATCAAGCTCCAGCAGGTCGAAATTCCCCTAATTAGGAACCAATGTGTGTTGTTTGATTAAAAACAAACCAGCCTAGGTTGCACACTAAAAGAGTTGTTTCCTCTGTGTGTGGCACAGAGAGAAAATAACTTGTTGGCTGTAACTCCAGAAACTGATCTGATGGACCCAGTGGGCCCCTTGCTCCACAGCACGCAGGGGAAGGGAGGGCAGCCTGCCCGAGGGAAGCCTCAAAAGGGAAATAGCCCTTAGAACAGTCAGAGGAAAATGAGGTCTCTGCCAGTCTCCTGCTTGGAGGCTGCCTTCAGGCAAGGGAACAGGAGTGTTTTTAAAAGTTACATCATAAAAATTAGAACTGACGATGGATATTAGTTGGGCAGCACATCTTGGAATCTGCCAGAGCATTGCACAATCCTCAGAGTTCTTCCCTCTGCTCTGCCCAGAGCCCGGCCTCCAGACACAACGGAAACCTCAATATGTATTCATGAGCCAACGGGGGATTTCTCCTTTTTATGAAGACCTCGAGATCAGGATGGTGTCCCTTTATCCCTTCCCTTCTGTCTTTTTGAAGTACTCCTTCACCTTAAGGGACTCTACCTGTGCATCACATGGGAGGTTCACTGTCAGGGGTTGAAACTCTGGTGGCTGGGCCTCAGATCCAAAGCAAAACTGAAACCACAGCCAGTGTCAGAGTAAATCCCTCTCTGTTGATGGCCTGCCTCCAGGAACAACACACTTCCCATTCACCAAGGAAACTAGACTGGCAGGTCCTAGAAGGCGAGCAACCTCGGTTTTCCGGCATCACTCAACACGTGGTCCTGAGCCCTGTGTCAGAATCACTGGACAGGACTTATTTAAAGAGCAGATTCTGAGCCTCCTTGAGTCTGAATCTCTGCCAGAGGCCTGGGTAACTATAATAAACAAGCACACTGAGGTGATTCTTATACATACTTAACTTGGCAAACCATTGCAAAGGAAAAGTCCCAGGCCAGAAGTCAATAGAAAATCTGTGTTGGTGTTCTCATCCCAGTAACAAGCTAGCAGAGCATTCCTGGATAAATTCCTGTGTCCCTTATACCTCCACTTGTCCACTTGCGGAAATAATGGAGGTGCTAACAGAATGCCAAATGAGATCTGTTCTATCCTACCACTGCTATTAAATGAAATAAGCCGTATGAGAGGAATTAAGTGTTGTAGGAAATTTTATATGACATCCAGACATGTAAAGTTTGGAAACATAGAATAATACGTTATTTTTACAAATTGAAACTATCCTTGACAATAATATATATGTTTTATTGTGTATGAGACTCTCTCAAAAAAAATTAAAAAAATATTTTTTTAATTGTGTTTCAGAAATTTTGGATACTTTGAATTTTTCACTTTTTTGAAATTTTTCAAAAAAAACTCTATACATGCAAATTTGATATATCATTAATTACTGGAATTTAAAATAGGATATCAATCCTGAATCTGTTTTAATGGAAAAGATTTGGTATTTCTCTAATTTTCTTTTATAAAGTATCACAAATGTTAGATTCAGAGACTATGAGTAAAACTCAATTTAAAAGATGCTCCTTAAAAATTAAAATTGTGCCACTTGAGCTAAATTACTTGATATCAACAGTCAATCACAATCTTTTATGGAAGATAAAAGACACTTTCTAAATTTATCATTCTAGGCTTTGAATCCAGAATATTAACATTATGATCAACATGAATTGGCTGAATATTTTCTTTCTTCCTCTGATCTCTCCTCTAACTTCCTCTGTAAATCACCTTTATGTACATGAAGTCACACAATTCTTTATTGACAGGGTTCGTGGTTAGGAGAAAAATTTAGTTTGAGCTCTCTGGTCTTTTCCATATTTACAATTCAATATTTGGTATTTTAAGAGTATATTCTGGCCAAGTGCGGTGGCTCATGCCTGTAATTCCAACACTTTGGGAGGCCAAGGTGGGTGGATCACTTGTGGTCAGGAGTTCGAGACCTCCCTGGCCAACAAAGTGAAACCCCATCTCTACTGTAAATACAAAAATCAACCAGGCATGGTGGCATACACTTGTAGTCCCAGCTACTCAGGAGGCTGAGGCAGGAGAATTGCTTGAACCTGGAGCTAGAGGCTGCAGTGAGCCCAGATTGCACCACTGCGCTCCAGCCTGGGCAACAGAGTAAGACTCTGTTTCAAAAAAAAAGAAAAAAAGAGTATATTGTAACTCCTTGCCTAACATAAGTTCCATGAGGACTTTTTAAAAAATTTCTGGCCAAGCGCGGTGGCTCAGGCTTGTAATCCCAGCACTTTGGGAGGCCAAGGCAGGTGGATCATGAGGTCAGGAGATCCAGACCAGCCTGGCTAACAAGGTGAAACTCTGTCTCTACTAAAAATACAAAAAATTAGCGGGGTGTGGTGGCCCGTGCCTGTAATCCCAGCTACTCGGCAGGCTGAGGCAGGAGAATCGCTTGAACCCAGGAGGTGGAGGTTTCACTGAGCCAAGATCACACCACTGCACTCCAGCCTGGGTGACAGAGCAAGACTCCGTCTCAAAACAAACAAACAAAAAACTCTGACAACACTTGGCACAATTTCTTCTGTATAGTCTATGCTAATACATTAGGACCCCAAGTATGAATAAACAAACATATGTGTGTTTCTTGAGGAAAATGAATAGGTGCTACACCAAGTATAATATGAGTTGTTTACCAAGTCCAGTAGAGGTATCATATTGGATCAATGGCGTCTTAACACTTCCTTCATCAGTCGTGCAGATGACCTGGAAAAAGAAGGCTAGACGAAAGGAAGAACTGGTAAATGACTTGTTCATTCAACACCTACAAATAGGGCACATGCTTTTAAAACAGCAATGCATCACAGCATGAAAAATAGGATTCCAGAGCAAGTTATGACGTTTTATATAATATTCAAAATTATTTCTAATTTTAAAATGCTTAAGAAAAAAAAGCTATCATTAATGTAATAATAGCCTATCCATAAGTAATAGAACTAAGGAAAATTAGAGCTTATACCGCAAAGGAAAAGAACATCAGAGGAGTAAAGGATAATACACAAAGCGCATCTTTTTCTGCACATGGTTTAAACCCTTCCTTTAAAATTTACAGGTGTACTTTCCACTAAATGACCTAGAGTTTCTTACTGAACAGGAGAGCTCCAAAGGGATCCTAGAAATCACATGGTCTAAATTGCTCTTCCAATGGCCAGGAACCTTAGGGAAGTGACCCTTGCAAGGTCACACAGATAGTTAGAGGCCTGGCCAGGTAGAACCTGTGTCTCCCAATCATCAGGCCGCCTTCCCTTCCCAACAAGCTGCCCAGGTGACCATGAACTGTAACAATGAACATGCGTAGCTGAATCTTCGTAAAAATTTAATAAGTTTCTATTACTATACATGCAATGCTGAAGCTCACTATTTACCTCTACCTTACAGCCAAAATAAAATACTCATTAATCAATTCATTGTATAGTGAGCATTGGTCCTGTGAGCGTGACGATCACTATAAAATACTTAGCGCCTTGTAAAGCATTTTCTCATTTCAATTTAAAAACAAGGCAAGGAGAAAAGGGACGTATAAGTAAACAGGAAGAAGGAACTCCATTTTAGAGGGACAAGATTGTTCTTTCAGGGCCTGATATCAAGGAAGGTTAAGGAAACCCGTTATTCAGGTCCTCATGAGTTGGAGATAGTTATTTCCTGATAGGGCTCTGTTTGGAGACTGGAGATACAGCAAGAAAATCTATGAAGTCGCTAGAAGTGTATTATTTTAGGGTAGTCATTGACTTTGTATGGGTGCTATTTCTTTTGTGACCCCAACTGGCCCTTGGGTCTTATCCCTTCCTGGGGACCCTCCAGTCCTGTGGAGGCAGCACTGTTCCCTTGAACTGCATTATAACTGCAGTGCTGCCAAGCTGCAAATGGGAAGGAAAGAAAACCTTATTTATCCTGAGCAGTAACTTTTCCACAAGAAGTGGGCACTTAAACCAAGACATTTAATGGTGAGCATCTGCTGGTCAGCTTTTGGATTTAACGTCCTGTAAAGCTGGGGAACAGAGCGCCTTCCACATTGAGAAACAGGAGTCGGAAACTAACTTTTGTCCGCCGTTCTCGGTATGTAGAGGGTGGTGTCGAAGCCGCTGTACACGCGTCGCCCTCCATCGGTTAACACGTACTCCTTCAGTTGGCCGTTCAGGAGGAAGGTGCCACTCCAGTTCACACACACCACAGACAAATTGCTGTCCACCGAAAATGGGGCTCGGTACTGAGGCACTGTGGGGAGAAAGTTGTAGGTTCTAAAAAGGGTAACGTCTTTGAAGGGGTGCAGGTATGTGCTTTAAAAAAAAATATGAACAAAACAAAACCAAACCAATCCAAAAAAAAAAAAAAAAAAAGAAAAAAGAAAACCAACATTGCTAGAATCCTTCACTTTTTTCTCAGTGTTACGAAACAACCAGTATCGGGGGTGAAAAGAAAACCGATGGGAACATGTGTGAAATGCTTTCTCAGCAACTTTATGCCTGCTTTAAAAAAAATCTATAGACAGTGGTGTTTTATAAATAAAACTATTAACATACAATGGATCTGCTCACCAACATAAGCCTGGAACTCATATTTTGTTGCGTTTTCCCTCTTTTTAACAGGTAAGGTATCCTTAACACTATTAACTACAGTAGATAGCTATTTTTCATATCAAATCAATATTTATTGCCACAAAGCCCCAAGGACTAGATGAAGTTAATATATTTTTTTTCTCCAAACCAAACTGCTTAGATGGTGAATTATGTCCTTTTGGCACCCATTTATTGTTAAAGCTTTTTCTCAAACCATTAGTTTGTTTTCTGAGATAGTTAAAAAGCCTTGCAAACAGCAATTCAAGTATAATAATTCATTGCCCTGACTAATCAATCAATAGCATAGTACATTAGTATATAATCAAGCTCAGGTCTCCTAAGTATTATATCACATATAGAAGCAACTTTGTGTGCATTTCACAGGCACATTCTCTTTTGATTTTTCAGCTCTTACTAAAACAAAAAGAAAATCCTTAACTGGGGCTCATCTTTTAAATGAATAATTTTTGTGGAAACAAATGAAGGGATACCATATCATCTTGTCAAGTCAGAAGAGATTTATTTCATGAGATCTTATTTTCTACAAAATAATCAATATATTTATAAAAACATTAAGATTCACCTATATACTAAATTGGCTTTTAAGAAAAGAAAGGAGTGAGTAGTGAGACTAAATTGAATCTGATTCTTTTTCTTTAAAAAACAATCCATCTATTTCTGATGTTAGGAAATATAGCAAAATAAGGAATAATTATGCTTTTGTAATTGTAACATTCAACCATAAAGACACAGTTGATTGTTATCTTTCAAAATAAGATATTTTCATAAAGCCATAAGAAAAATTTTCTGCTAACACCAAAACAAGAGTTATCAAGCCCTCTTTAAATCTCAGTGCTTTTCCAACATTGATTCTGCCTGATGATATCACAAGGAATCCTCTATTGTTATTTGTCTATGACTTCTCTCCATCATCTTAGTTCAGTAGATTTTCACTTTTTCCTTATATCATAACAGCACAGATAAAGAAACAGCTTGTAACTAGCAAGAAAATAGAAAGATAGGCGTCTTATTTGTCCTGTAGGGTTTGCAGACCTTCCTGGGGAAAAAGAGTAAGCAATTAAAATAATCGAGAATAATGAGTTTATAAATCCTCCCCGAGGAAGACTGAAAAAGCTATAAGAACCACTATGTTCCTAGCTTTTGACATACTTTATCTCATTTAATCCTCAAAATAATCCTGTAAAGATTGATTCCTAATTTTTGAGGTGAGAAAACTCAGGTTCAGAGAGGTCAAATGTCTTGCTCTATGTCAGTGGCTGGTAGGAGACCAAGGAGCTGAACCTAGGCTTGCTTAAATTAAGGCCCATGATACTTTGTTATAATCGGTACACATTCGTTGAAAGGAACAGAATTTACCAGTTCACCCTATGGGTGCTCTCCAGTGGTGTGCTGAAGCTGGCTCATCCCAACTGTTAAATATTCAGGAATTTTGTGAGTCGTTGTTAAATCCGGCCACTACTAAAAATTAAATTATATAAACTTAAATACATTATATTAAAACAAAGCTTATAAATACTCCAAATTCATAACTTTTTATTTGTCTCACTACACTTTACTACCGTCTGTGTGCTCGAGGTCATTTACATCCACTCTAACTGGCTGGTGGAAATAAATTATTTTCTGGTTTGTATTCTCTGTTGCATGTTTTTGTGCTCCCAGTGTTTATAATGAGTTAAAAGTAGCATAAGTGGTATTTTACAACCCATATCATAGTCATTTCTTGTATTTTTCCATAACTATTGACCCAGTAGTGGATTAAGGGAACCTTTTCTCCTATGGTGCTAGTCCAGCTTTAAGCTGCTTCTCTAATATGAAAAAACACAAAGGAATAAAATATATATATTTTTTTTTCTTAGAGACAAAGTCTTGCTCTGTTGCCGAGGTTGGAGTGCAGTGACATGATCATAGTTCATTGCAGCCTTGACCTCCAGGGCTCAAGCAATCCTCCCACCTCAATCTTCTGAGTAGCTGGGACTACAGGTGCATGTCACTATACCTGGCTATTTAAAAAAATTTTTTTGTAGAGATGGGGGTCTTGATATGTTGCCCAGGCTGGTCTTGAACTCTTAGCCTCAAGCAATCCTCCCCCACTGGCCTCCCAAAGCACTGGGATTACAAGCGTGAGCCAGCATGCCTGGCCACAGGAAGAAAATCTTAAATCAGTTCACTTTGTTCTTCCAAAAATAAGCAAAAAAAATCTGGCAAAAGCTAAGCTTCATGACTCAAAAGGGAATTGGTTATAAATTACAAAGCTCACCTAGCTGTTCTCTGGCTTTCTGGCCATATCAACAAAAAAACTGCAACATTTAGCAAAATTGGCTTTTGGATGTATTGCGAAGGAGATTACAAAATCAGACAGCGCACATCAAGAATCATTACAGTTTGCTTTGAATATAGTATGGGTGACAAAAAATGCTGATCGAGCAGCATCAACAATAAACATGCAGTGTTAGGTGCACTCGCTCATTCATTAAACAACATTTATTGGAATCTAAGATACTGTGCCCAGTGCTGGAGATGAAAATGGAGAAAGCGAGGACTAAAGGAAGCATAGCTTGAAGGGGAAAGTTGCAAGCTCTGTCTGGGGCCTGTCCAGTGTAAGCTGGTTATGAGAAATTCAGAGGGAGATGTCTGTGAGGAAGCTGGGTGGAGGGGTATACACTTCAAAACAGAGCACTTGGGTAGGAGGTGACCACTGAAGTTTGGCTTTTGGAATCAAAGCGTTGGAGCAGATGAACTCACCTGATGAAGGAGGAGGAAAGGACGGGGGAGGAAAGGAGGGAGGAGAGAAAGGGCAAGGGGACAAAGTTGAAAGGTTTAGGATTAAGATTTGGGCAGTGGAAGAAGATCAACCAACAAAGTTGACTAAAAATGAAAATCCAAAGAAGTAGAAGAGAAACCAGGAGAGGGTTATCATGAAAATGAGGGTAAACCACTTTTTAAAAAAGGATTGAACATTGAAAGTTCAGTTGCGTTGAATGCTACTGGAAAGTCAGTGAAGGTGACTCCTGGAGATACATGCCTTCTGAATATATCAATATGGAGGCCAAGGGCAAACTTAGGAAGAGATTTTCATCCAGTGCTGAGGAAGTTAAAGAGTAAGCGGAAGAGAGGAGATGGGCAAAGCATCTGCAGACCATTCCTCCAGGAAGTCTTGCTGTCAGAGAGAGGAGAGTCCACATCACTGCAGGGGAAGAGGAGCTTGTTTGCTTTAATTTTAGAAGGATAGAAGGAACTTTGAATCGAAGTGAGATACACAGAAAGATTAAGGAGAGAGAAGGGATGGTGAGTAATGAAAGGGATGAAATTCACTGCACGGGAGGCAGGTTTATTTCAGACGGAAGAAGGACCACCCTTTCCTTGTCACTGACAGCAATGGGGTATATGCAGGCAGCTTTGTCTGCAGTGGCAAGAGGAGAAAATTATTGACTGATGACATCTCTTTTCCTGGAAAATTACAAGACAAGGAGTTCTGCAGAGAATAAAGGGAGAAATGGGTGAGCCGAGTTGTGGGCATGAAGGGAGAAAGGGTGAGTGGCAGAGGGAGGTTTGGCAAAGGTGGAGATGGTTTGAAGTCTTGATTACAGAGAGTAGGAAATTAATTGATCAGGGAAAGAGTAGTACTGAGACAGCAGCTGAGCTCAGTGATCATGAGTTCAGAGTAATCACTGCACTTACTAGATGTGGAAACTGGCCAGGTTACTTGAGCTCTGGCCTTAGTTTACGGCCACTTCATTGTCTAACTCCAAGAGCCTCAGTTCAGATAATAGTCTATATGAATGGCATCCTGGAATTGCAGTACACAGTTTATAGTCCTGCCTCAGTTTTCTCATCTGTAAATTTGGATAATAATAGATCTATTGTAAGAATTATTTGTAAAATGCTAAAATACTGCCAGGAACAAACAAGTCCTCTGTAAACGTGATCTGTTACTAACATCCTGCCATGTTGTTGCTCAGACACGTTAAGGTCCTTGTGTGAGACACTGGTCTTTTATGAATGCGTAATTCTTGCTTTTAAAATTGGCATAATATTCAATGCCAGATAGAGTATTTTAGGTAAGATTATAATCTGACATAATCTTTCTTGAAAGCAAACATGAAACTAGTATCCAAAGCCTTCAAATATTAAAATACTTGATGTATTAATAGTAAATTCTATTTGTCAAAATTTAATTTAAGAAGATAACCAGACATTCAAAGATCTGTTCACAAAGATTTTTTCATCATATTTATTAATGGGAAATTAAAAAAAAACAAAATGTCCCAATTAATTTATATATGGAATATTGTATAGCCATGAAAATTGGTGGCTAAAGAGTTTTTTTAGTGCCGTGGGAAATGCAAATACAATAACATCAAGTATAAAAAGCTGCCTATGAAATTTTAGTTATAGTATCTCAGCCTTACAGTAAAAATTACCCATAGAAAGGAGATTAAAGGAATTGATTATGCCAAGATATTAGTAGTGGTTGCCTCTGGGTTGGGGTATAATAAGCAGGACTAGCTTCCTTGGCATGTGACCTGTTCTGTTGCACAGGCCTGTGCCATAGAAGAGTCTTGGACTTAGCCTGATGCTCTACTGTTGCTGTCTTGGAATTCTTAATGATTTTTCAGCAAAGGATTCCATATTTTCATTTTCCACTGGACTCCATAAATTATGCAGTTGGTTCTGATAAGCACTTATTTTATTCTTAATACTTTTTGTGTTTGCCATTATTAAACAATGAAAGCATATACCTTATAAAATCTAAGTTATAGTCATATATCTCATAATGACATTTTGAGCAAGATTGCAGAAATGATGGTGGTTCCGTAAGATTATAATGGAGCTGCCCTGTACCATCTCTTACATTTTTTTTTTTTTTTGAGAAGGAGTCTTGCTCTGTTGCCCAGGCTGTAGTACAGTGGTGTGATCTTGGCTCACTACAACCTCTGCCTCCTGGGTTAAAGTGATTCTCCTGCCTAAGCCTCCTGAGTAGCTGGGCTTACAGGTGTGTGTCACCATGCCTGGCTAATTTTTGTATTTTTAGTAGAGATGGAGTTTCACCATGTTGGTCAGGCTGGTCTCGAACTCCTGACCTCAGGTGATTCACCCGCCTTGGCCTCCCAAAGTGCTGGGATTACAGGCGTGAGCCACCGTGCCTGGCCCTCTTATCTTTTATATCAGATTTTTTCTGGACCTTTTCTATGTTTAGATACACAAATAACCATTGTGTTACAATTGCCTGCAGTATTCAGCACAGTCACATGCCTATACAGGTTTTAGCCTAGGGGTGGAGTAGGTTATAACATGTAGGTCTGTGCAAGTACACTCTATGATGTTTTCACGACACTCGCCTAATGATGCATTTCTCAGAACATATTTCCATCGTTAAGCGATGCGTGACTGTATTATATAAAAATGTAAGGAAGCCCCCAATTAATTAGTTGATTGCTCTTTTCTTCACTCACTTGCCCTTTTGCTTCTCCTAATGTCATGCATTTAGCATGACATTTATTAGCTTTTCCTAATAGTGCTATGTCTTAATGCTCTCTGGACATACTAGAGATTATGCCATGTAATTTACAAAGAAAAGGAGTGGCAAAACTTCTTATATAAATGGTCTACCAGTGTTTGTTCATTTTCTTTCTTCCCATTGATCATTTAACTTCCCCTAAATTTGTTTTTACCCTATCCCCACATGAAAATCCTTCCTAAATTTGCCCTTGACTTCCATATTATTAAATCCACTAGGCATTTTTCCTCAGTGTCATCCTCATCAATGCTTCAGTAACATTCAGTGTTATTGAGCCCACTCAATCTGTTTTTAAAAGTGGCTTCCCTGAGCTTCAGGGCAAGCTTCTCCTGACCACTTTCCAATCTCTCTGGCTTATGGTAGCAGCCGCTTATACTCACATTCTTTTTGGGTGGTGAAACTGATCCACTCGGAAGCCGTGCTGCCCACCTCGTTGTGTGCCACCACTCTCAGCTTGTACGTGGTATAGGGCTGGAGACCCCCAAGGCTGGCTTTCTGCCCCAGCCCCGTGTACTTTGTCTCTATTTGGCTGGGAGTACAGGGGAGGGCTGAGTCAGGAGGGCAAGCCACGTGGAGTTGGAGTTCATAGCTAAAATGAGAATGGATAAGTAGAGTGAAGATGGGTAATGGAATTAGTTTAACTCTCTCTTTTAAAACTGGTTCTATTTTGTGAGGAGACATTTTGTTTTCATAGAGCTACAGGCTCTTTAAAATTTCCATTTGCAGGAAACTGCTCTCAGAAACACTTTATGTAACGCTATTGGAAATGAGCAGCAGATGTAATCAGAGAAATGATAAGAGAAGTCACCATCTACACACACATTGCTGTTTACCCAGCAACTAGTGATCCTTGTTGGTAGAGATAAGACATTTCCCTCTTTTAAGAGGAGAGACATAAATGGTTCTTCTCTTTTTAGAATAAGTAAATTTTTTTTCTAAATGATTTTGATTCAAGTGTCTTCTTTTTTCTTTCAAACAGTGGTTTATGACAATATTTTAAATTAGATGAGGGCAATTCTGATTTAACTGTGGAGGTGTCTTATGTTCCAATGAAGGCTTGTAGAAGGAATGCTTCCAGATAACCATTAGGAGGAGCATATTGAATACAAACACATTGCATTGTCCTTTTAATGTAAAGCTTATTTTGTTGTTCTCCTTTCTATCATTAGTTGCTTTTATGATTTAAATACATCGCAGGTAACATTACCACTCAAATCAGTTTATTTGTCTACTTTGCTATAGATATCTGTTCAATAAGCAAGTCCTCCCTGGGGAGTGCCAGGTAGCTATACAGGTTTGTAGCTTAGGTGCAGAGTAGGCTATACCATGAGTTCATATGTCTGTACACATGCCTTGTTAGTTTATTCATCCTTCTGCCTGACCAATTACCTGTAAATGACACCATTGGGGAACATGGGGGGACTCCACTGGAAGGAGGCCATCCTTGAGGCCAGCGTCTCGATTTGTGGAGAGGACAGTCCTGAGGGTGGAGCAGGATGGGTTCTCAGTTCAGCTGTCGGTCCTTTGCTGCAGCAGTTGAAGCAGGTGCAGGCCTCTACTCCAATAGAGTAGTTAGTGAAGGCTTGAAGGCCGTGGAGAGTCTGCTGGGTGGCCATGCCTTCGGATAGCTGTGGAAGGAAGGAAAACTAGATAAGGCAGTGTCAAACATCAAAGGTGTTTGATGAATATTATCCAGGATCCCACCTCCTACAAATGAAGTACCACACCAGGCACTCTGGGAGACACAACATGTCATTTAGCATGACATTTATCCTCAAAAAATTACCAACCCAGTTAGAGAGGTATGACAAATAGGTGAAAAATCTGATAATGTAACCGTTAAATAGAAGTTTGAGGTAGCAGGATGGAAATCACAAGGCATAATATTATCGATTATCTATTACCTTAGAAAGGTATTAGAAAACGGCACGGAACACACAAAGTGTTGATCAAAGTCTATGACCCTCAGAGTGATGTCTTTTCAAAAAACAAAATCTGCCTTTCAATTATATGTCTAGTCAGCATTCACCAACGTCCATATTCTGCCATAGTTACTTGCATGCAATTTCTCAGTCAAAAAATCTTTTCAGATCTACATTAAAATCAGGTGTAAGTATTGGAGGGCTTGAAAGTCTATCTCTTCCTCTGAGGGTGTTGGTTTTTACAAAATATCATAGTCTTCTCTCAATCATCTTTGTAGGATTATAAAGTTTTTGGTTTATTTTGAGTAAATTTTTAATCTCATTGTGGTTTTAATAAGTACTCTTTAGAACAAGAGTTCAGGAACTGAAATTAATTTTCATGTTGACATAAAGAACGTATAATTAAGAAGAGCAGTTAAAAAATGCATACAATGCACTCCAAATATAAATTATTTTAGTTATTATCATTTTATAAGCATGGATAATCAAGGGTTGATTGTATTTACAGCATCTATATTTATTGAGTACAAAGCCCTATAGAAAATATGCTAATATTCCTCTAACATTCAATCCAAGCCTCCCTGTATGTAAGTTATCTGTTGAAATTGTGTTTCAATACCTGACACTCTGGTCTCAAAGGAATTCTCCACACTTGCCCAAATTGTTCCCTAAATTGGCCTAAATAATTCATAGTGTAATACCAGGATCTGCACAATCTCTATACAATGTTTGTGTGAACAAAGTATTATAATCTCCACTTATTCATGAGAAACTTGAGAGTGACACAAGCTATACCACAGAGACAAGAGTCTTCATCCTGCTGGCTGCTGGTCTCTTCATTTAAATAATGCAGGAACTGGTCTAGTTGATTCTTAACATCGCTTCCAGGAAGTGGCTTGGCTAACGCACAATGTGAAAGATGATTTGCCTGAGCAATCTCTCCTGTCTCCCAATGTGCCTCAAATGTGTT
Source organism: Nomascus leucogenys (assembly GCF_006542625.1). NCBI lineage: Eukaryota > Metazoa > Chordata > Mammalia > Primates > Hylobatidae > Nomascus > Nomascus leucogenys. The sequence continues at coordinate 31,517,211 of NC_044385.1, read as the reverse complement.
AACGAACAAACAGTGGAGCTAGGGCTATGCTGATGGAGCTGCTCTGCTCTCTCTTCTAAAGGGTTAGAACTTTCTTGAATTCACCAAAGGAATGAGAGTTTTCCATGTGTTATTAGAGATTTGTGCATGTCAAAATAGAGATTCCAAGGATATTCTTTGCTCTATTTTTTTTCATACTAACATTTACACCACCAATAATTACCATTTGCCAACTTCTTACTATGTGCCACCACTCTGTTAAGTGGTTGATCTGTTTTCTAATTAAATTAAATTAGTATAATTGTCTTTAAAGTCTTAGTTTCTTACTTTCGTGGAGTCTTTAATACCACCTTTAGCGTCTCTCTCCCTAAGAGTTTACATACTTTATGTGTTTCCTCGGGGTTCACTTTTTCTTCTCTGAGGGATCTTTGTGCTACTAAGTTCACCATAGGGCAACTGAGAATAGAAGGATAAGAAAGATGGAGAGAAAAACAAAAACATAAAAACAAGGGCTGCATAGTAATGATTTTTAAAAGTCAAGCAGTCCTGGATTTTTAGCTCTGCTGCTCACCACTGTCTCAGCACCATGGATGCTGCTGGAGAACAGCCTGTAGAGACTGATGATCCCATTGGGCTTCCCGGGGGCACTGATGTTCACCACTGCTTGGGTAGAAGAGATCGCATGGAACGTGGGGGCTCTGAGACCTTCTGGTGGGGCCGGCCCGGTTCTGCACCATGTCCAGCTACTGGGGGCTTTTCCTGCAGAATTCACCGCCCAGACCTCCAAAGAGAAATTAACAAGACTGTCAAAAGCAAGATATCCTCAGGCTGGAAAAAAAAAAGAAAGGAAAAAAAAAAAAAGAAATTGGCAACCAAAAGCAACTAAACACAACAGGAAGAGATAGACTTTGATCTTGCAACTTTGTAATCACACAGGAAAACAGGCTCTTCCTTTTTTATTTTTATTTTTTGCCTTTTGCCTTTGACCATGTGAACACAAAGGGGGCCATTTAGGATTTCAGAATGCAACGGGTTGATTTAAGCCTAATGAAAAAAACTGCTCATCTCTGTGTGGGAAGTGAAGTGATTTTGTCAGCTTCTGCAAACTGGATGGATCTGCAGACTACATAAAACTCAGCAATTCTTAAACATTGTCCCCACCAAATCTGCATGAAAATTAAATTTCCTTTCATCAAGGAGGGAATAAACATATGGAACCATGTATAATCTTATTTATCAAGAACCATTTGTATAATTAAACACGAATATCCTAAAAGGTTGCCTTAGGTCGTCATTTGCATGAGTAAGTAATTTGTAGGATGTCAGGTACAATAGACAGAGTAGATGGATGTGTGAGTGTATAGGGTTAAATTAGGCCCAATAATAGCCAACTACACAGTGATCAATCAGAATGATAGATCTAAATGGCAATACAAGAAGACCGTCTGCATGTTTAGGAGTAGTAGTATTCCTTAGTAAGCTTTCATGTGAAAGCTTAACTTCAGGAAATTTTTTTCTCATTGTGTTTCTTCTACACTATATATTTTCTAAAAATTTGCCGCTGAGCTTTTAAAGACAAATCTGAAAAACTTGTTTGATTCTACAGTACACACATTCCAGGCATGCAGTATTAAGAAAAAAAAAAAAGCATGCAGAATGTTCAAAATAGGAGATATTTGTGGGGGAAAAAAAGAAAAAACCTGTCAGAATATTTTGCAGTGAGAGTTTAGTTTCATTTTTGTTTACTTTGCTTTTGCATCAATAATATCTTCAAGAGAAGAAACATTAGAGAGATTTTTAGTAGTTAGGTCAACTCCTATCAGTGGTTTTCATACTTTTCTTTTTTTCCGGATTCCTTTGTGAAAGTAAATTTTCTGATGTTGAATTGTTTTCAGGTTGCTGTCAAATGCAAATCTCCAGCCCCTTGCTGATAGGATTGCCAGGAGCCTCATTTTTTAAAAGGGACAACTAACCTACTTACATAGACACACCTGCTCTTTTTAGAGCTCTGATACATCCTCTCATCATTTGCATAATAATCACTCACATTTGTATAAACTCTACATTTTACAAAGCACTTTAACTTATGTCAGCTTATTTAGTCCTTACAATGGCAACCTTGTAACGTGAGCAGAGAATGTATTACTAGTCCCCTTTTAAAGGTGAGGAAATTGAGGCTCAGAAAATTTCACTATCTGGTTCAAGGTGACAAAAGTTACAAGCACTGAAACTAGAATTCTGCTCTCCAGTGCCTGTTTCAGTGAACAGGGTTTTTGATTCTGTATGCCATCCATATGCATAAATAAAATACTCAGAATCACGAAAATTAAATGACTTGTCCATAGACGAATACCTGCAATTCTAGATTAGGTTAAGGTATCTTAGCTTGCGAGGATGGATAGACATGTACAAGTTGTCTTAGGTGAGGGGGGTTTATTTTGGTAAGTATAGGGAAGTAAGGAGCTAGCAATGGGAGAGCCAGATTTCATGGAAGTTAGAGTCCATCCATCAGAATACAACTGCAGCTGCTCTCAGAGTCCCCTCAGAAATAGACGAGGTCAGACTTACACTAGGGAGGGGAGGTGGAGGTTATTCATGAAGAAGTCAGACTTCAGGGCTGATGAGGAGGGTTCCTGTCTCCTCACTCTGCCCCAGAACAACCTCTTTTACTGCAAATATCTTTCTGGGAAGTCGGGGGGTGGGGGATGCCTATTATTGCACAATGAATGACAAGATTTAAAAAAATATTCTTGAAAAAGGAATGCAAAGTAAGGTGCAAATTTTGATATGACATTTTTTGCCAAGAGCAGAACTTTGGTTGGTGATTTAAGGGCAGGCAGAATTTAAATTCAGGCTACAATGGATGGGGAAGAAAATGAGGAAGAAAGTGCAACTAGGTATAATAAAAGAAAAATTCAACAACTTGCCAATTAATTACCGTGCACCAATAGGAGATGGAAGTAGTGCAGGCATAGGGTGTTGAAAGAAAATGAGATGAAATAAGCATAACTCATAGCAAGTGCTCAGCACAGTTCTGGCTCTGGCTTATGAACATTAACTTTTCTTTCATTTTCAATGTAGATATAGAATCATAAATACTATTGAGGCTTTTTAATGGTTGTGTTGTAGATTGTACTAAATCTCAGCCTTCCTGTGTTACGTGAACTTCTACTAGGTGGAGTTCTAGTTCCAAAATGTGATTTAATCCCTGGATTTTAACAACACTTGGGCCTCACTATTATAGTGTTTTGCTATATTTCCTTGGAAATATTCTCTTTGAAAACTAGACAATTCAAAATTCCCCATCACTAATAGAGAATGTATGTAGGCTATTTTGTCTTTGGCAGGAGTCCTTCATAATACATTACTCTTTTCCTAGACTTTCTTTTTAGTATTCAATCAATTTGAGATCAAAATAGCATTCATATAAATCAACATGCTTATGCAAAGCAGGATCAACCTATTTACATGAGCTACTGTGAAAATGAAAACAGTTAGAATGAAGAGAAAGCTGACCGAGATAATGAAGCATTATGAATTTCACAAAACTTGTACCACGAGGCAGTGTCTCTGTTATATCAAACCACTGCGAGAAAAGGAAAAAAGAACCTGTGAATAATATTATTTTCTCTGTCTCCTTCTGTTTCTCTGTCTTTGTCTCTGTCTCTGCTGAGGTAAAAACATTCTTTGTCTAAAACATCACTGTGGATTTTTGTCTATGCCTGGCTAAGCAAGAGTTAAAAGTATTGAAGTGTAGTTCAGGGTTCAGGGTAAAAATACTAACAGATTATGATTATGATTCCCACTGAGAAACAATGCCCCAAGATTTGAGCCTGTCTTTATAGGGTAGAGAAAGAAGCAGCAGAGATCCTGCATAGAAAATTTTTTAGCAATATGTCCCAATCTTTTAGTTGCAATGAACCCATATAAAAATCAATAAATAAAATATCTTGTGAACAAACAGTTGTGTATTCTCTCTTTCTTTAGTGTGTGGGCTTCTCCTAGAAAAATGAAAGAGTGATTATTGGGGAAGAAAAGCAAGTAAGGATTATAAATTCCATGGCCAAGAGACAAAAAAAGGCAAGATGTTCTTCATCTTTGATTTATTCAGGATATCTTTATTCCTACAGTGTTTAGACTGAACATATTTATTCTTTTTTTTATTATTGTACTTTAAGTTCTAGTGTACATGTGAACAACGTGCAGGTTTGTTACATAGGTATACACGTGCCATGTTGGTTTGCTGCACCCATCAACTCATCATTTACATTAGGTATTTCTCCTAATGCTATCCCTCCCCCGGCCCCCACCCCCTTATAGGCCCTGGTGTGTGATGTTCCCCTCCCTGTGTCCATGTGTTCTCATAGACTGAACATATTTATTCTTTTATAATGAAAGATTGAAGATGATTAAAGTTGCTGCTGAAATATATTATTATTTGGGTTTGGTGAACACTTTCACATGTGAATGAGTGGGTGCACACGAAGTTATGATTGTAGAGTCAGAAACTTCCCTAGTCATTAATAATGAAAAGTTAGGACTGACTGACTTGTTGGTTTATTTCTCTAAGGTTTCTGTTGTAACCATGAAAAACGTTACAATGTAAAATGTCATAGAAAACATAGATTAACTACTTTTAATAAGCATAAAAACTAAAATTGTTTAGCCACAAATTCTGTAATTAACTAGCAAAATGATAGATTAATATGTCAGTTTTCAATGGAATTTGTTTTCAATGTAATATATTTTTAAATCTAACTAGAGACTATTACCATATTTATGCTTGTTGTTCATTAAAAAAATGAAATTGTTCTTTTATTTACTCTTTCCTACCCCAAAGGACTAATTATTGTATTTTGCCTTAAAAATTTTTAATTACATGGAGTGTCAACATCTGCCACTAAGCTGCGATAATCACATTGCTGTGAAAACAATGAATTTAATCATTTGTTCTCTCTTGAAAATTGCCTCTTAGAAATCTTCTTCGAGAGAAGTCTTTGTCACAATATATTCCTTAGCCATGGTCATCAAAATGATTTTGGGTACCTGTATCAGAATTTCTGGTGAGAAGACCTTGGACTCTGCCCTTTCAACGTATTTCCAAGTGATTTTTACACCAAATATTATTTGAAAAACACAAAGGCCTATTCTTTACAGAGCCAGGTACAGAATATAGGCACTGTACATTTTCAATTTCTGTTTATGTTATGTCTCTTTAGAGTTATACTTTGCATTACCTTTAGTCATTCAAATAAACACAATAAATGTATCTTGGAATATGTCACAATTCAATAATCATCATAGAGTTAATTACTGTGTTTTTTCACAGTTCCAAACAGAACTAGAGTTTACTGACTTTGTAGAACCACCCCTTGCCTCCTAATTTTCACTTAAGGAGTAATTTCTTGAAACCTTGATATTTCTAGAAATTGCTGAGTCTATTTTTCTCTTAGTGCAGAGGAACATTATTCTAAATGCTCCCAATTTCTCTCAGCCCAACATTTCTCCTCCTAATTTTATTCTAGGAGAAAAGCAAACATTTGTGAACAGAAGCATTGTAATAATTTTTGTGAATGGGAAAGAGAAGGGACCACCAGTCTGCAGAGGATGGGAGAAGGGGAAATGCATCAGAAATCTCCCAGAGTGGTGACCCTTTGGATGCTTCTGTTACTGTGCTAGTTATTCTTTTTTTTTTTGAGACAGAGTCTCGCTCTGTCACCAAGGCTGGAGTGGCGCGATCTCGACTCACTGCGATCTCCACCTCCTGGGTTCAAGTGATTCCCCTGCCTCAGCCTCCTGAGTAGCTGGGACTACAGGTGCCCGCCACCACACCTGACTAATTTTTTGTAGTTTAGTAGAGACGAGGTTTCACCATGTTGTCCAGGCTGGTCTCGAACTCCTGACCTAGTGATCTGCCCGCCTCCGCCTCACAAAGTGCTGGGATTATAGGCGTAAGCCACCGCGCCCGGCCTGTGCTAGTTATTTTTTAGCACGATTTCCACACTTAACTTGTGAAGATTGTTATCACATTCCCATAAGGGAGACAAATAGATATTAAAAAGGTCTTTCTAATGCCTGCATTGTCTAAACAAAGTAATTTTCACCTTAATGCTTTGTCTCGCTCAATGTCTCATATCCTTCTGAAATAACCTTCCTTAGGACTGATGTTTTCCAAGTATTGTATTAGAGCAAAGCTAAGTTATTAATATACATTTCAAGGGGGTTCCTGATGCATTTTTCCTTTATGGTATCATAAGAAAAACCCCTAAATTGTGAAAATATTTTATGATTCTTTTGGCCAAGGAAATGCTACAAGTCTTGTTCAGATCAAGGGAACATACTTCATAATATATGGTTCATGGATGGTTTGTAGACAGGTCAGCACCAAGCTGATGTTTATTTGGTCTTACATTTGCTATTATTCTCCTTATAAAAATGTAATACAGGAGTAACCAAATTCAGCAGACCAGTCTTTTACAAAAGATCTCTAATGTGTTAACTCCTAATGTAAGTGATGATCACTGTCTTTGCGCTTGGAGCAATTTGAGATTCTGTTTTTTATCCAGGCTGCTTATTATAAGAGTTGTATTAGTAAAAGTGTTAACTCTCAGAGATTAAGAGAGGGAAGAATATCTGAGCTCTCTGCAAGTTCTGTAAAACTCTGTAACATACTTCTTTGTGGGATAATAACAATGTTTGATTAAAAAAAACATTTCAACAATTCCGAGGACAAATTTATATCAAGAAGCTCTAAGGAGACATAATTGTTTATAAAAACTAAGGAATGTGAACATAATTTTGTAACAATTCACATCAGAAATAAACAAAAAATCTAGCATGAACAGCTATGCCAGTAATTAATAAGCAGAGTAAACAGGTTGTATGTTAACAGGCAAACAATTAAATTATTTGTTTCCTAGGGGCATGTAATGAGATTGTTATCACATTCCCATGAGGGGGACAAATAGATATTTAAAAGGTCTTTCCAATACCTGTATTGGCTAAGGCCAACAGCTAATTCAATAGATTTGATCAAAATCCCTACTTCTTTCACTGCTGCTGATTTATGACTTTGGCTGTTGTTAGTCATCACTCATTGCAGTTTGCTTTCCAGTGCTCATAAATTATGCCTCATAAATAAAAAGATACAATCAAGGGAATCATATCAATTCATCTACAACCTTGGAGTATATTTTCCCATGGCACTCACGCTAATGCCTTCTTAAAGGGTAGCTTGTCATAGGTTTTGAATATGTTTGAATAGCAATATGCTGAAATCTTCTTTGCCAGAATCGTGGTTAAAGAATGTTGGCGAGAAAGACAATGCAATGAATTTGAAATTACATGATTACAAGATTGTTTTATTTTATGAGTAGCCCTGAAGGCTCCAGTTATGAAGGAATAATGTGCTGAAAAACTCTAGGTAGCTATTTATTTAACTGTCTACCTATCTGATTTTCTTTTTTTTTTTTTTTTTTTTGAGACGGAGTCTCGCTCTGTCGCCCAGGCTGGAGTGCAGTGGCGCAATCTCGGCTCACTGCAAGCTCCGCCTCCCGGGTTCACGCCATTCTCCTGCCTCAGCCTCTCCGAGTAGCTGGGACTACAGGCGCCCGCCACCACGCCCGGCTAATTTTTTGTATGTTTAGTAGAGATGGGGTTTCACTGTGGTCTCCATCTCCTGACCTCGTGATCTGCCCGCCTCAGCCTCCCAAAGTGCTGGGATTACAAGCGTGAGCCACCGCGCCCAGCCTACCTATCTGATTTTCTTTCACCATCAAACGGATGTTTTCCAGCATCTCTGTCTGCATAGAACCTTGCTGGATACAATACAGTCACACTTTTACAGATATAGTCCCTGTATTCCAGGTTCCCTTCATCTAAAACACTTTGGATTAGGCTGATTTTAATTGAATTCTGGGACCCAGGGGAAGACGGTACAGCAGGACATTGTCTTGCTTTCCATGAGCGCTTGTGAAGTTCAGAGACGTGAAGCTACTGGAAAAATAACAAGACATTTCCCATGCTAGAAATGGCTGTCTTGTCGCTACTGCTTCTCATACCACCTTGCTCTTTGGAGCCATTTAATACTTGTGAATATGGTTCTTCTTTAATATCTGAAGAAGGGAAAACTGACCTAACACTGTGAAATACTGAAATTTGCCCTGAAGTTTTTTTTTTTTTTTTTTTTTTTTTTTTTTTTTTTGAGACAGAGTCCCTCTCTGTTGCCCAGGCTGGAGTGCAGTGGCGCCATCTCGGCTCACTGCAAGCTCCACCTCCTGGGTTCACACCATTCTCCTGCCTCAGCCTCCTGAGTAGCTGGGACTACAGGCGCCTGCCACCCCGCCCGGCTAACTTTTTTTGTATTTTTAGTAGAGACGGTGTTTCACTGTCTTAGCCAGGATGGTCTCGATCTCCTGACCTTGTGATCGGCCCGCCTCGGCCTCCCAACCCTGATTCACTTTTAACAATAAAACTAAATAATCAAAGTTTGGAGTTATCACATGCTTTTTTTTTTTTTTTTTTGCTTATATCTGCTCTCCCTAAGAGGAAACAGGAACCCAGCCCGATCCGGCTCTCATGGTGGATACATAAAAGTAGTTTTTGGGTTTATTGAACATTTACACTTTTGTAAGTGTATTCTAAGTACTAATTTTGCATTTTTCCTCCCAACAACCCTATATGTTTGGTATTATTATCCCCACTTTACACATGAGAAAACTGAGGAACACAGAAATTTATGCAACTTGGTAAGCGGTAAGGCTGGCCTTCCAATACAGATATGTGACATAAAAGCCCAAACTCTTTACCCCTTCCTACCTAAGGCCATTAAAAGAAGGCCTGTACACACCTTCCACATGGGTGGGTTGCTACCCTGGGCTTTTCATAGAACCCTGTATGGACTGGCTTTTTCTCTGGAAGGTAAAAAAGTGAGACAGTGGAAATTACCACAAACAATGTGACATCCATCTCTGCTGCCACTTATCATGCTTTGAGCAATATTGCATATTACACAGAAGCAAGTACTACTCATATATTTCATCCTGTTCAAACATGTGTAAATGCATTGAAATTCCATTATGTTCTCTGCAATAATAACTATACCCTAATAGATATAGCATTAAAATATATACTTTATCCACAATAAGTTGCTAGGGGAAGCTAAGATCACAATCACCAATTGTGATTAACATCTCCATGAAGGATAGTAAATTAGGTAAGACTATTTATCATCCATGAATTCAACACATATTGATTGAGCCATTTCTATATGCCAGATGCTGTTCTATGAGCTGGGGATACAACAGTGAACAAGGCTGGCATTAATATCCTGGTGAGGAGAGGCAATCAATAAAAACGCAAATAAAATAAACAGGTAAGGATATATGCTAGAAAGGAAATGATGATATTGTAGGGTGATATACATAAGGTGATATAGCAGAAAATGGTTGGCTTATCCAGGAGGTTCTCTCAACAGATGACCATCAAGCTGGGAAACAATTGGCAGAAGGAACCAGGTGAAGATCTGAGGGAAGAGCATTCTGTGGAAAAGAAAAGCATGTGCAAAGGCCTTAGGGCTAGATCCTCAAGAAGGCCAGTGTGGCTGACCTTAGTGAGTAAGGGCCAGAAAGCAATGGGATGAGGACAGAATTGGACAAAAGTGAGACCATGAAAGTCCTCATGGAATTAGAGAGGAGTTTGCATCTTATGGAATGGGGGAAGTAGGGTTTGCAGTAGGAGAGTGACTTCATTTGATTTTCATTTTACAGAAATGCTGGATACTGAACATCTTCTATGTATTTATATATTAAATCTTACTTTTTTTTTGATAAGTGACAATACCCTAGCCTTAAAGTCAACTTATTTAAAGTTCACAGCAACTTTCCTGGGGTAAGTTTTTTGTTGTTGTTGTTTGTTTTTTTAATCTCAATTTTACAGATAAGAAAACTGAGGTTTAGTGAGTTTAAATTACTAGCTGAAGATCCAGAATTGGTAATTCATGTAGCCCAGATCAGTCTGTCTTCACAGGGTTAGGAATTTGTGCTCCTAATGGGGGTGAATTGAAGAAGCTGAAGTTCAGCAGAGCCACCATTGAACTTGGGGTCAGAAAGTCAGGACTTCAGTTCTGACTCTGTTGCTTTCTGACTAGGTCACTTGATAAGTCATTCAGGTTCTTGACTATGCTAAGAAATAACAACACCTACCCCATAGGACTATTTTAAGATTTACATGCAATATTATTTCTAGAAATTTCTGAGGAATGGGGTAGGGGATGAATACATTTATAAATATTTCATCAATTTTTGAAAGTCCCAAAGCTGCATACAAATGCAATTTGGAGGTAACTGTTGGAGTAGAATTTAAGAAACCAGTCTTTGAACCTGAATCTTAAGGTTCAAATTTGAGTCCTTCAACTTATCAAGTCTATATCCTTGGGCATGGTATCTAATTTTTCAATGCCTCATGTTTCTCACCTGTAAAACAGTATCAGTAATAACACCTATCTCAAATGGTTGTATAAGATTAAATTAGTTAATATACATGCAGTTCTTTTTTTTTTTTGAGATGGAGTCTCACTCTGTTGCCCAGGCTGGAGTGCAGTGGCACAATCTCGGCTCACTGCAAGCTCCGCCTCCCGGGTTCATGCCATTCTCCTGCCTCAGCCTCTCCGAGTAGCTGGGACTACAGGCGCCTGCCACCTCACCCGGCTAATTTTTTGTATTTTTAGTAGAGACGGGGTTTCACTGTGGTCTCGATCTCCTGACCTCGTGATCCGCCCGCCTCGGCCTCCCAAAGTGCTGGGATTACAAGCGTGAGCCACCGCGCCTGGCCTATATGCAGTTCTTAACACAGCCCTTAGCACACAGCAAACCCTAAATAAATAATAGTGATTACTATCACATTATTTGTGTGAAAAGACAGGAGAGACTGACTTAACAGTTTGGGGGATCTAGTGGGGCTAGATAGCAATTCTGCAACTCACTTCTGGATTCTAGTTAGTTGTTATGCATTAATAAGATTGGAAAACCCTCCACAGCATTTGGAATTTAGCCCACACCTCCCTCTGTATCTTTCTTCCACGTACTTCTGTACTCTAGAGCTTTGAGGGTTAGAGTAAATAAAAGCCTGGCTTTTCAAAAATATTGCTCTACATTGAAATTTGTTAATTGGATGGCTTCTCTACTTTGTCTTATTATTAGTTAAAATTTCTCAAAAAGTCCTCAAACATGAACAAAAGAAAAAATTAGAGCAATTCAATGGATTCTTTAGAGAAAAGGATTTTATTACTGGTTTCCATTAGAAATATGCCTATAGGAATCACAGAACTGTACAGTTTTCTAGATGCTTATAGGCATCTTAGTAATGATCAGATCCATCAACAGATAGATAAATCAATTAACAAGAAGAAGTCTCAACTATGTTCTTACAAATTACCATTTAAGGCATCTGACTTATTTGAATGTGTTAACATTTTTGTTTCCACCTGCAGATTAGATTGCTTTATATATCCTGAGATGTTTATTTATAATTTAATGGTAATATGCTATTGGTTCAAGTACTTAAATACAATCCTCCTTAAGTCTTCAAATTTACTTAGTGGTTCATCAATAATCATAGAGTGACAAGCCAAAGCTGGCCAGGTTATCCTCTAGCCCAGAAAGGATTCTACTGGTGAAGGCATTGTTACATATTGGTTGAGAAGCAGCATCAATCTGAGTGTGGAGGATGAGCTGGATTTTCCCCAGATCCATTCTCTGCCCTTCTCTGGCTTGGTCTGTACCCCAGAAGCCTGACTTCATCAGACTGCCTCACCTGGAATCTTTTCTCCTCTGGCTCCTTTCCATTAGTGTTTGATCAAAGGGAAGAGAGAGTTCAGGTTCTTTGTTTCTCCTGCTCCTCTCTTTGGCACTGCATGTTGACAAGGCTGAATTTCCTCTCAATGACCCACTTTCTTCCATTGTCCCTGCAGGCCTAGAAGGTAACAGCTTCTGGCTCTTCCTACTCCCTGGGTACTTTAACATCCCCTATTGATTTTCTTAATTCTGCCCACAACTCCATAAATAGCCTCTTCATTAAATTTTCTTCAAGTACCCTTTGAATGTGCCATATGTTTCCTGCTGAGATCCCGATTGACACAGTGGAGAATGTTTTGAACCATTACATGGGTACCAATAACAGTAGGTGGGCTAAGAGGGGCTTCTAAACATAAGGATGGAGATTTAGAAAGGGATTTCTTTTTGTAAGACTGAAGGAACAGAGAAATGGTGCCTCTTCATGTCTCTGTGGAATGATTTTAGTCAAGTACCTCTTTAATATCAAGGTGCCTGCACAAAACCATCTGGCTGGAGAGTAGAATAAGAGTGGCCTTTAGAGTTCGGTGTGGAAATCATGCTGTCCCTGAAGATAAAGAAGCTGCCTCTTCCTCTCTGGGTCTGTTTTGCCATCGCTCAGATCTTGCAAACATCAACATTCCTAGCCATATTTTTATGGATACATTATTCATGGGCATCTTTATTTGTCTTATCAACTACACTTTAAGTCCCTGAAGGGGAGAGTGCATGGATTTTAGCCTACTGCCTCAATCCTAGTAACTACGTATACACTTTGAACATTGTAGGTGCTTAATAAGGACAGGTTATTCGATACTCAGTTTACAGGATAAAGGAAAATAAGTAAAACACATCTTATCTTTTCCTAGATGTTTTTACAGGACCTAAGTTTCAGGTGACTTTGGGAGCCTTTGTTTTCATGGCCATCTGAAGAGCCATGAGGGCAGGCTGGAATTACACATTATCTACATTCAGTTGAAGAGCATTCTGTTGTGTTTGACATTTTGTTTCCAGCAAACAGGCTTCCAACCCAGAGACAGGAAGATCAATATCAGCTTAAGTGAAATATAAATCTGAGTTGCATCTGTATGAGGGTGAGAACCAACCCATCTTCACATGGATAACTTGTCCCAAAGGCGCCATAAAGATTGCCAACAATAGAAGCTTTAGAATAAAGTCCTAAGGGTTGCCATGAGGGATGGCAAGAATTAGAGCATGCTCCTGAATGTGCTCACACCCACAGGTAGAAATGATCTCCCGTGGGAACAAAAGGCTTGATGTGAAAAATGATCAGGCCCCAGGCGTAGTGGCAGACTTCAGTTTTCTATATGTGGAAATGTCCCAGTGGCCTTCAGTCTAAGCTGTGCACTCAGGCCCTAAAGTTTTAGAATACACTGCCTGAGTCAGACAATATCAATAAATCATTTAAAACTTTGAGCCATGGGAGTTGGGGTGGGCGTGGGGAGCTTAGTTCTTGTGGGAGAAATTAACCAGACAAAAACCTCCATGCTGGTCGGAAATACATTAGTGAGATTAATACCTAATTAAATGCAAGTCCAAAACTAAACAGAAAACATGCTCAATATGTTTTCTCTAAATGTGATATAGAAAAGGGATGGGGTAGTTAGTTAGAATGGCGATCATTAAAAAGTCAGGAAACAACAGATGCTGGAGAGGATGTGGAGAAATAGGAACACTTTTACACTATTGGTGGGACTGTAAACTAGTTCAACCATTGTGGAAATCAGTGTGGCAATTCCTCAGGGATCTAGAACTAGAAATACCATTTGACCTAGCCATCCCATTACTGGGTATATACCCAAAGGATTATAAATCATGCTGCTATAAGGACACATGCACACGTATGTTTATTGCAGCACTATTCACAATAGCAAAGACTTGGAACCAACCCAAATGTCCAACAATGATAGACTGGATTAAGAAAATGTGGCACATATACACCATGGAATACTATGCAGCCATAAAAAACGATGAGTTCATGTCCTTTGTAGGGACGTGGATGATACTGCAAACCATCATTCTCAGCAAACTATCGCAAGGACAAAAAATCAAACACTGCATGTTCTCACTCACAGGTGGGAATTAAACAATGAGAACACATAGACACAGGAAGGGGAACATCACACTCCGGGGACTGTTGTGGGGTGGGGAGAGGGGGGAGGGGAGAGGTGGGGGGAGGGGGGAGGGATAGCATTAGGAGATATACCTAATGCTAAATGACGAGTTAATGGGTGCAGCACACCAACATGGCACATGTATACATATGTAACAAACCTGAACACTGTGCACATATACCCTAAAACTTAAAGTATAATAATAAAATTTAAAAAAAAGGGATGGGGTAAGGGTGATAGCAATAGAAAACAGGCAATACAAAGCAAGTAGCTAATTGCAGAAAAGTAGAGTCAGACTATCAGTTTGGAATTTTAATCATGGGTATGTGGGTAAATTACTCTTTTTCTGAGAAGAGAAATGGCAAGGACGAGAAGGGTTGAACTTCCTAGTGGAAGGAGTATCACACCTTTAGAGGCAACTGTACTCCTGATTATTTTTACAGTTATTTTTACACTCTAACATTTTATTAATGATTTGTTGATATAGACAAAAGAAATGTCTTAACCTGGCTTTTTTACTGTCTTGAATGAAAGTTTCTCCTTCTTTTAACTAGTGAGATCCTGGGGTTATCGGATGGGAGCAGGGACCCACTAAGTAGCAGGCATCCTACTAGACACACAGATTTCTTAGTTCTCATAACACACCCATTTTTTTAAATGAGAAAAGTGAAGTTATCAGAAATTAAGTATCTTTCTTGCACAAACTATGTGATCTTCACTCAGCTTCTTCATTTGGAAAACAGGAAGGGTATGAGCATCCAATGTGAAAGAGCGCAAGGATTGTCAATATCTCACAGGTGTGGAGTATTTGTTCGCGTGGTTGGTGTGTGTAGTGTATTAGCGCAGTTCTTGCTTCTGGCTGGCAGCATTTCCCACATACCTCATGCAGCCCTGCCTGTAGGAGGTGGGCCCTGCGACCACACCTGCTCAATCATAGTCCTCTGTTCTCTTGGTTCACAGGAAGGCAGATAGTGCAATAGGATCAGTCAGAGTCCTGCACTTGGTTGACTTATAGTCCTCCTTCCACTCTAAGGTGGATGGGTAATAATAATAATCATTACTGTTATGTGGGTGAAGTGGTTTCTATATATGAGGCACTGTTCCAAGCACATTCACATATTAACTCATTTAACCTCAGAGCAAGCCTATGAGTCCAGTGCTATATCTATTCACATTTTAAAGATAAGAAAACTGATGCACAGGAAGGGCTTGAATCTGGGAGTGTTAGTGGTGATTTCCTCAGATGCCTGGTGAGAGTGTGCAGAATGAAGCCAAATAGAGAAAGGCTGAGATGGGGCAAGGAGGGAGAGAATGAATGAATCCTACAGCATCCGAGTCCTGCATCCCAGGTTTCCAGGGCCTGGTGTTTATATCTTTTCTTTGGTTTCAAGAGATTCCTTCAATGCCCTTCCCAGATGTGAGAGCAGAAACAATTCCCTTCTGTTTAACTCAGTTTATGTTGGCTTTCTGTTACTTGTAGTGAAATAGTCATGATAACTTTTTGATAGTGTGGGTTTTCTCAGGAACATAAATGAGACTTGTTTGTAGCTAACTAAATAAGTTTATTATTTATTTACATTCATATGTTATAGAATAGCTATTCTTTTAAAAATATATTAGTGAATAAATATGTTAGGTTTCAATGAGAGACACAACTAATGATATTTCCATATGTCCATCTTGGTGATGAATAACCATATATCCACTTATTATCTGAAGCTGATTTCATACATTCACTTGCATCAACACAACTTAAAGCTAAATATCATTAGAAAATTCTGTTGCTTTGGGTCAGAATTTATTTTGTCAGGTTTTACAAACTGTAGATTACAAAAACCAAACAAGAGAAGATAAAGTTTGACTAGAATTTCTAAAAATTATATGCCTGTAGCTTACCACTACTCTGCCCATAGAATACAGAGCTAGAGGGTGCTTCCTTTTATAGATGAGTGCTATGAACTGACTGTTTTTGTCCCCTTCAGATACATATGTTGAAGGCTAATCTTGAATATGATGGTATGGAGGCCTTTGGGAGGTTATTAGGTTGCATAGGGTAGAGCCCTCATGAACGGGACTAGTGTTCTTCTACCTGGTATATGTGGATATAAGGAGAAGACCATTATCTGCAAGCCAGAAGGTGGCCCTCACCAGACACTGAATCTGCAGGTGCCTTGACCTTGTACTTCTCCGCCTCTAGAACTGTGGGAAATAAATATTTGTTATTTAAAGCCACCCTGTCTATGATATTCCATCATAGCAGGCCTAACTTATATTATGAGGAAAGGCCCAAAGAGGTTATGCGCTCAAAGATCCAGAAGTAGTGAGAGAAGGAGTAGAAGATGTTGGCCTTTCTCCCTCCCACTTCTAACTCATTGCCAACCATTGGGTAGCCTATGGTGGGGGCTGGTGAGGGGAAGGCCTCCACAGTACCTCTGGCAGTCTTCAGGCAGCTGCCACTGGCAGCAACAGTGAGGATCCCCTTCTGTGTCTCCTCCACAGCCCTTCTTTCCATCCTCTTGTTTGGGGGCAGTGTTGGTCTGTTAGAAAGCAGCAGACTGTCATTCTGCTTGGGCTCCTGCAGCACTAGCCCTAAGTTCAGACCCCATGCCATGAGTCACACAGTTTCCTCTAAGGCTGACCTGCTGCTTCTCAGTCACCCAGTCATGAGGCACCAGAAGCCTTCAGAGACCCTGAGTGTGCGTGGGCACTTATTGCAAAAATCTGTCAAAGTGAGGAAGTTTCAGGAAAACTAATTAAGTCACTGACAGCATGATTCAGTGAAAGGGGGGGTGGTGGCAGGCCCTATCAAATCCGCGGTGAGTCATTGCCTTAAGCAAGAGTATGAATATGAATGCACAATTACTGAGAGCTATTCATTAGCCTCGGCTCACTCCCCAAAGGTAAAAACCAAAATGTCTTAACGGAGTAGACTCACACCCAGGTCCCTCTCAAAGCCTGTGGGAAAAATATTGTCTTAATTTGCTGCTAAACAGTTAAGAACTGCTCCACATAGAATTTGGAGGTTCACACTGCATGTATTAGAATAGTCCAATTTTGAAAGAGTTGAAGATAGAAATGATTATTGTCTTTAAAAAAATCTTCTTGGATTTGTAAATATTCTGTAGCACAAGCAAGACTGTGATCTCTTTTTAAGGAAGAGGTCTGTGCAATGGAAGAATTTTATTTAGTACAGATGCATCTCATTTATGCATGGAACATACATTCACAGGGTTGTTTGAGAATTAGATTTTGGTAAACTAAGTTGCATTCAAAATTCACAGAGAATGTTTGCTTTCTAATAGGACCCTGCACTGCACTCTGTAAAGCCACCAACCCATTCTTGTGGAAAACAAGAAAAAATAATCTTCCTAATTTTTTGATTCATATTTTAGATCTAACTGGCTTTATTAAAGCTAATCCTGCAGAGTGTTATTGTCAGGCCTCTGAGCCCAAGCCAAGCCATCGCATCCCCTATGACTTGCATGTATACATCCAGATGGCCTGAAGTAACTGAAGATCCACAAAAGAAGTAAAAATAGCCTTAACTGATGACATTCCACCATTGTGATTTGTTTCTGCCCCACCCGAACTGATCACTGTACTTTGTAATCTCCCCCACCCTTAAGAAAGTTCTTTGTAATTCTCCCCACCCTTGAGAATGTACTTTGTGAGATCCACCCCTGACCGCAAAACATTGCTCTTAACTTCACCGCCTATCCCAAAACCTGTAAGAACTAATGATAATCCATCACCCTTTGCTGACTCTCTTTTCGGACTCAGCCCACCTGCACCCAGGTGAAATAAACAGCCGTGTTGCTCACACAAAGCCTGTTTGGTGGTCTCTTCACACAGACGCGCATGAAATTTGGTGCTGTGACTTGGATCGGGGGACCTCCCTTGGGAGATCAATCTCCTGTCCTCCTGCTCTTTGCTCCATGAGAAAGATCCACCTACGACCTCAGGTCCTCAGACCGACCAGCCCAAGAAACATCTCACCAATTTCAAATCCGGTAAGCGGCCTCTTTTTACTCTCTTCTCCAACTTCCCTCACTATCCCTCAACCTCTTTCTCCTTTCAATCTTGGCGCCACACTTAAATCTCTCCCTTCTCTTAATTTCAATTCCTTTCATTTTCTGGTAGAGACAAAGGAGACACGTTTTATCCGTGCACCCAAAACTCTGGCACCGGTCACGGACTGGGAAGGCAGCCTTCCCTTGGTGTTTAATCATTGCAGGGACGCCTCTCTGATTATTCACCCACGTTTCAAAGGTGTCAGACCACGCAGGGACGCCTGCCTTGGTCGTTCACCCTTAGCGGCAAGTCCCGCTTTTCTGGGAGAGGGGCAAGTATCCCAACCCCTTCTCTCCGTGTCTCTACCCCTTCTCTGCTTTTCTGGGGGAGGGGCAAGTATCCCTCAACCCCTTCTCCTTCACCCTTAGCGGCAAGTCCCGCTTTTCTAGGGGGCAAGAACCCCCAATCCCTTATTTCCACACCCCGACCTCTTATCTCTGTGCCCCAATCCCTTATTTCTGCACCCTGACCTCTTATCTCTGTGCCCCAATCCCTTATTTCTGCACCCTGACCTCTTATCTCTGTGCCCCAATCCCTTATTTCCGTGCCCCAACCCCTTCTCTGCTTTTCTGGAGGGCAAGAACCCCCCACCCCTTCTCTGTGTCTCTACTCTTTTCTCTGGGGTTGGCCCCTTCATTATGGGCAAGCTTCCACCTTCCATTCCTCCTTCTTCTCCCTTAGCCTGTGTTCTTAATAAAACCTCTTCAACCCTTACCTGACCTAAAATCTAAGCATCTTATTTTCTTCTGCAATGCCACTTGACCCTAATACAAACTTGACAATAGTTCCAAATAGCAGGAAAATGGCACTTTCAATTTTCCCATCCTATAAGATCTAAATAATCCTTGTTGTAAAATGGGAAAATGGTCTGAGGTGCCTGACGTCCAGGCATTCTTTTACACATCAGTGCCTTCCTAGTCTCTCTGCCAATGCAACTTGTCCCAAATCTTCCTTCTTTCCCTCCTGCCTGTCCCCTCAGTCCCAACCCCAAGCGTCGCTGAGTCTTTCTAATCTTCCTTTTCTACAGACCCATCTGACCTCTCCCCTCCTCGCCAGGGGAGGTCCCAATTCTTCCTCAGCCTCCGCTCCTCCACCCTATAATCCTTTTATCACCTCCCCTCCTCACACCTGGTCTGGCTTACAGTTTGTTCCATGACTAGCCCTCCCCCACCTGCCCAGCAATTTATTTTTAAAAAGGTGGCTGGAGCTAAAGGCACACTCAAGGTTAATGCTCCTTTTCCTTTATCCCAAATCAGATAGCATTTAGGCTCTTTTTCATCAAATACAAAAATCCAGCCCGGTTCATGGCTTGTTTGGCAGCAATCCTGAGACGCTTTACAGCTGTAGACCCTAAAAGGTCAAAAGGCTGTCTTATTCTCAATATACATTTTATTACCCAATCTGCTCCTGACATCAAATAAAACTCCAAAAATTAGAATCTGGCCCTCAAGCCCCACAACAGGATTTAGTTAACCTCACCTTCACGGTGTACAAGAATAGAAAAAAGTTGCAATTCCTTATCTCCACTGTGAGACAAACCCCAGCCACATCTCCAGCACACAAGAACTTCCAAACACCTGAACCGCAGCAGCCAGGTGTTCCTCCAGAACCTCCTCCCCCAGGAGCTTGCTACACGTGCCAGAAATCTGGCCACTGGGCCAAGGAATGCCTGCAGCCCAGGATTACTCCTAAGCTGTGTCCCATCTGTGCGGGACCCCACTGGAAATTGGGCTGTTCGACTCACCTGGCAGCCACTCCCAGAGCCCCTGGAACTCTGGCCCAAGGCTGTCTGACGGACTCCTTCCCAGATCTTCTCAGCTTAGCGGCTGAAGACTGACACTGCCCAATCGCCTCGGAAGCCCCCTAAACCATCACGGACACCGAGCTTCGGGTAACTCTCACAGTGGAAGGTAAGCCCATCCCCTTCTTAATCAATATGGAGGCTACCCACTCCACATTACCTTCTTTTCAAGGGCCTGTTTCCCTTGCCTCTGTAACTGTTATGGGTATTGATGGCCAGGCTTCTAAACCTCTTAAAACTCCCCAACTCTGGTGCCAACTTAGACAATACTCTTTTAAGCACTCCTTTTTAGTTATCCCCATCTGCCCAGTTCCCTTATTAGGCTGAGACACTTTAACTAAATTATCTGCTTCCCTGACTATTCCTGGACTACAGCCACATCTCATTGCTGCCCTTCTCCCCAACCCAAAGCCTCCTTCGCGTCTTCCTCTCGTATCCTCCCACCTTAACCCACAAGTATGGGACATCTCTACTCCTTCCCTGGCAACGGATCACATGCCCATTACCATCCCATTAAAACCTAATCACCCTTACCCGGCTCAAGGCCAATATCCCATCCCACAGCATGCTTTAAAAGGTTTAAAGCCTGTTATCACTAGCCTGCTATAGCATGACCTTTAAAGCCTGTAAACTCTCCTTACCATTCCCCCATTTTACCTGTCCTAAAACCAGACAAGGCTTACAAGTTAGTTCAGAATCTGCGCCTTATCAACCAAATTGTTTTGCCTATCCACCCCGTGGTGCCAAACCCGTATACTCTCCTATCCTCAATACCTCCCTCTACAACCCATTATTCTGTTCTGGATCTCAAACATGCTTTCTTTACTATTCCTTTGCACCCTTCCTCCCAGCCTCTCTTTGCTTTCACTTAGACTGACTCTGACACCCATTAGGCTCAGCAAATTACCTGGGCTGTACTGCCACGAGGCTTCACAGACAGCCCCCATTACTTCAGTCAAGCCCAAATTTCATCCTCATCTGTTACCTATCTCGGCATAATTCTCATAGAAACACACGTGCTCTCCCTGCTGATCGTGTCTGATTAATCTCCCAAACCTCAATCCCTCACAAAACAACAACTTTCCTTCCTAGGCATGGTTAGTGCGGTCAGGATTCTTACACAAGAGCCAGGACCGCACCCTGTAGCTTTTCTGTCCAAACAACTTGACCTTACTGTTTTAGCCTAGCCCTCATGTCTGTGTGCAGCGGCTGCCACTGCTTTAATACTTTTAGAGGCCCTTAAAATCACAAACTATGCTCAACTCACTCTCTACATTTCTCATAACTTCCAAAATCTATTTTCTTCCTCATACCTGACGCATATACTTTCTGCTCCCTGGCTCCTTCAGCTGTACTCACTCTTTGTTAAGTCCCACAATTACCATTGTTCCTGGCCCGGACTTCGATCTGGCCTCCTACATTATTCCTGATACCACACCTGACCCTCATGACTGTATCTCTCTGATCCACCTGACATTCATCCCCATTTCCCCATATTTCCTTCTTTCCTGTTCCTCACCCTGATCACGCTTGATTTCTTGATGGCAGTTCCACCAGGCCTAATCGCCACACACCAGCAAAGGCAGGCTGTGCTATAGTACAAGCCACTAGCCCGCCTCTTAGAACCTCTCATTTCCTTTCCATCGTGGAAATCTATCCTCAAGGAAATAACTTCTCAGTGTTCCATCTGCTATTCTACTACTCCTCAGGGATTATTCAGGTCCCCTCCCTTCCCTACACATCAAGCTTGAAGATTTGCCCCCACCCAGGAATGGCAAATTAGCTTTACTCAACATGCCCTGAGTCAGATAACTAAAATACCTCTTAGTCTAAGTAGACACTTTCACTAGATAAGTAGAGGCCTTTCCTACAGGGTCTGAGAAGGCCACCGCAGTCATTTCTTCCCTTCTGTCAGACGTAATTCCTCAGTTTAGCCTTCTCACCTCTATATAGTCTGATAACAGACCAGCCTTTATTAGTCAAATCAGCCAAACAGTTTTTCAGGCTCTTAGTATTCAGTGAAACCTTTATATCCCTTATGGTACTCCGTCTTCAAGAAAAGTAGAACGGACTAAAGGTCTTTTAAAAAGACCTTTACCAAGCTCAGCCAAGCTCAGACCTCACCAAGCTCTGCCACCAACTTAAAAAGGACTGGACAATACTTTTACCATTTTCGCTTCTCAGAATTCAGGCCTGTCCTCAGAATGCTACAAGGTACAGCCCAGTTGAGCTCTTTTTTATTAGGCCCCAGTCTCATTCCAGACATCAGACCAACTTAGGCTTTGCCCCAAAAAAACTTGTCATCCCTACTATCTTCTGTCTAGTCATACTCCTATTCTCCATTCTCAACTACTCATACATGCCCTGCTCTTGTTTACACTGCCAGTTTACACTGTTTCTCCAAGCCATCACAACTGGTATCTCCTCGTGCTATCCCCAAACTGCCACTCTTAACTCTTGAAGTAAATAAATAATCTTTGCTGGCAGGACTATGCTGAATCTCCTTAGGCATTCTCTAATCAGATGTCCTAGGTCCTCCCAATTCTTAGACCTTTTATACCTGTTTTTCTCCTCTTATTCCATTTAGTTTTTCAATTCATACAAAACCTTATCCAGGCCGTCACCAATAATTCTACATGACAAATGTTTCTTCTAATAACCCCACAATATCACCCCTTACCACAAAATCTTCCTTCAGATTAATCTCTCAGTCTATGTTCCCACGCTGCCCCTAATCCTGCTTGAAGCAGCCCTGAGAAACATTGCCCATTCTCTCTCTCCATACCACCCCCCAAAAAATTTTCACCGCCCCAACACTTCAACACTATTTTGTTTTATTTTTCTTATAAATATAAGAAAGCAGGAATGTCAGGTCTCTGAGCCCAAGCCAAGACATCACATCCCCTATGACTTGCACGTACACATCCAGATGGCCTGAAGTAACTGAAGGTCCACAAAAGAAGTAAAAATAGCCTTAACTGATGACATTCCACCATTGTGATTTGTTTCTGCCCCACCTGAACTGATCACTGTACTTTGTAATCTTCCCCACCCTTAAGAAAGTTTTTTGTAATTCTCCCCATCCTTGAGAATGTACTTTGTGAGATCCACCCCTGACCACAAAACATTGTTCTTAACTTCACCGCCTATCCCAAAACCTATAAGAACTAATGACAATCCACCACCCTGTGCTGACTCTCTTTTCGGACTCAGCCCACCTGCACCCAGGTGAAATAAACAGCCATGTTACTCACACAAAGCCTGTTTGGTGGTCTCTTCACACAGACGTGCATGAAAGTTATCCTTCAGAATCCCAGAATTCTGGAAGCTATGCTGAAATGACTCAAACTAGAAAATCTCCTGTTTTAAATGATGGTGAACTTTACTCTTACCACCAAAGACCGGACCTCCCAAGTAAGAAATAAAAGAAAATAAAACAACAATAACAAAATCCAAATAAAATCCATGAGGAAGATTAAAATAAATTATTTGAGAAGCTGAGAGATGGACTTCATAGATAATATATTCTGTTCTCCTTTCTAGTTTCACATCAAAACAATAGAACCCTTCTTTAGGAAAGCCAGGATAGACCAATGTCAGTAGGCTATCATCAATGATCGTCATGTAAATTAGGCATTTGTGGGGAGCCGGCTTCACTTATTTGGGCTATCTGTTTATGACAGTTTAAGCTAGTGATTCTCAACCCTGGCTGCACATGAGAATCACCTGGGAACCTTTTGAATCGCATGGATTCCCGAACCCATCCCAGAATCAGAACTACAAGGGAATGAGGACTGGGTATCGTCACCCAGAATGTTGTGAAATTTCCCCAGGTGATTCTAATGCGCAAAGCTGAGAACCACTGATTCAGAAAATCACTGCTTGAAAATAAGGCTTAAGTAGCATAGCAGCAATGTCTCACTCTCTGAGGCAGTATTTTCAAAAAAAGTGGGTTGTGGACCATCCAGGCTGCTTGTTAAAAATACAGGTTGCTAGGCCGGGCGCGGTGGCTCATGCCTGTAATCCCAGCACTTTGGGAGGCTGAGGTGGGTGGATCATGAGGTCAGGAGATTGAGACCATCTTGGCCAACATGGTGAAACTCTGTCTCTACTAAAAATACAAAAAACTAGCTGGGCGTGGTGGTGCATGCCTGTAATCCCAGCTACTTGGGAGGGTGAGGCAGGAGAATTGCGTGAACCAGGGAGTCAGAGGTTGCAGTGAGCTGAGATCACACCATTGCACTCCAGAGTGGCCACAGAGCGAGACGCTGTCTCAAAAAAAAAAATACTGGTTGCTGGGGTCCCTTCCCTTTCCACCCAGGAGTCTGCCCTTTGAACAAGCTCTTAGGTCCTCCACTTGTACTATAAACAGTAGGGATGCTACCTTTAGGGCATTCCATATTGAAGTATTAGTGAACACTTAGAAGGTGCTTGTGATATCACATGGATTTTGCTCACCTTCAAAGGAGCTAGTTACCAAGCTGGTTATATGAATTGTGGTGAGGTGAGTGACATTTGCTGCTCATTTAATTTTCCTCTTTGGTTTTCTGCAGTGAGTAGCTCCTCCCTCTCTGTAAGTATCCATTTCTCCAGATATTTCCTGACCCTCCTGCCCATTAGAACTCATCCATCACTTTTGAAGGCCGAGGTGGGTGGATCACGAAGTTAGGAGTTCAAGACTAGCCTGGCCAAGATGGTGGAATCCCATCTCTACTAAAAATACAAAAAAGAATTAGCCAGGCATGGTGGCAGGCACCTGTAATCCCAGCTACCAGGAGGCTGAGGCAGAGAATTGCTTAAACCCGAGAGGCGGAGGTTGCAGTGAGCCTAGATTGTGCCATTGCACTCCAGCCTGGGCGACAGAACGAGACTATGTCTCAAAAAAAGAAGAAGGAAAAAAAAAAGAAGAAGGAAAAACAAAAGAACTTATCCATGTGATACCCTCTTCTATCACTGGCCAACTGATGGAATGAGTTGATTTAGACTAGTGAAAACTGTTTTGTTCTTTTCACATAGCTAAATTTTAACAACTGCCTTCAATGATTTAACTCAAAACCAGAAATGAGTACAATGATGTAATGTAGTGTAGGAAGGTGGTGGGGAGCCCCATCTGACACTTGCAGGGCACACCATGTGGGTGGCAACCTCCCCAACTATACATCCTCACAATCTTCTGATTAATCCTTCCACACTGCTAGGAAGTTTCTCAGGTCTTTGCTTTTATTCCCTACAATCTACAATTACCTCAAAAACACACTCCTCTGCAGAAGGGTCAAATCACTGTCAGTTGTTGGGTGAGCAGATGTATATAGGACAATGAAGGTGTTTTCAAAGGCAACTTGCAGATGAAGTAACCCTCAAGTGGATTTGAGAGCAATGCATATTCATCACAAATACAAAATGCTCTTTTGTTAAAGAAAAATAAATTGTTTTAGTATATAACTTCCTAAATGACTTCTGTAGGATCACTCAGTGTCCACATAGACTCAATGTTTACACAGGCTAAATGAAACTAATACTTTCTGATGATTTATTTCAGCATTTAATCTATGCTTTTCAAAATATTATTTTCCATAAGAACTGGGCCTTTGGGCTAAGCTAAATTTTGATTTTCTTTGTTTTCTATCCTTATGTTGTAACTACATGGGATTAGCTAATAAATAAAAGTTGGAGATCAAAACCCAAATTAAATACTTTCATTTGAGTGAGATGAGTATGGAGGAGGAGTGTAACACAGAGCCGATAGTAACAGTTGCAAAAGAAACCACACAGCCTAAGGTTCTTAACTTGCCTCTCCCCTGAAATGTGGGTCCCTTGGTTCTTGGTCATCCTTAGTGCCTGATGAAAAATCTGACTAGAGACAAGACACATGCTTGGAGCTTTCCATTCCATAGAAAACTGGGATGGGGCCTGGCACAGTGGCTCATGCCTGGCAGGCTGATCACTTGAGGTCAGGGGTTCAACATCAGCCTGGCCAATATGGCAAAACCCCGTCTCTACTAAAAATACAAAAAAAAATTAGCCTGGTGTGGTGGTGCATGCCTGTAATCTCAGCTACACTGGAGGCTGAGGCAGGAGAATCCTTTGAACCTGGCAGGCAGAGGTTGCAGTGAGTTGAGATCTCGCCACTGCACTCCAGCCTGGGTGACAGAGCGAGACTCTGTCTCGAACAAACAAACAAACAAAAACTGGAATGAGACTTCTACAGGTCATGTGACCAGAATTTAACCCAACGACACAACACAATACCATAGAAAGTTTGTGTTTCTTATATATGGGTCATTAAGTTGAGTTTAATTAGCGGCTGAAGATTTTATGCTGATTTCATCCAGCTCTCTCACGAAGGTACCATTTTTATTTGTAAGGGAGACTAGATAATTGATAGCTTTGATAATGTGACACTTCTCAATAAAGGTAATGAGGAAAGAACAAAAGGGCAGGCATATAGGTTCTAGCTGTTTCTAACAGTGTTACGTTTCTGATGGTGGCATCAGTATGTATTACAGTTCTTATCCTAAACTCTTGGGGGCCTGATGTGTTTTAAAATAATTTTGTTTTTAGATATTGAAATAGGATAAAATGTATATACTGTATATTTTGTAATATCCATACCATGATCTGATTAGCTATCTTATAATAAAGCAATATTTTGTAGCAAAACATATAAATATTCATATTAAATGGGATAAATAAATACCGTAAATAGTCTCAAGTCTGTTTAGATTGGAATTTGTTGCCAAATGACTTGGGGCAAAGCAAGAAAATACTTTTAAGAGATTTTTAGACTTGGAATTGCAAACAAGGGATTATGGATTTATATCTGTGTATTTTTCCAAACCATTCGAGAATTTATTTATATTTTCAAATCTTATTAATTCGGTAATTTGTCCCATACATTATTGTCCTAAAATATTCTTTTCATGCTTAAAATGTGCCCTGTATTCACTGTACTCATTGATTTGGTCACTATTTTTTTGGTGACTTATTATTTTTATTATTTCATGTTATAATAAGCTTTTTAAGGCTCAGTTTCCTCTTTTAGAAAATTTCTGTTGGCATTGTTCCCGGCACTTAAGTGCTCACATCAGTCAGTAAGCTTTCTTTGACTGCAAGCAAGAGGCACTGATTCTGACTTAAGCAAATGAGAATTTACTGTGGGTATATGGAATTGAAAGAACGGTTGAAGAACCATGCTTGAAAATAGCAAGGAAAAGAAAAACTTTTAGATTGAGGTTAGGGATATTTTATCAGGACTTCTCACCTCCACCTTTTAAAATTCTGAGTCACTCTGCTGGAGATCAAGCCCCAGGCAAATCTGAGGGGCTGAGCGGCTCGTGTGTCCCCCACTTGGCTAGGAGACAGCTTGACACATTGATTGACACTCCCACCACGCCTGAGCAAAGGGTGGGGGAAGCACATTCTTCCACAGGAAATGAGGTTGTTATCACAAGAAGAATGCAAATGGACTCTGATGGCAAAACAAAACAAACCTAACAGAAGTCCTCCATAGAATTCACCATACTTTCTGAATATTCTTAATTCTTGGCTTTTTAAGAATGCACAGTCTTATTTTTTTAGGCCATCCTCAGAGAAAACTTAACTCATCTCCATGCGCAGGTTAGTTGCATTCCTCTAGACTTTTTTTTAACATTCTGTATCTTTCTTGAGCACCAAGGCTAGAGATGTTTGCTATTTGATTTTATTTTGGTACAAGTAATGAGTTATTTTCAAAGTGATCTTTTAATAAGGAGTATCTCCTACCAAGGCAACACTGACAGAGGGAATCTTAATGGCAGCAACCACTTTACCAATAAGAAATGCAAATTCACCTGGAATCTACTTAAGACAAGCAACGTATATAACATGGCTCAAAAACCGAGAAAATGAAAAAGGCAATGAACATGGTTTTTCCTCATTTACCACTTAAACATTTTTAAGGAGTATTATTATTCTCCTTAAGTCCCACATTTCTTTAAGTGCCTTTTCAAATTGCGCACCATTTTTACAGGCAGGTGCTGATGGGTGCAAACAATCAGCTCGAATTGTTTATAATACACATTTCTTACCTGATACTCATACTGTGTGAAAGGCAATAGTTCGGAATCTATAAAAGAGGTTGAGCTTCCATTATAGATTAGGACTGGATTGGATTTTCCAGGCTGAGTTGCTATTTGTCTTCTGTATAATTCGTAATACAAAACTTTTCCATTTGGCTGTAGCGGTCCTGTCCACAAAAGGGAAACAGTTGGCTGGAATCCTCCTGGAGCCATTTGTACCTCCAGATGTGGAGGGGGTTGCATCAGAGGTGCAATCTCAGGGGTCTGTATGAATGTCCAGTCACTTGATGCACATCCCAGGGTGGTGCACGCTTGAATTCGTATTTCATACCTTCAGGACATAAGGCAGAAATTAGTGATTTTCAGCAAAATAGATTTTCATGGGAAGAATCTTTAAAACACCAGGCCTTAAAAAAAAAGACAAGCTTACATGTATTCTTATTCATAGCTAACTCTTAAGAATAACAAAGTTGAGAATGGCTTAAACCCGGCAGGCAGAGCTTGCAGTGAGCCGAGATTGTGCCACTGCACTCCAGCCTGGGTGACAGAGCAAGACTCCGTCTCAAAAAAAAAATTATATTTCCATGGAAATTTTTGAACAATCAAAATCCCCCTGGCTTTCTAAACTAAAGTTCCTTAACTGTTCGAAAGGGGTGAGTATAATTCTTCCCCTAAACAGGGATGTATGGAATAAATAACTCTCAAGATTCTTTCTGGCATGAAAATTCTGGTACTCTTCAGAATTACTTAACACAGCAATGAAGAATGCAGACCTTAGAAAGTACGAAGCAGTTCTCAGCAGTCCTGGACTCCTCCTACCTTTGCAGCTAGAGCTAAATGATCCCCCAGGAATGTTTCCAGGTCATGAAGGAACATCATGGAATTAAGGTCTCAGTGGTAATAAATCCCCTCACCTGATACCTGACATCTTAAAACAGGCTCCCTTACATGACACAAAGACCTTGTGGGGCCAAAGTTAACCCAACTACACACCAGATTATCAATCATGAAGACACCTTATCACCACCCAGTTAAATTCAACTAATCAATTATGTTTTGCCTCATAGCTGGTCTCTGCTACTTGAAAAGGTCTATTTACATAGCAGGGACTTCTCCTTTCCAACAAAATGAATTTTTGTTAGTATTTGGTGCCTATGGCTGTAAATGAGCACTTTTTTCTCTATTCACAACCACCATTGATTTCATGACACCTTCAATTTTCCCTCAGACACCCAGCTATCTTCTTTCTACCTTTATTCCTTTTAGTTCTAGCCTTTTCCTCTATTTTCTACCTCCCGGGACTCTTTGCTCTTTGAATCACTGCTTTCTGTTCTTTTACTTGCTCTTTCTCTTTCACCTTTTTGCATTCTTAATTACACCTTTTTCCCTTTGTGACTTATTTTATTCCCAATTTCTTCTCCTCCTCCCCTGGTTCTCCTCTCATGCACATCTCCACCATGACCGGGCTACCAGATTATTGGTGATCAAATCCATAGCTGTGTATGGTAGATCTGACTTCTAAGCAATTCTGTGAAGTCAATTTTGATTTCCCACATAAAGATTATTCATTTTCTGGGTTATCTGTGGTAGTTTTTAAATTTTGGGCTGGATTCCTTCTGCTACTTAGGACATTCCCAGGCTATTTCTTCTTACTGACCAGCTGGGGGTGCTGAAAGGAGGACACACACATTTGCAATATTCAGTGAACATTAATCCACTAAAAACAAAAACAAAAAACCACGCATGAACTCCAACTTCATATAGAAGTGATACTCTGTTTTATGTCAATGTCGCTTACAGATTCAGTTAGAGTGGATAATGAAGAGATTTCTCTCACATTCTGAAATATCCTTGCAATTTATCAGATAAATTAAACTTTTTTTTCCAGCCTGGAAAAAGCATTCCTTTCATGCCCGGACAAACTGTTTCACCTCTAGAAGACTTTCTGAATAAGAGTTTCAAAAGGGAGCAAATTAATATGATTTTTGAAAGTTGGAGGTACAGTCAGGTAAAGAGGAAGCCAGTCTAGAATATACAGCTCTGCAGGTACAGTGGGTCTTTTTTATGCCCTGAATCAGTGTAAGGTAATATAAAAGCCAACTCACATAGCATGTGGATTAGCTGCGGAGGATACCTGAGGAAGTTTTAATTACAGTTTAATATTTAATAGATCCTAAATAATTGTCATGAGTAGATGCATAAGACCATGAATGTTTCATTTAAACAGCACTATATATCAGAGGTAATTATAGGAGGATCTAATCTACACATCACTAGATTACAATAATAGCTGAATTTTACCTGTGGTAGTTGGAAATCAACACTCTTTCAGCCTTTAATTTTTTTAAGTGATTCTGTTCATTTTACTAAATTTTAAGCATAAAATGTCTTTTATTACCCTTCTCTCTGGGGATGTAAGTTACTTAAAATGTGATGGGGAAAACTGCCAAACAATTATTTAAGCAATGGGCAAGATTCTTTTGTGTGGAGAACAACGCACTTCCATGCATGTCACAGAGCCCAGATGGGACCACTAGGAAAACATGAGCTAGCAAAGTGGCACTGTCCTGAGAAACCATAAGAAAGTAGAGTCAGAGAAGCCTTATTATTCTTGGAAGAAGTGCTGGATTTGACAAGAAGGCTCTTCACAAAACAAATTTTGTTTTAGTCTAACTCTGGCTGGTAATTGCGCTCATTGATTGGCACTTTTTAACCTTAAAATAATACATCATTTTCTTCACAGTCTGGCCAGATGACCCTATCGGGGCCGTCAGAACTGTCCAGGGGCCTGCATATTCCCAGGGGGACTAGCCTTATCTCTGTCCTACTTATTTCGGATACCAGGATGCATTGCAAACCTTTCTGAAACACTGACTCTCAAAACATCACCTGCAAGAATTCTGTTCTCTGGAGGTTATGTAAGCAGGCTTTGCTTGGATGAGGATGTGCTTTGTCTACTATGCATGTTTAGGTGGATGGAGGTTGGGGGCACCATGCATCCTATTTTTAGAGTCTTCATTAGAACTGACCAAGGGCTCAGGCAATAGAAAGTTCAGTGACTCACTCTCAGAAAACCGAGACATGGCTACCTACCTGTGAAATGGCTTCAGCTGGTTTACTATGTATGACTGTGTACCAAAAGAATTATGAGTTGTGTTTATGTGTATGATTTTAGTTTCTCTTTCAAATAGTTCACGGATGAAGAGGGTATAGTTGATGATATCACCATTTGTTCTCACTGGAGGGTCCCAGTTCACTAAGATCTCCTGAGGACCCCTGGCCTGCAATTTTGGAGGTTCCATCCCTGAGGGTGCTGAGGGGCTGGTTCGATCTTTGACAAGAGGACTCAAAATACCCCCTTGGCTGTTGTTGGCAGTTACTGTGTAGCCATACTCCACACCTGGGGTGAGAGTAAAATCATGATAGCGTGTTTCCAAGCCTGTATATACAATGGTTCCATCCCTCCTGAGTTCATAACTTCTGATCTGGCCATTTGGGTTTCTTGGAGGTTTCCAGGTGATTTCTATCGATTCTGAGCCTGTGACTTGCAATGTTGGAGAGTCCATGTTCTCTGGCAGGGCCTCCATTGTCCACGCAGATTTTGACACACTAGCTGTGCAACCTCCATTCGTGCAGGCTACAAGGGAGAAGTTATACTGAGTGTAAGGCTGCAGGTGGGAAACCAGGAGGCACAGGCCCTGGCCAGCAAGGGACTCCTTATTATCATATCTAACTAAATATTTAGTGATCTTTCCATTTTGAACTGCGGGCGGTGACCAACTTACATTTATTTGAGTGGCACTGATGGCCCAAAGATCTGGAGGGCTGACGCCTGATGGAGCAGCCTCCAGAGTTGTGATGCTGGTGGGTTTGCTGGTGGAGCAGCCTCCACTCGTGCAGGCTTGGAGTGCATAGCTATAGGTGGAAAAAGGAAGAAGCTCTTCATCAGTGTAATTGAAAGTCACAGCATCAAAGCTAAAAGGATAGAGCATTTCATTCCTTTGAAGCCTATAGGACTGGATAATACCATTAGACTGTTCTGGTGGGATCCAGGAAATCAGCAGTTTTTGGGGATTCATAGAAACATAGGATATCACAGGTGGAGAGAGACCTTCTGGAGGTGCTTGCGACATCCTCACCACATTCCAAGAGCTACAAGTATGCCCAGCTGAATTCCAAGTGCAGATTTTATATTCACACTGCGTCCATGGTTGCAAACCTGTGTCATTATACATAAATGTATTCCTTTCAGTGTTATATTCTGTGAAAACAATTTTCTCATTGGCCTGGATTGTCTGATTTCCCCAAGCTTTTCCCTCGAAGCATCTGCGAATCACTTCATAGCGAATTATTTTTCCATTTGGGTTAACAGGCTCAGACCAGCTCAGCTCAACACTGGTGGACTTCACAGAGTGGGCAGTAGGAGCCAGCTGAGAGTCTGGAGGGGCTTCATCTGTCCACAGAGGCTGGGGCGCCGAGTGTGCACAGCCTGCTGTGGTGCAGGCCTCCAGGGTCAGTGTGTAGAGAGTGAAAGGATCCAGGCGGCGGAAGAGAAACTGACGATTCAAACCAGAGTACTCTAGGAGCCCGTCACTGAAGATGCTGTATGTCTACAGAAGGACAGAAGCAAAAGGGATAACTTGCAGCATACGATTTCTTTTTGTAGTTATTTAGCCCCTTTTTAACCTTCACCCCCTTGTTCCTTATTTTGATGACCCTAATTTAGAAGAAGTATTCTGATATTAATTGGGGATATGTGAATTTTTTTCAGTTAACATAAGGCCCACAGAGAGACAAACGATGTTTTTCTTTGCCTTTTTCTTTTCTTTTTTTCAGTTTGGGAAATATGTAAGCATTTATCTCAAAACTAAGGGCTATTGAACCTGATTCTTTGACTTATATGGTATTCACAAGGTTTCTCCTATTTGTATTTTTATAAAGTACAGAATAGTATTAAAATCTCCGGTTTTATAGATATGAACTTCTTCTGATCTCATACTGACCAAAGTAGGGTCTACCTTCCATGGCATTTGCTGGGAAATAGAATTACAATGCTTAATCATTTGTTGTTACAGAGTGCCAGGGCCAAAAGAGTGTGTGTGTGTGTGTGTGTGTGTCTGTGTGTGTGTGTGTATGTATGTTCAGGCACATAGACACCTATATTTTATACATAAGTACAAATATCCATACATATATATATGCATGTACATATATACATGTATATAAATCTTTATGACTAGGAGACTGAAAAAAACACCCTGTTTTCTCTTGCAGGCCATGGCAGAATTGATTGCTCCTTTGGGGGCAAAGTAGTCTTTTGTTCTGGAAAAAAACATCTGAGTGCTTATTATACTGTACAAATGTAGAGCAAGTTTTCATCCTTGTATTATTCATTTCTTTTGTAAGATGGGAAGTAAGTTAATCTGAATGCAGGTGTTTTTGAACAGTGATTTTCCAATCTTTTCCTGCTCCAACAAACCTGAGAGAGATGACACACTCCTACTGATGACTCCCTATCACGGTGACTCTCAAGAGGGGACAGGACATATTTTACAGCCCTTGGAAGGCACACCCTTCAAACATTCCCAGGAGTGGTTCTTGGGCAAGCTTAATTTAGACTAAATTGTTAATATACTCCATTTTTTTTTCTAAGATTACATAGCCTAGAAGTTTGGAAATCTCTTTATGTTGGAATGTTGTATGTTGGTGTGATTTTCTTGTTGAGGACCCAGGGCAAGACCACCCCCATGAGGGAAGGGGACTGCCATATCTTCTGAAGGGAGCGTAGGTTCCATAACTAGCTTGCAGCCTCTGTGACCCCCCACCAGCACCCCTTGCTGCTCCTGATATTCACCTGGCAAATCTCTAGTGTAAAATTTAGCTTTCCCTCTATACTCAAGCTCTGAAATGGGTTTGTAGAAAAACACCCAAACATTTTTACTGGTCTCACTTTAAACTTTTAACCATATGTTTTAAATAGGCGATTACCAATTTGTAATCCTATTTTATTCCCTCATGCTTTTGCTCTGTCATTTTCCCAGGTGATTATTTCATATTTCCTCCTTTCCCCCAATTGCCAACACCCTCTTCCCTCCCTCACCGTTGATTGATTGTTGACATAACCACATAGTTCATTGAAAATAGAAGCAGTTAGAAAAGAATGCTTCCATGTTATATATTCTGACCTCTGTATCCATGTGAATCTAGACTTACATGATTTGCCTTTCGTCTTTCTGCTATGAATGAAATATCTCTGTCCCTACTGAAGGCCACCTAAGCACTGTATCCCATCCCTTCCTCCTTCCCCAAGACTTCACTACTGCCGTTATTCTCATTATCTCCTACATCACCAGTTTATCTCCCTCTATTGGTTATTTCCATTCATGTTTAAATGTACTCTAGTATTTTTCAACGATTTTAAATAAAACTTCCCCGTTCCACAGTCTCCACCTATTGCTCCATTTCTCTGCTTTTCTTTTCATCTAAACGGCTTTAATGAGTTGCTGTCCTAATTTCCTCCCTTGCCATTCTCTCCTCAACCAGCCATGCCAACCAGGTTTCCCATTCTACCGCATACTCTCCTTGTCAAGATCACAGTGACCTCCTCATTCCTATACTCGGGGTGGCTTCTCTGCCATCATTTTACTTCTGCTCTCAGCAGCATTTTGGCATATTTTCTCTTCTCTTTTTGGACACTCCACTCATGTACTTTTCCTTCTAGCCTAGTTCCCTCTTATCAGTCTTTGCTGGCTCTCTTTCCTCCTCTTGACCTCCCCATTTATGCTGGAGGGCTTGATCCCAGACTCTCAACAGGTTGAGTTACATTCTCTCCATAGCTGATCTCCTCTGGCACCATGGGTTTATATAACATCCATCTGCTAACAGAT
Organism: Nomascus leucogenys; assembly: GCF_006542625.1. NCBI lineage: Eukaryota > Metazoa > Chordata > Mammalia > Primates > Hylobatidae > Nomascus > Nomascus leucogenys. The sequence goes on along the minus strand of NC_044385.1, from coordinate 31,482,453 downwards.
TCTGAACATTTATCCCAGCAAAGAACTCTCTCAGGAGTTTTAGACTTGTACCTCACACTATCTACTTGCCCCTCTAACTTGTTCATCTTCCAGTCTCCCGTTCCTCATCAATAGCCCAAAGCCTAAACCCAAATGTCATCCCAAAGCACTCCCTTTCCTTCATGTCTCTCATTCAGCTCATTAACACATTTTGTCATCTCTATCTTCTGAATGTATCTTCAATTCACCTATAGTGCATGATTTCACAACTGCTACTCTAATTTGACCCACCTTCAATTCTACCTTGAAATCTTCAATAGTTCTCAAACTCCATTGGTCCATTTTCCACAGGGTAGCCAGAGTGATTTTTAAAAACATAAATTTGATCATGCTATTCCTTTGCTTAAAGCCTTCAGTAATTTTTCATTGCACTTGGAACAAATTCTAAACTCTTTACCACAGCCTACAAGGTTGGGCACAATCTGTCTCCTACCAGTCCCTCCAACCTCTTCTAGTGCCATCTTTCTTTCCCCCAAATACTTCATACACACTGGCTTTCTTCTCTTTCCTTGAATACACCAAGTTCATTCCTGGCTTCAGGCCTTGCATTTGCTGTTCATTTTGTCTGGAACATTTTGCCCCCATATCCTCACATAACTAACTCTGTCTTGTCATTCAGGACTCTGCTCAAATGTCAACTCGATTCAAATGATATTCCATTCTAAAATAGCCTGAGCAGGCATAATTACATTATTCTATTTAATTTTCTTTATAGCATTCATCGCTCTCTGTAATTCCCTTGCTTATTTATTTACTAGCTTATTGTTTGCTTTTCTGTACCCCCACCATTCATATACTCTGCCACATTTATACACACAGACACACACACACACACACACATGCACGTGCACTCACACAAGGTCTGTAACATCAGGGAACTTGACTGTCTTGTTCACTCATGAATACGTATATGGCACTTAGTAGAAGTATTTCACCAAATATTTGCTTAATATTTGGCGAAACGTAAATAAAGGCCCAAGGAGTCAATATTCTTATTGTCAATCATGCCGGGAAGAAGCAGATACTCTCCTGGCTCCAGATACCCACAAGGAGAAGTGCTGTGAGGGAAAAGGAGCTTTCTTTTCTGATGGGTGCCTTGGGGCCGTGATTTGGATTTTAAGGTCATGAATCCTAAGGCTCAAGCCTCTTGCCCCAGTGGGGAGAAGTCTGGCTTCTGTCCACATGTAGGCAGGCTGGTGGGAAGCAGCTTGCTACTGCTACTTGCAGCAGGCCTTGAAGCTAGGCAGAGAGGCAGCCCACAGAGAGGCCCACAGGATGGACCTGGGCCTGTGAGCTCTAGTTACAGTTCTTAGTTATTGCTGCACGTAATTTCCTGCTGTCATCCCTCTCTTAGGGTTTTCAGGGAGGCTTTATTAAAAGTAACAGCTTAGTCTCAGCCCTGTGATGTGGAATTGATGTGGGAGTCTGCCTCTTGGAGAAGGAGTGGCAAACAAAAGGGTAGTGTGTCTATAGCAGCTGCAGGCTGAGGGACTCTGCAGTCCCAGCCCACAGAAGGTAGTTGATGAGGGCCTAAGAGATGGACCACGGCCAGGAGAGATTGGAGGTAAAGGCAGTAGCATGAACTAACAGGTATGTCTGCCACCATCCTTGGGGAGGAACATCAGAGAGGTAGATGAGGGCTGGCTTTTGTGTGGCTGAAGGTTCAAAACATCAAAATTCAGGCTATTCATGAAAATACAATCTCCCCTGTACTCACGGGCTGGCGGAGCTTGAGATACGTATATGACATTTATAACGTTGTTTCTCACGGCTACATACAGAAGTTGGGAAGTTAGCAGACACCTGTGGCTTGCTTAATGAGCTCTGTTTGAAGCATAAATTAGGCAAGTCTTAAGCAAATAACTGGGTAGGATAATTCAAGAGGCAGTAAGAACACAGTCATTTAGAGTTCAGTTCTGATGTGAGTTCCAAATCCCAACTCAATTACTTACAATGCAGGCTTGGACAGTTACTTAGCCTGCATATGCCTCATGAGGTTTGGTGGTACCCACCTAGTAGGGTTGATGTGAGGATTAAATGAGATAATCCATGGAGAGCATTTAGCTCAGTGTTGGGTTCATAGGAAGCATCACACATCTAAGCTAGTTTTCTCTGATCTATGATTAAGTGCCTGGAGGAGCTATCAAGGAGAATTAAACAGGCTGCGAAGGGATTTTTCCCACAGTGACCTGATGGCATGTCAGGGCCCATCTATTTATCTGGAGAACACCAAACATAATTTCTTACGCAGGGTAGACATTACCTTAATCACACCATTGGTTCTCATAGGCTCTGACCACTGTAGTAGCAATGCCCGGCCATTCTCTTTCTGTTCTACTATAAAATTTCTCAGTCCACTTGGGGAAGATTCTAAGGTTTGAATCAGAGTCCAGGGGCTTAAAATTTCTCCTGCATGGTTTGCTGCTACAACACCAATGCGGTATGTTGTGAATGGTTCTAACCCGAACAGGTGGGCTTGATGGCTTGTTCCCTGTAAGAAAGTTAACAGGTTACAGGTTAAGTTTTTTTTTTTTTTTTTTAAACTGACAATATTGCTGGAAAGTCATTCTCTGAACCTCATGGCCAAAGCACGTAGGCAACAGCAGCGCAAACACCACAGCAGAGTTTTGAATTATCATTAAGAAAACAATGCATTTTTTTTCTTATTCTTGTTGACACCCTGAATATATTACCCAATGTTGTATGATTTCAGACATTCAGAAAGTGGACCAGATAGGATCCTTAACTTTTCAGTGCTTGCAGCCCAAAGCGTGTGATATATAAACATTAAAAAAACAAAACAAAACATGATGCTTCAGATCAGTGCTGCGTCCAGCTCAAAATGGAAATCAGTGGTACCAAGCTGCATGTCAGAGACCGGGATAATTGCCTGCCAGGTTAATATTAAGGGTTTGGAGAATTAATCTGAACACGCTTAATTTCCAAATCCCCAACACTATCTGTTTGTACACAAGACTCTCCATCTTCCCAGTCTCCCTCTCTCATTCTCTTGGCATGTATATATATCTTACGAATTCAATAAAACAAATAAACACAAGAAAACAGTAACAAGCCAATTCAACTATACATGTACAAACACCCTTAAAGAAGTCTGTTATTAATATAGATATAAAAATATTTTCATTTGTTAAAAGCACCATAAGTAAAACTATGAAACCTACCAAAAGTCACTGTTAGCTAGGCTTGGAGAATTTGGTCTTTGTTGATTTAAAAGAAAAGAAAAAAGGGATAGCCAAATTAGGATTTTTTAAATTTGTTTGTTTGTTTTTCTGCTTGGAGAGCAGCATTAACATATTTGGCATAACTAAACTGGAGCTAAGAATCCTAATGCTTCTAGGCCGGGCGCGGTGGCTCACGCTTGTAATCCCAGCACTTTGGGAGGCAGAGGCGGGCGGATCACGAGGTCAGGAGATCGAGACCACGGTGAAACCCCGTCTCTACTAAAAATACAAAAAATTAGCCGGGCGTGGTGGCGGGCGCCTGTAGTCCCAGCTACTCGGAGAGGCTGAGGCAGGAGAATGGCGTGAACCCGGGAGGCGGAGCTGGCAGTGAGCCGAGATCGTGCCACTGCACTCCAGCCTGGGTGACAGAGCAAGACTCCATCTCCAAAAAAAAAAAAAAAAAAAAAAGAATCCTAAAGGCCCTGGGGTGCTCTTTCCACATCTGGACTGAAAGGATATGTCTTTTTAAAATAGGAATTATGTCTGCAAGTGGGGTAGTAATGTGTTTATAGGTAAACACACACACACACACACACACACACACACACACTGGCATTTTCTGTTGTGTACCAACCATCCCCAGTGGATATAAGAAATCATGAGAAAGTTTTGACTGGGTTAGTAGGATATTTGCATTCAATGATCTGCTTTGGTTTATTAGATGTTTGAATGTGATACGTGGTCTTCAATTGTCTTCTTTCCTTGATGAACAGGGAGGAAGAATATAAAGTGGAGTAGTGAAAGTTATTTCTGAAAGTAGGCACCCAAGAACATCAGAAAAAATTATGTGTGGGGACATCCAAATATCATTTTGGATAAAATCTAAAACAAGATGACAAAATCAAACAGAATTGCTTTCCAAACAAACTGGTTAGACAAAAACAAAACAATGTAGAAATAGGTTTTGGTGCTGTTTTCTGACACTATTGGCTGTATATTTTAACTGTGTTATTTCTTGTTATGTGTTAAACATAGGCAGAGAAAATACAATTTCCTTCACATATCAAAAACTTGTAAAGTCAATTTTCCTATTTCAATAAGTCCCATTATGATATTACATGCTAACCTCTTGAAATCTTTTAATATTTAAACATTTGCTGAGCAACCAGACTCTGAAACAAATTTTACAGAAATACTAATTTCTCCTTTTTAAAATATTAAAAGTTAGATCATAAATATTTAAAAACTTATTTCTCCACAACATTGCATTGGCCTTTTAGATAAATATAGCACAAAACTAGAATGACCATAATGAATATTAAATCTGAAGATGCTAAAAGTCCCGATTACAAACATTCTTTGCTGATAAATGATTCCTTTTCTGTGGAAATAGGGCAAACATGGGCAAGATTAAAAATGCAAAAAAGAATAATTCTTTGTTCAGAATATTCAGTAATAGATGCCAAAAAAGCATATGCTCCAAAGCAAATAGTAATCACCTCTAACAGATTATATATAAAAAAGGTGGGCTGCTGGGGGACATTTTTTCATAAGCTTTTGTCATAAGAAACATGAAAAGCATGTGGGCTATAAAGCAAAAACATATGTATATTGTCAATAGCTGCACCTGCTCAATTACAGTTTATTTCAGAGCTGAGAATTCCATTCAGCCCCTAGATGGCAATACTATCAAACACTTTTGGTAACATGAGTACTTAATGATTAACAACTGGCATTCAGTCATCCAACACACTCCAGGCAACCATTAAAAAAATAACAAAACTGATTTCATTATAGATTCTTTTAATAAACATTTATGGCTCAGATCCTTGAAAGCAGAAGTATTCAAAATGCCCTAGCTTCCAAACCTTCACCATCTAATATAGAAATATGGCCTGTAGGTTGCAAGTTGAAGTTCATGCATGTCTGGAACAGAAAAGTTTTAGGGGTATACTCCTACAAAGGATCATTACAACAGTTGTTTTGCTTAACCTGGTCTATATGTATCTTAAAAAAAACAGAGAGAGAAATAACCACATGTTGGGATGTAAAAGATAATTTCTGTATCATGAAATTATACTGAGGACAAGTTCTCATATTACATTATTTATTTATTTATTTATTTATTTAATTTATTATTATTATTATTATTTGGCTCTTTTGCCTAGGCTGGAGTGTGGCATGATCATGGCTTGGTGCAGCCTTGAACTCCTGGGCACAAGTGATTCTCCTGCCTCAGCTTCTGGAGTAGCCGGGACTACAGGCATGTAACACCATGAGTGGCTAATTAAAAAAAAAAGTTTCTTTTCTTTCTCTTTCTTTGTTTGTTTGTTTCTTTCTTTCTTTCTTTCTCTCTCTCTCTCTCTCTCTCTCTTTCTTTCTTTCTTTCCTTTCTCTCTTTCTCTCTTTCTTCCTTTCCTTTCCTAGGGATTGTGTATCACTATGTTGCCCACGTTGGTCTTCAACTCTACAGCTCAAGTCACTCTTCTGCCTTGGCTGCCCAAAAGTGCTGGGATTACAGGTGTGAGCCACTGCTGCATCTGGCTAATTTGTTATTCCTGAAAAGTTATATATATACATATATATATATGTACATATACATATACATACACACACACACATATAACACATATGGACTCCTTAAATAGATCTAAATAATAGCCATAGTTTTTGTCTATGTTTAGTAAAAGCTATATTAAAAAATGAAGAAAACATAAAAATGGCAAGATAATCTTTGCCAATTTATTCTTTGACGTTTTAGGAAATAATTTATATTATTCTCTCCTGAATGAATTTCCAACATCAAAGTTCACTATTTTAGAATCCTGCTGCATAATTTGGATGCAGTTCACTCCGTGGATTGGGTTGGCTCTCATTTACATACTCAGTTACGTGTTATTTTTCTTAAATTTAGGATATTTGCTTGAGCACTGTGGATCTTAGATGTTTTGGATTCAGTTCCTTCCTTTGGAGATGTAGCATTCTGTCTCACTGACTAGGAAAAGTCATCACTAAAGACGATTTTCCTTCCTTTTACTCCTTTGCTTCACCTTCCGTTCCTTCCTTTCCCTTTCCTCTTATTCACCCTTTCCTTCTTCTCTCACTCCTTTTCCTCTATAGAGATTATCTTAATTCAATACTCTTACTTCTTCCCCTTCACTGCCATTATTTTGCTCTTTCCTTCCTTTCACTCTTCCTAATGACTTTTTTGACTACATTTTTTGCTGTCCCTGACTTCTGGCCTGCCACCTTGCACTTGCTTCTGTTTTGTCTTTGTTCATTCTATGTCCATGTCCATATTGTACATAATTCTACAAGCATGTCAGCTACTTTTGTTAGGCAGCAGATGAAGAAGATGACTTAACAAAGAAAAACAGGAAGAAATATTTTACTAGGAATAATCCATTATTTGCAATCTAATATCTTCGATGGGATTCAGCCTCTTTTTTCCTTCTTTAACTTTATACGCATGAAGGTCAGAGTTTGGATACAAATCAGTGCCTCATTTTATGAGACATAAAGACAAGACTCTCTGGAACACTCTGTTAGTTGAGGTTCTGCTGGCAATTTGAACTATATTTTAACCTCTCAACTCAGCTCCTGGGGACATATGAAACTACTTGGAGTCTTCAGCAGTCTGACAATTTTACACCACCTCCTCTGATCATTTTTGATGACTTGAAGTGCCCCAAAGGTGGCCATGGGGTCAATAGGTTTATGTAGGTTGAAAATGATCAAAAATTATCATTGATCTGTAGCTGTCAATAAAAGGCTGTGTGGGGATACTCCCTGCACAAATGTTTAAACTGCATAAAGCTTCCCAACTTAGTCATCTTGAGTCTATTGATCTGATGATCCAGCAGTTTCCAGAGCTTTCCCTCTGGTCTTTGGGGTGCATTTTCACTAAACTCACTTACTGTAGACCTTAGGAATCTTTTTACCCTGCTCCCAGTAACAAACCAAAATGATGAAGTATAGGCACTGTTGTGTTCATCAACAGAGTATTACGTGTACATATTATATTTTGGAAAGGGTTAATCTTCCTGGTCACCATCAACTTCATTCTAAGCCAGTGGGATTTCTTCTGCCTTTGTCTTTCATTTATGATTTTCCCTTATCCTGGGCTCTTTATCCTGAAATGGATGAGTTTTGGCTTCTGCATCCTAACCAAGTCATGGGGTTCCCTTGCCTCCTTAGTTATCATGAATACCAAGAACCAGAGAATAAGTCACATCAAAAATTCGCCTTTTTGTGCAAAGAGAACTTCAGAAGAATCTAGAATTAAGTATATTAACCTCTGTATTCTTAAGTTGAACTGCCCAGATCCTTTATCATTAATTATATTTTATCTTGTCTTAATGATAAGGAATGATTGTACCTGAGACCTAGAGTTTCTTATTTAGATCACAAATAAAATGTGAGAAGCAGTTCGAGCTCCCATTAACTGTTATCTAAAAGCCATGACTTTGGATAGAGTACATCCAGGCAATTGGATGACTTTTATATGTTGTAATGTTTACAAATCAACACAAAATATTTTTCTAGATTTTTGAAAGCCAGATAATTTGAGGCATGGATTCTTCAGGACTATTTTTCCACTCCATTTATAAAGTTAACCTTTAAGTTCCCCAAAAGTTGATCAACATATTTATATCTAATACTATTTTGCAAAATTCAAATCCGCTTTTTTTTTTTTGAGACGGGGTTTCACTCTTGTCACCCAGGCTGGAATGCAAGGAGTACAATGGCTCAATCTCAGCTCACTGCAACCTCCGCCTCCTGGGTTCAAGCGATTCTCATGCCTCAGTCTCCTGAGTAGCTGGGATTACAGGTGCCCACCACCACTCCCAGATAATTTTTGTATTTTAAGTAGAGACAGGGTTTCGCCATCTTAGCCAGGTTGGTCTTGAATTTCAGATTTCAGGTGATACACCCACCGTGGCCTCCCAAAGTGCTGGGATTACAGGCATGAGCCACAGCACCTGGCCATCAAATCAGTCTTGATACAGAAATTATTATTATTATTATTTTTTTACCACGCATTAGGCAAATATCAAACTTGAATACTTATCCATGGTTCACTTGGCATGAGACTTCCAAGCCTGCAAAATATAAACATTGTCAGAACATTTTCACGGACTTCGCCTGTACACTTCCTTTACCAGTGCCATCTTCACCTAAATGTATCTCAGCTGGTGAGACAAAAAAGACATTTATTTTGACAGCACACACATACATGCAGAGTTGCTCTGGAATGAAAGATCAACTCACAATACAAGAATGGTAGAACAAAATACCCTTTAGGACCATGGCCCATTGTTTAGTGTTCAGGCCTGTTGTTTAATGTGTAAGTGCTAGGCGGCATCACCAAGTGGGATGACACAGCTGCCAAAATGCTCAGTGCAAACATTTAGCATTGTTTCTCAGCAGCCAGTTTACTTCTTTAAACATTTTTGAGCATCTTTTATGCAAAAGACTCTATAAAATGGCAATGGAAGATAAAAGATGGGTAACACAGACTCTTGACTCTGAGGAACTTATAATCTAATAGAGCAAATCAATAATGTATATACATACACACAATTCAGTGTGGCAGTGCTATAATAAGTGCCAGAGAAATACTAAGGAGATACTTGTAATTCAGAAGAAAGGGGGTGAGGACTTGCGGAAGACTTAATTGAGATGTGGCATTTGATCCAGGCCAGGAAAGATGTAGAATTTGAGTAGATAAAAATAAATGAGGGATTAGAAGAAGAAACAGAAGAAAGTTCTGGAGATACCTGGGTGGCAGTTCAACGTAGCAGAAGTGTGATGGTTGCAGGGGAATAGTGGGGATTGTGGCTGGAAAGGGGATTGTGGTAAGACTGAAGAGGGCTGTGAATGTCACCCTAAAGTTTTTGAACTGCATTTGTTAGGAAACAATAAGTAACATTAGGCAAAACATTTAAGAACTAATTAAGTGTGAAGAGCTCTGCAATGCAATTTGAAGGAATAATGGAAGAACTTTTAAATTTCACCCTATCGTGGTATAGATCATGGTCAGTGACTAATGAAATAATAAATCTGCCAGGAATTAATTAATTAACTCACTTAATTATTATTCAGCCAATAAGTATAGATTGCCATTTGCACAAGGTAATAGGAAAGTATTTTCTTAGGAAAAATATTTAAAATTTTCTTTATGGAATGTTCGCTCTATTTCAAAATTTATAATTATTCTTTAGACACAAGGATTTTTCTTTTGATTTCAATTGAGGCAGGGAGTATAATAACTGAATGGTGTTAAAACCAATTTTCCTGTTTTCTGTCCTGACGCACTAACAGAACCACGCATTCCTGAAGTGTGTTTTCTCCTGATACTGAGGACATGTTTGAGTGGGACTCTTTACACCCTTGTCCTAGCCCCTTGTACATATCAAACAGTGATGAGGCAGCTGGAAATGTTAAGGATACTATTGACAACTGGGTAACAATGAGGCCAACTCAAATGTACTCATAAGTGTTAAAGCATTCCTAGCTCTGGGTTCTAGCTAATGCTGTCGCCTAATGGATTAGGCAGGGGCCAATTGTTATAACAATTGTAAATTTCAAACTTAAAATATTCAGCTTGGAGGATCCACATATTAACACTGGGATCACTTTAATGCTTTTACTCCAACAACTCTCTACACTCAGAAAAGAAGAATGATATGTGAAAAGGGAGAAGGTTTTTTTTTCTCTCTTTAGAATACATCATTCATTTTGTAATGGAGGGGTCAATTCAAAAAGAAGACTCAATTCTCAGACATTTTCTTTATAGACAAGTTGGCTGTATCAATTTAACCTATAAAGCAAAAGCTAGAGTTCTTGCAAAATGAACAATGATGCTTCAGTTACCATTAAAAACACTGGGGGGAAAATGGTTTTGAAATGCCTCATTTTTCAAAGGAGAAGAGAAAAAAATTAAATTTGTGATAATTAAATTTTAAAGTGGCAAATCAGTCACACTAAATATTAAAAAGCAGTACTTCTGATCTATCAAAATTAAAAATGTGCATACACTGTGACCCAGCAATTTCACTCTGATTATTCTATGGAAATAGTAGCAAAACGGTACTAAAACTCATATAAAAATTGCCATTTGGGCCATAGCTTCATATTTATTTAAGCCTTGATTAAATAAATACACACCTGTATTGAGAGCTTCTTATGCACTAGGCATGCTCCTAATCTCTGAGGATACAAGAGAAAGCAAGGAAGGCAAGGTCATTACCTTCCTGAGTTTTACATTATAAACGAGGACAAATGGGCAATATACACACAGTGAGAGAGATCAACACACAGAGAGAGAATTGGAAATTGTGGTAAATTATGAAGGGAATAGGTAGAGTGGTGCACTAATTAGCATTTGGGCTTAGGTGGTGGGGAAGAGTGAATGAAGTTCTTGATATAACAAGGGCGGGTAAGAAAGGTCCTTGAGGAAGTTATATTTAGGCAAGATTGCAGAAAAACACCAGCTGTGTGAAGAATCAGGGGAGAAAGTTTTGGCAAAAGCAAGAGCAGAACAGAAACTCTAAAATGGGAAGACTTGGTGTTTCTGTTGACAGAAAGGAGCTAGTGCGACCAAGCCAGGTGATGGAGAGAAGAATGGCCCGAGAGAAGGTCAAAAGGATGAGCAGGAGCTAGATGGTATCAATCCTAGAGGCCAAGGTAAAGAGTTCAAGTCTGATTCCAATTTCAGTGGAAAACTATCGAAGGCCCGTAAACAAGGGTGTGACACAATTTAATCTAGGTTTTGAAGAAATCATTCTGGCTGATGTGTGAAGAATATATGGAGGCTATTGCATTCGTCTACTCGGACTGCTATAGCAAAGAATCACGGACTGAGTTGCCTTAAACACAGAAGTTCATTTTCTTGCAATTCTTGAGGTTAGAATTCTAAGATCAAGGTGCCTTCACGGTTGGCTTCTGGTGAAGCCTCTCCTCTGGCTTATAGGCAGCTGTCTTCTGGATGTGTTTGCCTGTCATTTTTGTGTGCATGCAGAGAGGTATCTCTGGTGTCTCTTCTTCTTATAAGAACATTAATCCTATAGGATAAAAGTCCCACCTTTATGACCTCACTTAAGCTTAATTACCTTCCTAAAGGCCCTATCTCCAAATACAGTCACCTTGAGGGTTAGGGCTCCAATGTATGCATTTTGGGAGGAACACAAGTCCAGTTCATAACATGGGTCAAGAGAGGGAAGGGAGACATTCAAAGGCTTTTGCTGAAGGCCAGGAATGGGTAATAGTGGCTTGGACTAGGGTGGTAATGGTAGACATAGAATTAAGGGGGTGGATTTATATTTTGAACGTAGAACCAATAGAATTATGATGGATTGAACGTAGAAGGCAAGGGAAAGAGAGGAATGAAGGACGACTCTTAGGTCTTTTTTTCTCGAAAGAAAGGGTAGGTGAGGGTACCATTTAATGAGATGTAGAACTCTGAGCAGTAACAGATTTGGAGATGGAAGGAAAAGCTTTGGTCTTGTTAAGTTCAAGATGTCAAGTAGACAGACCAATGAATCTATCGTTTTGGGAAGAGACTGAATTAGGGATACACATTTGAGGGTCCTTGGACATATCTCCCAAAATCCAGTCTTATATCCAATTGCCTTGTTAACCTCTTCATTTGGATGTCTAATACATCTCAAACTTAACAAGTCTCCATATGATCTCTTGATTTTCCCTTTTTTGAAGTTTGTATTATGTCAAATTGGTTAAGGTGAAACTCCATATCTCAGAATTCCTTCTGTGGGAGACACACCTTAAGGTGACCCCTGCAATGAATCATGCCCTTGTGGGATTCTCCCTCCTACTGAGTGCAGTCAGGGCCTATGCCTTGTTGCTAACTAATAGAAAATGGCAAAGCTCTGGGATGTCACTGCCATAAATATGGCAGACACCATCTTGGCAGACTGAAAGTGAAATGCTTCGGCTGGTTTTTAAGAAGTAAACTGCCATGCTATGAGATGGCCTGTGAAGCACCCCTGTTGGGGGGAACTGGGTGGTCTCTAGGACATGAGGGCCAACAGCCAACAGGAAGCCAGTGCCTCCCTCCCATTCCTGCACAAGGGAAATGAACTCTGCTAACAACTTGAATGAGCTTGGAAGTAAATGTTTCTCCATTCAAACCTCCAGATGAGAACACAGCCCAACAGACACCCTAATTGTAGCCTTATGAGACCTTGAACAAAAGGCCTGGACTCTTGACAAAGGGGAACTGTGAGATAACAAGTAGAAATTGTTTTTAAGCTACGAAGCTTGTAGTACTTTGTTATATATAGCAGCAAGTAATGTATCTTCTCTATCTGATTCTGGATTAAAGATACATTTATGTACAATTTGGAGAATGAAAGTAAATCAGTGGCCATTACTCTTTGAAGGTGGTTGAAGTTAGATGTGAAGATGAATAGACACAGAGGTGCAAGTGGGTTCCAGATTGTCCTCATTCTCCTCTGCTCCAATCTGACTCTTCTTTCCAGCTGCTGACTCTTTAACCAATAGTGGCCCAGGTCTACCACCTGACACTTGGTGCTGGCCCCATAGAGATAGTAGCTACACAGAGGAGTTGCTTTCCATAGACCTCTCCATAGGCATCTGTGGCAGGGACACTAAGGTGGCTGGTCATCTTTGGCTTCTTGAATGGGCATGGTGGCAACTCCCTTACCCATCTTCTTACTCCTCTCCCCAAATCTTCACTTTCCCAGCTATTCCCACAATTGCGTAAGGTCTAATTCCTAGGGAAATCGCTCATCTTTAGCTGGGTGTGGTGATGCAAACCTGCAGTCCCAGCTATTTGGAAGGCTAAGGTGGAAGAATTGCTTGAGCCCAGAAGCTTGAGTGTAGCCTGGGCAACATAAGAAGACCCTGTCTCTAATGAACAATAATAATAAACTTTCTATCTCAAAACTCATAGTGTTCAGTCTCCCTGACTGAAATGATTCTGATGTACCTAGCAAACGTGCTTCACCTGCAGTCTTCCCTTTTTTTCAGTTGATGACAACTTCATTCTTCCAGTTGTTTAGGCCAAAAACTTTGGGTTCATTTTCTCTTTTTTTCACATCTACTCTACTCATTAGGAAATAGGACTGGATTTATTTAACTTCAAGATATATCCAGAATCCTACCAATTCACACCACATCTACTACTACCACTCTGATCTAAGCCATTCTTTCCCACTCTCAGCACTGCAATAGCCTTAGTTTGCCTTTTTTTTTTCTTTTTTTAGATGGAATCTTGCTCTGTCACTGAGGCTGGAGTGCAGCCTCTTGGCTCACTGCAACCTCCACCTCCCAGGTTCAAGCAATTCTTCTGTCTCAGCCTCCCAAGTAGCTGGGACTACAGGCACACACCAACAGGCCAGGCTAATTTATGTATTTTTAATAGAGATGGTGTTTCATTATATTGGCCAGGCTGGTCTCGAACTCCTGACCTTGTGATCCGCCCGCCTCAGCCTCCTAAAGTGCTGAGATTACAGGTGTGAGCCACTGCGCCCGGCCAGTTAGCCTATTTTTAACCTTAAATCCTCATTGTCCACATAGCAAAAGTGTATTTTGGACACAAGTTAGATCCTGTCACTCCTCTGCTCAAAACCCTGTTCTAGTTCCTCAAATTATTCATAATCAAAGCCTGTTCTTTTTGCCCACCCTTCCACCTCCTTTCTGACATTGTCTCCTGTCATTTTCCCGTGGGAAAACTGCACTGCAGCCACACTAGTCTTGTTGAAATTTGCAAAACATACTAAACAAGCTCGTGCCTTGAGGCCTCTGTACTGGCTGTTTTCTCTGCCCGCAACCCACTTTATGCACAGGTTTGCATGAGTAACTTCAGCTCATCTTCTCAGTGAGCCACTCTTATTTAAAACTGCAACTGACCCACTCTCCTCCCTGTCTCCTCCCAATTTTGATTCTTTTTATCCTGATTTATTTTCTTAAGCACTCATCACCTTCTAACATACCATTTTTTTTAATGATTATTGCTTATTATCTGTCTCTCCTCACTAGAACGTAAACTCCACAGAGTCAAAGGCCTGCATCTATCTCATTCTCTCTAAACCCCAAATGCCTCTAATTGTGGCTGGGCTAGAGTAAGTGTTCAAAAGTATTTGTATTATCAGTGAATATGGACAGAATTTAAACTGAAGGGCTGGGGTGAAGAAGTGAATGTAGAGTGAAATCTAAGAAGTAGACTTAAATGAGTCTAGGCATAGTCTAAGGAGAGAGTGTAGGTCAAGTAGAAGAGAGAGCTCAGGACCAAACTCAGTGGCAGATGCAGCATGAGGCTGACTGGGACAGCAGCAGAGAGGAAATCAGTAATAGAAGCTGAGACCAGAACAATAAAGGGAAGAAAACCAATACAGTGTGTTCTCCTTGAAACTGAGAGAAGAGGGTATTTTTTAAAGGACGTGTGGTAAGCAGTGTCAAATGCTGCTGAAATGTTAAGGAAGCTGTGCATAGGAAGAGCTCTTGATTTGGTGGCAAATGGTCTTGATATGAGCCTTTTAATGGAGTGATAAGGACGGAAACCTGGTTGGAGTGGGTGGAAGGGAGAACAGATGTGTAGAGGTAGACACAGGGAATATTAACATATTCTTTTGAGAAGTTTGGCTGTAAAGGGGAACAGGAACAGGAGATGGTAGCTGGAGGGGCCCGTGGAGTCACATATTTAAAGAATGGGAGATACCAGGAGAATATTTTTATATTGATGGCATTTTTTCAATAATGAGGTAGAGATTGATGACTCAGGAGAAAAAGATATAATATATATATGTTTTTTAAAATCAGAGCTTTCTTCTCACTTTGCATATGGAAATCAAGTTAACCAAAAATCTGTATATGGCAAACTGATATGGGTGTGCTCAGGCCTCAGCCAATTAAATGTGAGTTTGCTACAGCATCCTTAGCAAAGCAGTATTTTATACCCACAGCAACAATCATTGCATGCTTAGCTCTTTGCATAGATAAATTTACAACAACAATACTTCGTAAAAAATGAAGTGGTATGTCAACTACCAGGCTATAACTATGAGGAGCAGGGAAATTCTTTAAAAATCATTTTTTAAGGTTTTAACTAAATTATTACTTTTGATAAACTGTACCTTCTAAGTGAAGGGTGCAGCATCAATGAAAAGTTCGCCATCTCCTCCCCATGCCCCAGTTATTTAGTTCTCCTCCCTTATGGTAACAAAAGTTATTCATTTACCATTTTCTTTTCATTTTTAATTTTTTTGGAGACAGACTCACTGTGTTGCCCGGGCTGGAGTATTGTGGCATGATCTCGGCTCATTGCAACCTCTGTCTCCAAGACTCAAACCAACCTCCCACCTCAGCCTCCTGAGCCACCACAGGAGTGTGCCACTGTGCCCAGCTAATTTTTTTTTTTGTGTGTGTATATATATATATATACTTTTTTTTTTTTTTTTTTTTTTGTAGAGACGAGGTCTCACTAAGTTGCCTAGGCTGGTCTTGAACTCCTGGGCTGAAGCAGTCTGCCTGCCTCGGCCTCCCAAATTGTTGAGATTACAGACATAAGCCACTGCACCCAACCAGTTTACCATTTTCTTGTCTATCCTTCCTAAGGTAGATTATTTGTGAGTAAAGTTTTCGCTCCTACTATGTCAGACTTGGTGTATCCCATTTCATCTTCACATGAAGCTAGGAGATTTGTATTGTTATACATAAGGAAATTGAGGCTTAGATAAGTTAAATGTCTTACCCAGAGTCATACTGCTGACAAGAGACAGGGTTATGATTTTATTTCTGTGCTATATGGAGGTAAAATGTACTTGTGAAATGTATTAGTAGTTCCAGTGTTTTGGTTTCAAGACCCCTGTTTCTTAAAAACAACTGAACATCCCAAAGAACTTTTGTTTCTGATCTTTATATCGATCAATAGTCATCATTTTATTGAAAATTAAAGTAGAGAAGTTTTTAAAGGAAAAGAATACTGAGACATGTATATGACTAGCTAGCAGAGTGACAACATCCTCACACATCATGGAGCCTCTGGAAAAACACTGTACCCTCATGAAGGGGATGAAGGTGAAAAAGACATGTAAGTTCTTACTGTTAGTATGAACATAGTTTTTCCCTGGCAGAGCCCCTGAAAGGGTGTTTGGGACCCTAAGAGATTAGTGGCCTACATGTTGAGTACTGCTTAACTATACTATATCCCACTTTAATTGGCAGCTCCAAATAAAGATGAATCAGATTTGTTTGAACTTTTATTCAGTAAAGAAAGGGCTGCTATGCTTGTAACTCTTGATAAACACAGACAAAATACTTGTGGTAAACTATAAAATATTCTCATATAAATAAGGCCTATTAGAAAGACACTTAGGGTTAAACAGTCTAAAAATTGTGACTGGCACTCTACTGCAACTGTCTGATTTTGTTGTTGAGCCTAAAGTCCATAGGGCCCAAATGACCTGTACAAGATAAAACAATCCATCAATACCAGAATTGCAAATGAATTACAAATTCCCAACTCATGTCTACACACTCTTCTTAATTTAAATTACAATTATTTGCTTAAAACAAGGCATTCAAAATTTTTGGCCGGGCGCGGTGGCTCACACCTGTAATCCCAGCACTTTGGGAGGCTGAGGCAGGCAGATCACGAGGTCAAGAGATGGAGACCATCCTGGTTAACACGGTGAAACCCCGTTTCTACTAAAAATACAAAAAATTAGCCTGGCCTGGTGGCGGGCACCTGTAGTCCCAGCTACTCGGGAGGCTGAGGCAGGAGAATGGCATGAACCCGGGAGGCGGAGCTTACGGTGAGCTGAGATCACACCACTGCACTCCAGCCTGGGCAACAGAACGAGACTGTCTCAAAACAAACAAACAAACAACCCACAAGGCATTCCAAATTTCTTTGTCATAAGCATGGCTACTCAAGAGAGAAAAATGGGTTTGAATTTACTCACAGGTCCACCTTTATTACTTGATAGATCTTATACTCTATTATATCTGTCTGTTCACTTGTTTGTCCCCTTACCACTTCCTAATAACATCACACTGAGGGTTAGGATTTCATTGTACAGATTTGGAAAGGGAGTGGGCAACTGCATTCAGTCCAGAGCAATGACCATATAGGATTTAGCCCTTAGAAAAGTTGATTTACATTTAATCATCTCAAGAGACAAAATTCAGCACTCATATAGCAAAATCATACTTAATGATAAAACTTTAGCAGTCTTCCTGTAAATATAACAAATAAGACAGATGCATTCTATTTATTATTGTACTGGTAATCCTAGGCAATGTAAGATAAGGAAATAAAAAGAGCTATGCAGCAGAGATTATTATAATTTACCAAATTTGCATTTATTTTACTTTTTTCACAGTTGCTAGTTTCCCTGCCCCTAAATAGAGAGGTTATGAGACATTCTTATCAATGGGATGTGGGAAGAAGGAATGTCAGCTATTTCCAGGTCTGGACCTTAAAAGCTTCTTGCAGAACTCTGCAGCATGCTCTTCCCCTATCATGATCTGACACTGATATAAGATGGAGAAGGGCAGCCAAATCCACCTTTGACTTTCCCACTTTTATTGCATTAGGTAGTGAGATTTGGAGTTTCATTTGTTACCAGAGCCTATCATATCCTATCCTATCTTATTCTAACACAAGGTACATGGGTTTTGAAGCATGAGATATATGGTTATTAATTACCTAAAAGGTCCACAGAATCTAAAAATAAACCATTATAGAGTTCAGCAATTTTAGGATCATACAAAAATCAATTGTACTTCCCAATAAAAAAATATAACAACCAGATTCTAAAACTTACAACTTACAGGAAAGGTGGGAATTGGCAGTAATCAATATTCTAGTCAAGGAAATTTAGTTACAGGGAAAAGAAACTCATTTTGATTGGTTTTATAAGGAAGAGAAAAGGCAAGTATAGAACCCAAGCCTGTATAGAAGCTACAGCTGACCTCTGAGCAATGCAAGGGTTAGGGAAACCAATGTCCTACACAGGCAAACGTCTACATATCACATAACTTTCTGGTTTTTGTTTGTTTGTTTTTTTTTTTTTTTTTTTTTTTTTTTTTTTTGAGACAGTCTCACTCTATTGCCCAGGCTGGAGTACAGTGGAACAATCTCAGCCACTGCAACCTCTGCCTCCTGGGTTCAAGGGATTCTCCTGCCTCAGCCTCCTAGTAGCTGGAATTACAGGCGTGTGCCACCACACTCAAATTTTTGTATTTTTTTTAGAGACAGGATTTCACCATGTTGGCCAGGCTGGTCTTGAACTTTTGACCACAGGTGATCCGCCTGTCTCAGCCTCCCAAAGTGCTGGGATTACAGGCATGACCTACTGTGCCTGGCCTACACATAGCTTTTGACTCCGCCGGAACCTAACTACTAACAGGATACTAATAACAGAAGCCTTACCAACAACATAAGCTGTCAACAAACACATATTTTGTTTGTTATATGTATTATATACTGCATTCTTAAAATAAAGCAAGCTAGAGAAAAAGTTATTAAGAAAATCAGAAGGAAGAGAAAGGTCATAAAGGTCTTCATCCTTGCCATTTTCTTATTGAATAGGTCAAGGAGGAGAAGGAAGAGGAGGAATTGGTCTTGCTGTCTTAGGAATGGCAGAGGCAGAAGAAAAACTATGGGTAAGTGGACCTGTTCAAACCTGTATTATTCAAGGGTCAACTTTACAGGTTTGGGTTTTGAAACTGGAAAACTGTCAGAACTTAAAGTTTCTCTCAGTCACTCAGGGGCTGCATGGCACTTCTCTCTCTTTTCCCTTTCTCTTAATTTTCTTTCTTTCCCTTTTGCCCAGCATGGCTACCAATTGTCTGTCTAAACAACCTTACAGCCTTGTTAGTCATAACCATCTGACTACTGTCTCTGTGTGTCTTCAGAAAGACAGGATCTGGTTGGTTGGTGGCTATGCAATGGGTTTGCTGGCCTGGGGTCAGCTGTTGCTGAAGAGTTAGCTGATACAGACTTGTGCCCCTGCTCTCCTTTATCAGCTTAAATTACAAATGGAGGCATGGTGGCTCACGCCTCTAATTCCAGCACTTTGGGAGGCCAAGGTGGGAGGATCACTTGAGCCCAGGTCAAGGTTACAGTGAGCTACGATGGAGCCACTGCCCTCCAGCCTGGGTGACATAGTGAGACCTGTCTCCAAACAAACAAAATAAATGGTAGCAGACCTCAGTGAGAGGATGCCGTGGTCACATTAAAACACTTCCATTACACCCTCTGTTTTTTTTTGTTTGTTTGTTTTTTGAAACAGGGTCTTACTTTGACACTCAGGCCGGGGTGCAGTGGCATGATCTCTGTTCACTGCAGCCTTGACCTCCTGGGCTCAAGTGATTCTCCCACCTCAGTCCCACAAGTAGCTGGGAATACAGGCATGTGCCACCAGGCCCAGCTAATTTTTTTTTTTGTATTTTTTGTAGAGATGTAGTTTTACCATGTTGCCCGGGCTGGTCTTGAACTCCCAAGCTCAAGAGATCTGCCTGCCTCGGCCTCCCACAGTGTTAGGATTACAGGTGTGAGTCACCTCACCTGGCCTGCCCCCTATTTTTGATATAAGACGATAACATGGCTAAAGATTGCTCTCTTTGGTTGTCTCTGGAAGGACCCCTCCTCTTGGCAAAGGCTGGTTAGGGAGCTGAGTACCACCCTGTCGCTTGGTTTCGAGGTATTCCTGAAGCTTTACTTTAAATGAAGCCTGCAATATCAAATACTTTATTGTTGTGTTTGTCAGTGACCATTCAAATCTTTTGGGCTTCTCTGCTTTCTGTAATCCTACTTCTGCTTTTAAAAAGTTTTTTATTTACTTTTATTTTGTTGAGATGGAGTTTCGCTCTTGTTGACCTGGCTGGAGTGCAATGGCACGATCTCGGCTTACCACAATCTCTGCCTCCCGGGTTCAAGCAATTCTCCTGCCTCAGCCTCCTGAGTATCTGGGATTACAGGCATGTGCCATTATGCCCAGCTAATTTTGTATTTTTAGTAGAGATGGTGTTTCTCCATGTTGGTCAGACTGGTCTCGAACTCCCAGCCTCAGGTGATCCGCCCACCTTGGCCTCCCGAAGTGCTGGGATTACAGGCATGATCCACCACACCTGGGCTTTTTTTTTTTTTTTTTAATTATACTTTAAGTTCTGGGATACATGTGCAGAACATGCAGGTTTGTTACTTAGGTATACATGTGCCATGCTGGTTTGCTGCACCCATCAACCCGTCATCTACATTAGGTATTTCTCCAAATGTTATCCCTCCCCTTTCTCCCCAGCCCCTGACAAGCCCCAGTGTGTGATGTTCCCCTCCCTGTGCCCATATGTTCTCATTGTTCAACTCCCACTTATGAATGAGAACATGTGGTGTTTGGTTTTCTGTTCCTGTGTTAGTTTGCTGAGAATGATGGTTTCCAGCTTCATCCATGTCCCTGCAAAGGACATGAACTCATTCTTTTTCATGGCTGCATAGTATTCCATGGTGGTGTATATATACCACATTTTCTTTATCCAGTCTATCACTGATGGGCATTTGGGTTGGTTCCAAGTCTTTGCTATTGTGAACAGTGCTGCAATAAACATGTGTGCGTGTGTCTTTATACTAGAATGATTTATAATGCTTTGGGTATATACCCAGTAATGGGATTGCTGGGTCAAATGGTATTTCTGGGTCTAGATCCTTGAGGAATCACCACACTGTCTTCCACAATGGTTAAACTAATTTACACTCCCACCAACAGTGTAAAAGTGTTCCTATTTCTCCACATCCTCTCCAGCATCTGTTGTTTCCTGACTTTTTAATGATCACCATTCCAACTGGTGTGAGATGGTATCTCATTGTGGTTTTGATTTGCATTTCTCTAATGACCAGTGATGATGAGCTTTTTTTCATATGTTTGTTGGCTGCATAAATGTCTTCTTTTGAAAAGTGTCTGTTCATATCCTTTGCCCACTTTTTGATGAGGTTATTTGTTTTTTTCTTGTAAATTTGTTTAAGTTCCTTGTAGATTCTGGATATTAGCCCTTTGTCAGATAGATAGATTGCAAAAATTTTCTCACATTCTGTAGGTTGCCTTTTCACTCTGATTGTAGTTTCTTTTGCTGTGCAGAAGCTCTTTAGTATAATTAGATCACATTTGTCAATTTTAGCTTTTGTTGCCATTGCTTTTAGTGTTTTAGTCATGAGGTCTTTGCCCATGCCTATGTCCTTAATGGTATTGCCTAGGTTTTCTTCTAGGGTTTTTATGGTTTTAGGTCTTACATTTAAATCTTTAATTCATCTTGAGTTAATTTTTGTATAAGGTCTAAGAAAGGGGTCCAGTTTCAGTTTTCTGCATATAGGTAGCCAGTTTTCCCAACACTGTTTATTAAATAGGGAATCCTTTCCCCATTGCTTGTTTTTGTCAGGTTTGTCAAAGATCAGATGGTTGTAGATGTATGTTGTTATTTCTGAGGACTCTGTTCTGTTTCATTGGTCTATATATCTGTTTTGGTACCAGTGCCATGCTGTTTTGGTTACTGTAGCCTTGAAGTATAGTTTGAAGTTAGGTAGCATGATGCCTCCAGCTTTGTTCTTTTTGCTTAGGATTGTCTTGGTTATACGGGCTCTTTTTTGGTTCCATATGAAATTTAAAGTAGTTTTTACTAATTTCATGAAGAAAGTCAATGGTAGCTTGATGGGGTAGCATTGAATCTATAAATTACTTTGGGCAGTATGGCCATATTCAGAATATTTATTCTTCCTGTCCATGAGCATGGAATATTTTTCCATTTGTTTGTGTCCTCTCTTACTTCCTTGTGCAGCGGTTTGTAGTTCTCCTTGGGGAGGTCCTTCACAACCCTTGTAAGTTGTATTCCTAGGTATTTTATTTTCTTTGTAGCAATTGTGAATGGAAGTTCACTCATGATTTGGCTCTCTTTCTATTATTGGTGTATAGGAATGCTTGTGATTTTTGCACATTGATTTTGTATCCTGAGAATTTGCTTATCAGCTTAAAGCATTTTTGGGCTAAGATGATGGGGTTTTCTAAATGTACAATCATGTCATCTGCAAACAGAGATAATTTGACTTCCTCTCTTCCTATTTGAATACGCTTTATTTATTTATCTTGCCTGATTGCCCTGGCCAGAACTTCCAATGCCATGTTGAATAGGAATGGTGAGAGAGGGCATCCTTGTCTTGTGCCGGTTTTCTAAGGGAATGCTTCCAGCTTTTCCCATTCAGTATGATATTGGCTGTGGGTTTGTCATAAATTGCTCTTGTTATTTTGAGACACATTCCATCAATGCCTAGTTTATTGAGTGGTTTTGGCATGAAGGGGTGCTGAATTTTATTCAAGTCTTTTTCTGCATCTATTGAGATAATCATGTGGTTTTTGTCATTGTTTCTGTTTTTGTAATAGATTATGTTTATTGATTTAGGCATATTGAATCAGCCTTGCATCCCAGGGATGAAGCTGACCTGATCGTGGTGGATAAGCTTTTTAATGTGCTGCTGGATTCGGTTTGCCAGTATTTTATTGAGAATATCTGTATCAATGTTCATCATGGATATTGGTGTGAAATTTTCTTTTTTTGTTGTGTCTCTGCCAGGTTTTGGTATCAGGATGATGCTGGCCTCATAAAATGAGTTAGGGAGGAGTTCTTCTTTTTCTATTGTTTGGAATAGTTTTAGAAGAAATGGTACCAGCTCCTCTTTGTACCTCTGGTAGAATTCGGCTGTGAATCCATCTGGTCCTGGGCTTTTTTTGGTTGGTAGTCTATTAATTACTGCCTCAATTTCAGAACTTGTTATTGGTCTATTCAGAGATTCAACTTCTTCCTGGTTTAGTGTTGGGAGGGTGTATGTGTCCAGGAATTTATCCATTTCTTCTAGATTTTCTAGTTTATTTATGTAAAGGTGTTTATAGTATCCTCTGATGGTAGTTTGTATTTCTGTGGGATCAGTGGCAATATCCCCTTTGTCATTTTTCATTGTGTCTATTTGATTCTTCTCTCTTTTCTTCTTTATTAGTCTGGCTGGCAGTCTATTTATTTTGTTAGTCTTTTCAAAAATCCAGCTCCTGGATTTATTGATTTTTTGAAGGGTTTTTCGTGTCTCTATCTCCTTCAGTTCTGCTCTCATCTTAATTATTTCTTGTCTTCTGCTAGCTTTTGAACTTGTTTGCTCTTGCTTCTCTAGTTCTTCTAATTGTGATGTTAGGGTGTTGATTTTAGATCTTTCCTGCTTTCTCTTATGGGCACTTATTGCTATAAATTTCCCTCTAAACACTGCTTTAGCTGTGTCCCAGAGATTCTGGTACGTTGTGTCTTTGTTCTCATTGGTTTCAATGAACGTATTTATTTTTGCTTTAATTTCATTCTACACCCAGTGGTCATTCAGGAGCAGGTTGTTCAATTTCCATGTAGTTGTGTGGTTTTGACTGAGTTTCTTAATCTTGAGTTCTAATTTGATTGCATTGTGTTCTGAGAGACTGTTATGATTTCCATTCTTTCGCATTTGCTGAGGAGTGTTTTACTTCCAATTATGTGGTCAGTTTTAGAATAAGTGCTATGTGGTGCTGAGAAGAATGTATATTCTGTTGATTTGGGGTGGAGAATTCTGTAGATGTCTATTAGGTCTGTTAGATGTCTATTAGGTCTGCTAGAGCTGAGTTCAAGTCCTGAATATCCATGTTAATTTTCCTGTCTCATTGATCTGTCTAATATTGACAGTGGGGTGTTAAAGTCTCCCACTATTATTCTGTGGGAGTTTAAGTCTCTTTGTAGGTCTCTAAGAACTCGCTTTATGAATCTGGGTGCTCCTGTATTGGGTGCATATAGATTTAGGATAGTTAGCTCTTCTTGTTCCATTGATCCCTTTACCACTATGTAATTCCCTTCTATGTCTTTTTTGATCTTTGTTGGTTTAAAGTCTGTTTTATCAAAGACTAGGATTGTAACCCCTGCTTTTTTTGCTTTCCATTTGCTTGGTAAATATTCCTCCATCCCTTTGTTTTGAGCCTATGTGTGTCTTTGCATGTGAGGTTGGTCTCCTGAATACAGCACACTGATGGGTCTTGTCTCTTTATCCAATTTGCCAGTCTGTGTCTTTTATTGGGGCATTTAGCTCGTTTACATTTAAGGTTAATATTGTTATGTGTGAATTTGATTCTGTCATTATGATGCTAGCTGGTTATTTTACCCATTAGTTGATACAGTTTCTTCATAGTGTTGCTCGTCTTTACATTTTGGTGTTTCTGCAGTGGCTGGTACAAGTTTTTCCTTTCCATACTTAGTACTTCCTTCAGAAGCTCTTGTAATGCAGGCCTGGTGGTGACAAAATCTCTCAGCCTTTGCTTATCTGTAGAAGATTTCATTTCTCCTTCTCTTATGAAGCTTAGTTTGGCTGGATGTGAAATTCTGGGTTGAAAATTCTTTGCGTTAAGAAAGTTGAATATTGGCCCCCACTCTCTTCTGGTTTACAGGGTTTCTGCAGACAGATCCACTGTTAGTCTGATGGGCTTCCCTTTGTAGGTAACCCGACCTTTGTCTCTGGCTGCCCTTAATATTTTTTCCTTCATTTCAACATTGGTGAATCTGATGATTATGTGTCTTGGGGTTGCTCTTCTTGAGGAGTATCTTTGTGGTGTTCTCTGTATTTCCTGACTTTGACTGTTGGCCTGTCTTGCTAGATTGGGGAAGTTCTCCTTGATAATATCCTGAAGTGTGTTTTCCAACTTGGTTCCATTCTCCTTGTCATTTTCAGGTACACCAATTAAATGTAGGTTTGATCTTTTCACATAGCCCCATATTTCTTGGAGGCTTTGTTTGTTCCTTTTCATTCTTTTTTCTCTAATCTTATCATCTTGCACTAGTCCATTAAGTTGATCTTCGATCTCTGATATCCTTTCTTCTGCTTGATTGATTTGGCTGTTGATACTTGTGTATGCGTCAGGAAGTTCTCATGATGTGTTTTTCAGCTCCATCATTTATGTTCTTCTCTAAACTGGTTATTCTAGTTAGCAGTTCCTGTAACCTTTTTTTGAGGTTCTTAGCTTCCTTGCAATGGGTTAGAACATGCTCCTTTCGCTCAGAGGAGTTCGTTATTACCCACTTTCTGAAGCCTACTTCTGTCAATTTGTCAAAGTCATTCTCCGTCCAGTTTTGTTCCCTTGCTGGCGAGGGGTTGTGATCCTTTGGAGAAGAGACATTCTGGTTTTTGGAATTTTCAGCCTTTTTACACTGGTTTACTCTCATCTTCATGGAATTATCTACCTTTTGTCTTTGATGTTGGTGACCTTCGGATGGGGTTGTTTCATGGTCTTCCTTTGTGTTGATGTTGATGCTATTGCTTTCTGTTTGTTAGTTTTCCTTTTAACAGTCAGGGCCCTTTTCTGCAGATCTGCTGGAGTTTGCTGGAGGTCCACTCCAGACCCTGTTTGCCTGAGTATCACTAGTGGAGGCTGCAGAACATCAAAGATTGCTGCCTGCTCCTTCCTCTAGAAGCTTTGTCCCAGAGGGGCACCTGCCAGATGCCAGCTGGAGCTCTCCTGTATGAGGTGTCTGTGAACTCCTGCTGGGATGTGTCTCCTTTTCAGGAGACACAGGGGTCAGGGACCCACTTGAGGAAGCAGTCTGTCCCTTAGCAGAGCTCAAGTGCTGTGCTAGGAGATCTGCTGCTCTCTTCAGAGCCAGCAGGCAGGAACGTTTAAGTCTGCTGAAGCTGCACCCACAGCCACCCCTTCCCTCAGCTGTTCTGTCCCAGGGAGATGGGAGTTTTTTCTATAAGCTCCTGACTGGGGCTGTTGCCTTTCTTTCAGAGATGCCCTGCCTAGAGAGGAGAAATCTAGAGAGGCAGTCTGGCTACAGCGGCTTTGTGGTGCTGTGGTAGGATCTGCCCAGTCCGAACTTCTTGGTGGCTTTGTTCACACTGTGAGGGGAAAACCACCTACTCAAGCCTCCATAATGGCATACATCCCTCCCCCAACCAAGGTCAGGCATTCTAGGTCAACTTCAGACTGCTGTGCTGGCAGCGAGAATGTCAAGCCAGTAGGTCTTAGTTTGCTGGGCTCCGTGGGGGTGGGATCCACTGATCAAGACCACTCGGCTCCCTGGCTTCAGCCCCCTTTTCAGGGGAGTGAACAGTTCTGTCTTGCTGGGGTTCCAGGTGCCACTGGGGTGTGGAAAAAAAACTCCTGCAGCTACCTCGGTGTCTGCCCAAACAGCCGCCTGGTTTTGTGCTTGAAACCCAGGGCCCTGGTGGTGTAGGCACCTGAGGGAATCTCCTGGTCTCTGTGTTGTGACGACTGTGGGAGAAGTGTAGTATCCGGGCCAGATAGCACAGTCCCTCATGGGCCAGATAGCACAGTCCCTCATGGCACAGTCCCTCAAGGCTTCCCTTGGCTAGGGGAGGGAGTTCCCTGACCCCTTGCACTTCCTGGGTGAGGTGACGCCCCACCCTGCTTCTGCTCGCCTTCCATGGGCTGCACCCACTGTCCAACCAGTCCCAGTGGGATGAACTGGATACCTCAGTTGGAAATGCAGAAATCACCCACCTTCTGTGTTGGTCTCACTGGGAGCTGCAGACTGGAGCTGTTTCTATTTGGCCATCTTTCTTGGGAATCCCCTACTTCTGCTTTTACATGAGAGGCCCATGTCCTGCCTTCAGTTCATTTTTACCCATCCCTGTTCACTTAGTTTCAGGAGAGGAAATCATGGCATCCTTGGGTGGAAATAGCTAATTGCTTCTGAACTTTGGACTGCTTTCCAACATCACTTACCATCTCTCCTAGATCCTAATGCATTGACAGAGTCTAGTGCAAGAATCAAGCTCTAACTTTCCTAATTTAAAAGTCAGAGTGATGCCAGAGCCTAGACCTGGTTAGAAAGCAGGGTGGTTTTGCAACATCTCCTGCAGCCTGTCTCTTTGGGCACATCCTTAGCCACTCCCTGGTCTGCCTCTTTCATTCACACCCTGTCCCTAGACTCATGACTCAGACCCAGTTACAATACACTCTTCAATGAGGCTGTGCTTTTGTTCATGATTTCCTCTTTTCTTAGAATGCCCTTCTATGCCTGGAAAGGATGTATTTCCATCCTTGAAAATACAAATTTAATGTCATCTCCATTTGGAAAAGTGTCCTGACTCCCCAGACTGAGTTACTTGTCTCTCTTCTCTGTTCTTTCTGCTGTTTATGGCATTTTTACATTAGATTGATCTATTTACCTGCCTTTTCTCCCCACTAGACCTTGAACTCTTAGAGGACAGGGACTAGGGATACAGAATATGTTTGGCACCATATGGGTGCTCTATAGATGTCTGTGGAATGAATAAATTATCTTTTATTTAAATACATTATCTTATCGGCAATATGTTAGCTGTTTTAAAAATATTTATTATAAAATACACCTATTTTTTGGGTCCAGGATTTCATCTATTTAAACACAGTTATTTTTTTAAAAACTGTTTTATGTATCCCTAAGAAAGAGAAAAATATGCTGCTAATTCAATAAGAATACAGTGATTCTTTTATCACTTAGATATGTATTTTATACTTATTGAAAGACTTCTTTAGACTTGCATGGGCATAGGTTGTTTTCTCTTTTTAAGTTTTATATGAAGTGACTGTTTCTGTGCCTTTTGTGTATACTTTTTATTTTAATGTCAAATCATAGTATGAATTTTTGAAGTCATTTTAAGTGTCAATTAAACTCAATGTGTGTGTCGTACCAACGGTGCACATAACTCAAGTGAAGTGACAAGAGTTTGTGCAGGCACAGGAAATGACAAGTATGTAACAACTGCCATCTACAGTGATTGTAAGATTGTTAGATGCATGCAATTTCAGAGATGGAGAAATATGAAAAAATATTCATCATAAAAATCAATGAGATTTCTGTTCTGTTTTCTAAGTTCTCTTTCAGAATAGAGAAGGGTCCCCTATGGTAAAAGGTCAGTGCGTAACTTCTAGCCCATTTACTTGAGCGAAGGGCACTAACTTGTTCTTGGTCACAACACTAATGGGACCAGAAAACTAAAGATGGCAGGGGGCAGCCAAAACACTGCCACCCTGGCTGCAGTGGGACCAGCAATGACACAAAGCAAAAACCAGTTACGAATTCACAAATGATATTTTAAGGATGGTAACGAATGGAATATTTAGGACTTTGGCCGTGCACACGTAACTTTTCTGAAAGACACATCTGACTACTATATTCAGTGACTGATGCTGCTGTTCTCAAAATTATTCTTAGCATAAGTTCCTTATGCCTCAAGTGTATCTCAAAGGATGATAACAGTGAGTTCTTTTCAAATAGTTTATGTATATTAAATTGTGTAAGCCTTAAAACAACCTTATGAGATAGACACTATTATACCCTCATTTTTCAGATAAGGAAATGGATGAAAAGATAGTTGAAGCAAATTGTCCACGGTCATATAATTGTAAGGGGAAGAACCAGGATTTGCCTGGGGGGATCTTGTCTTTTGAGTCTGTGCTCATAACCTTGAAGGTATGCTGGATATTGCCTCACATCCCTCTCACTACCTCTGCTAGTACTACCAGACTTTGCATGATGGATGCCATCTAATGCTATTTCTTCATACAGATAGCTTCTTACATCTTCCTTTCATGGAACCAAGGAAGGCTTTCTTCTGTTCTTTGACCTAGGCCTGCCTACTGTCCTGCTTTTTGGGAGGTCAGGCTGGATGGTAATCTCAAGAGACAAGGAGAGGTTGCTTTTTAAATAAAAACAACTCCAATAATTTGGCCATAAGTCAGGAAAAGTAGACATTATGAGATGAAAGTATGATGACTGTTGAGGCTAAGATAAAAGCTATTGCATGAATGGACCACGGAGAAACTTCCACAATTCACTTGTACCAGGCTCCAAACGGGTTAACTGGTTATCACCAATCAGAAACCAGGTGATTAAGCAGACATTTGGTGGCACACTTAAGCAGTTGTGGCAGGATATTGAGTTGTTGCTTTGAACATATTTCAGTATAATAGGATTTAAATTTTCCCCTTTTCTTTGGATTTTTCAGTTAATATTGGAATTAAATTAAAGCATTAAGTCAACCAGCTTAGTGCAAAGCAAATTATGTCAGGTTCAGCATTGAAAGCTTTGTTATGGAATATGTATTGACTCAAGCTTATTAACTTGTAAATCCTCTAGTTTTAGATTATGATCTATTGATTATCTGCTTTTATTTGTGTTTTAAATGAATAAACAAAAAGAAATGATCACAGTTTAGTAATTACACCTTAAGAGAAAATGTACTTAAGCTTAGCATACTTAATTAAAAATGAAAACAACTTTGATTTGTTCTGAGAGCTAGAAGTTGTGGTTCTTATTTTCATTTAGGCAGATCAAAGATTGTTTTTATTTTTCTACAATCATTTTTATTAGACATTTGGACAAAATGAGAACAAAATTTTTCACAAAGGATAGAAAGTGTGCTGAGTTTGGCATTTTGAATGCATTATTAATTGTTCTACAATCTATTATTTTGCTTGGCTTATCTTAGCAGAGAGGCAGAAATGATCTGCTGTCTCATGTGTAGGAGAAAAATTCTCTGAGAAGCCCTTGTGACTAACACCCAGAAAAAGTCAACTTCTGAGAGCCCAGGCGCTTTAATCAAAACAGCAGTCAACTTAGAAGAATTGAGTTCCAGTTCTGATTGTCACTCACACTAGATGTAACTTAGGCAAATCATCTACTTTTTCTGAGCTAGATTTCTAACAGTTAGTATCTCTCTCTTGGGCTTTTGTGACAATTAAAACAGATGACCTCTGTGAAGTACCTGGCACATCACTGTCACTCAAGAAGAGTGCTCTGAATGTGATCCTTGGGAATAGGAACAGCTAAGGAAAGCTGAGGAAATGTGGGGTTCTGTTGATTCCAAAGGATAATTGTTTAAATTTGACTTTATAGTTTACTTAAAACTCTCAGCAAAAAAATAAAGCTCTGAGATTGGTTTGTAATATGAGGGTTAAATCCACAGTCAAATTATGTCTTTTTCTGGCATGGTTCTAGACACTAAATAGAAAGGAATAAAAGTAGAAAGTATGAACATACCGGATTTTAGGAACTGTAACCCATTAGGAATGTAAAACTCACCTTTCTGAAACCACTAGAGAAATACATGGGAACCAAGCACTGAAGTTGTATACACAAGAAATCATCATGGGTTTAGGTGGTCACAAAATACTCCATAAAAGGATAGGCTTTAAATATCAATATACAGGAAATTTACTAGCTCTGTGTGCTAGAAGAGTACCATTGTATCATTCAATGCAACATGTGAACAATTAAAACAAATTTAAAACTCATAGAATCTTGGAGGGGAATTTATAATAGGCAATTTGACCATCATATCTGATGCAAAAATCCCAGAAGACAGTAGGAAGAAGGATGTGGAAGGGAGACATCCTTTTAAACTCAGTAAGAACTAAAGACCAATTTGCAAAAGTTGTATTTTTTATAGTGGAGACTCTGGAATCTGCTTTACTTTCCTCCACTGCCCTTAGCTTATGTATTGAATGTATACATTTTATTTACTTATCTTGTTTATTGTCTTTATCTCCCCACTAGAGTAAGAGTTTCAAGAGGGAAGCTTTTTTTGTCTGGTTTATTCACTGCCGTATACCTAGTTGGCATATATTAGATGCATACACATACTGACTGGATGAGTGAATGAATGAATCAATTAAGTTCTGTATCTGTCCTTGGAAAAGGAAGAATGGGAGTTTTACAACGAGGAGCTAGAGCAATATTCATCTATTTGTTTGCTTTTAGTGCAAAGCAGTGATCCCCAACCTTTTGGGCACCAGGGACCCATTTCATGGAAGACAATTTTTTCATGGATGGGGGAGGTGAGGATGGTTTTAGGATGAAACTGTTCCACCTTGGATCATCAGGCATTAGTTAGATTCTCATAAGGAGCACACAACTTAGATCCCTTGCATGCGCAGTTCATAATAGGGATTGCTATGTGAGAAGCTAATGCCACAGCTGATCTGTGGAGCAGATCTGTGCTCCACTCCTCAGGTGGAGCACAGCAAGAGGTGGATCTCAGGTGGTAAGGCTCACCCTCCACTTACCTCCTGCTGTGTGGCTTGGTTCCCAACAGACCACAGACCAGTACTGGTCTGCGTCCCCGGGGTTCTGGACCCCTTGTGTGAAGTGATATATTGTAGTTTATGGTTCTATGCTAAGGGGGTTTATGGATTATATTATCTGGTTTTAAGTATACTAACTTTGGAAACATGAATGGCTTTCAAAATTCCTAGAATTCAAATTTGTGATTCAAATATAACACTAACAATACAAACATAAATGAAGAACAAATAAATGGCCAGTCTGATTCTCCTTCCTTCAAGCTCCTTATCAACCACAGTATGAGGTATAAACATGAACGGTCCAATTGTATTTGATTAGAAGTGTCAACAAAACTTTGAAATTATCAAGAACACTCAGGAAAGAGATTGACATTCAGCATCATTAATGATTAATCTTTCAGTGTGTATTGTGCCTTGAGGTATTATTGATAGTAGTTGCTCATAATAAAATATTTTCTTGATAATTTTATCTATTTCCACTCCTTTAAAAATGTCTATTTCTATAATGTAAATGATACTATTTAACTAGTACATATTTTATAATTTACAAATAAGTAAATATACATATTATGCAGATGTGTGCTCCCTAAATTATTACTTCTACAAGTGAATATTCTAAAAAGTTTGGAGATCGCTGACCTGTATTAATGTCCTTCCTTCAGCAAACCTATTATTAAGAAGGAAAACAGAGCAAAATCTTTTTCCTCTTTGAAAATGAAATTGAATTTGATCACAGTGATATGATGAATAAAGTTCTAAAATAAGAGCACAAGTAACTCACTTAGGTTGTTGCCTTGTAATGGACAAAGTCCAGTAATACTTTTTGGAAGATAAATGCTTGAAGATAATTTGTAAAAAAAAAAAAAAAACAAACCTCATTCCCTTGACTAATTTCCCAGTGGGAAGTGCTGACTATTATTGGTAAAAATGATACCTATGGTCATTGCCCAGATGGCACTTTGAAGAATGTAGTTGGAGACAAAAGCCCTATAAAATGTGTATGTCACAAAATCATACTAAACCTCTATTATGCACTGGGGCTATTTTAACCAGTTACACTGTTTCATTTATTTTATTAGTTCTTTTGACTATTTCTTGGGTTGAATGATTTGATTTAAAATCTGTTAAGCTTAAAGGCTAGAGTGAAGAAGACCAATGCACATACAAGTGATTTTGGCAAGGTATAAAATATTTATACTGCCTCTTGCTGCTGTGTTACTTACAAGATTGCAAGTGATCAGTTACACTGAAAAAGGTACTGTATTGGGAAGGAATCAAGAAGCTATGGGTACACAGGGAACTCCCCATCCCAGGGAAGTGATGTTCAGTTATCACAGTGACTGTCATTTTAACAATTGTGCAAGTGCATCATTCACTGTGGGTGACTAGAAACAGATGAAGAGGAGCTGAAAAATGGAAGAATTTTCCTTGTCTCATGTCTCTCTGATAACGAGGCAGACTACAGAGCATGAAAGATGAGGGCTGCCCAATTCAAACCAAAGCACGTAGCCACCATCTGGGCATTTTAAAAGTAGGACACATGAAATGCTCAGATGTATCCCCCAACAGGGTGCAATAATACAGCAGTAAAAAGAAAACTACAGTGAACTATGGCTACTTCCACACTTGCAATCATTCTAGTACAAGAAGGGGCAAAGATTTTCCAAAAACCCTTTCTTAGGTGCATCTTAACTGCGCATACGTTTAGCTCAGGGTCTTAGCAGTCATGCATGGTAAGTAAACATACCCAGTAGAGGGCGCTCTCCTCATGGAAAGGAAAGGGTCCTACTGCTCTAGGTGGAGCACTCAATTTGAGGGTTCAAAACTAAAACTGCTCCTTAGACTACAAACACTAAAAGCATCATTTCCATTCAGAAACATTCACAGCTGAAACAAATATTGACTTTTAAAGTGAGATCTTTGACATTTAAGGGTGTACTCAATTGAGCCATTTCTTTCAGTTTCTGCCAGATGTAGACCCTTAATTTTCTGATTGAGAATGACTAAGTTACTCAAAAGTTAGAAAAAAAGAACATTAGCATGGTCTTTTTGGACCTTTGAAGGTAAAAGTTCAGAATTTCTTATTTCTGGAATAAGAAATAAGAGATTTCTTATTTGCTTGCTCCGTTTCTTCTATCGGCTTCTAGATCCTCAAGGCAAGCAATCTACTAACACTGCATAGTAAGTCACTGCTGCTTCAGTTTAACATCCCTCAAGCCCTCGCTTTCTTCCAACTTCTTCTGATGTACGTTTTGCAATAAGAGAGATGATGTTATTTACAGGAATCAATGGCGGATATATAGAAGCATATAACCTTTGAATGGCCACAAAATAAAATGCATGAATTAAA
Source organism: Nomascus leucogenys (assembly GCF_006542625.1). NCBI lineage: Eukaryota > Metazoa > Chordata > Mammalia > Primates > Hylobatidae > Nomascus > Nomascus leucogenys. The sequence continues at coordinate 31,448,764 of NC_044385.1, read as the reverse complement.
ATGTTGAATTCATATATTTCAATTGAATTTTAATTATATAAAGAGTATTTTATAATCCCTTCTTAAGTTCTTTCATATTTTCAAAAGTGAGTATTCACAGGATCAAGTCAATTTACAAGGTTTTCATTTCCTGTGTTGTGACTTGAACTGAGAGACAAATAAGGAAGGCAAGCACAGTGCTTGTTGTAAAAACGCAGCATCAAAACACCCTAATGATACTTATAATTGCTAGAAGTAATTTAAAACTGTCTTTCTGCTTTAGGAAGGAAAGAAACTCGAAGGAAATACAAATCAGGGAATTGAAGAGAACATATTTTAGGAAGAAAATTTATTCAAAGAGAATCTTTCCATTTTAATTTCCTCGTGTCAGTAGAAATTCTAGATACATTTAAGAGGAAAACTCCTCAAGACCTTTTTTTCTGGAAATCCCTAAAGTTTTTTTTGGATCTCTCCTTATGTATCATTTTTTATTTTACTCCTTGCTAAGAATTCTTATTAGCCATTCTAACCATTCAATTTGTCCTGCCTGTTTTGTAATGAATAAATAGCATATACTGTTAATTGGCCACCTGGGGTTCAAAGAGGGGAAAAATGGAGTTGATGTCTGCACATTGCAATGTGCTGACAACATATTGACCACATTCTATTTCACAAGATTTAAAATCAAGCTTCCTCACCCTATTCACACTTCCCTCCCTTTGCTCCATTCTTGACTGTCTGCGAGACTAATATAATTTTCTTAAAGTGATTTATTTCTAACAGATGCGATCACCTAGCCACAGGGACCTGGATGCACAAATGTCCCCTAACAACTTTAATTTCTGGATATAATAAGCATATATTCCACTAATAAATAATTATTGCTCTGTTAAAAACGAGACACCAAGGCTTGTGGCATGATGACCAGGTCTTCCTAGTCAGAAAGGACAAAGAGATGGACTCTCTTGAGGCCCTTAGCGACTCTCAACCCAAATATGCTATCATATTTCTAAAATGTGGTAGACCAGGAAGGAAGAAAATTGGTCACAGTTTAATGTGGCCCAGCAATATTTGGAAAGCTACTTTTAGGTACACATTTAGTTTCTTATAAATCAGATATTAAACATGATTAGCTAAGGAGGATGACAGCATAGGTCCTGGTATAAAGTTTATAGGACAGTATCAGAAGAGTGATTTGTTTTTCTTTCCCTCAAGTTCTTTCCTGGCTCTTTTAGCATCTCGAGGGTGGATGCACATGTGTGTCCTCATCGCCTTTGCTGTCATCAGCACTGTCATTTTTGAAGGCTGGTGAGTTGGCCCTCGGCAGTGTCACCAATTCAGTGATGAAGCTCGGGCCGTGATTTATTGTCCAGGACTAAGCGAGGCACCACCAGAACAGTGTGGATGTTGAGTAACTTTTTCAGTGAGTTTAATATCTCAAGTCAAGCTTTGGAGGAGCTTGTCCTCTTGGCTGGCCTCTTGGCTGGCCTTGTCTTTTCTTTCCCCACTGCTCTACCTGGACTCTTGGATCAACTGCCACAAGACCATTCTGCTACTAACATATTTAGTGAAGAAATCCATACTTTTGGGAAAGGGGTATTAGGGAATGCAGGGGAAATAAGAAAATATAATAACTTTTCCTTCCTTCCTTCCTCTCTTTTCTTTCTTCTTTCTTTTTTTTTTTGGAGTCTTGCTCTGTCGCCCAGGCTGGAGTGCAGTGGCAGATATCGGCTTACTGCAACCTCCACCTCCTGGGTTCAAGCAATTCTCCCTGCCTCAGCCTCCCAAGTAGCTGGGATTACAGGTGCCTGCCACCATGCCCAGCTAATTTTTTAAAGAGGGGGTTTCGCCATGTTGGCCAGGCTGGTCTCAAACTCCTGACCTCAGGCGATCTGCCCACCTCGGCTTCCCAAAGTGCCGGGATTACAGGCGTGAGCCACGGTGCCTGGCCAGAAGAAAACTTTTTCTTTTTTTGAAATTCTGGACTAGTATCTCCAGACAAGACCCTGTCAACACACTATGACACCGTGATATCTTCATGTGCTGATTTCTTCTCTGAAAACCTATTTTTGAATCATACTCACCACTATTTACTGAGTGCCGTCTCGGTTCCTGCGACTCTAAGAGGTGCTGCCTCTCTGAGGAAGGCACTGTTAGGCATGACCTCCTGAAGGCATACAACGAGAAAAAAAAGCCAGAGCCAGTCTCTAATTCATGTTTCCTGACCCCAGACCCATGCTGCTAACCACCTCACTCAATAGCTTTGCTAGGCATCTCTTGGGAGTATTTTGATTTTTTTTTAATCAGTTGTTTTATTATCAGCCCAATTAATGTGGGCATATTGGAAAAATGTTCCCCATGTGACCTCCTGAAGCAGAGACTTGCCATCAGATGTTTCAAAAGCAGGCTTCTGTTTCTTTGCCTGAATAAGGTAATGTCTGTTCTACTTTTCTTCTATTTGAATTTCATCCATTGTTCAAAGGACAGACCTCTTCCAAAAGCCTTCTCTGAAATTTTCCAGTCCAAGTGATCTTTTAATTCTTTGAATCTTCTATCAATTGTTTTCTATATTTATACTAGGCAATGAATCATATCAAGCTCTGTGGCATCTATTTGTCCTATTGAACTATAATTTGTGGCTTTCATTGATGTTTAGCTTTTCATAAATAACATCTTGTTCCTCTAGGCTGAAACTCAAAAAGCAATACTGGGTAATGGAAAGAAAAGGCTTTAGAAGCTGAGAGAGCTGCAATCCCAACTCTGCAGCTAGCTGTGTGACCTTGGGTATGTTACTTAACCTCTCTGAGTTTCCATTTCCTCATTAATAAATTTAGGTAATAATATTCCACAGATTGGTTATTGAGGTGAAATAAGATGGCATGTGTGAAGTGCCCACAATATGTTTTATGTGGAAGTTGTCAGCTTATAAATTCAAATTGGAACATATAAATGATGCTTTCTCAGTTTGATTTAGCTGTGAACATACAGATTTCCTTTTAGGTGAAATAAGAAGCATAACAAAGCATTTGAAAAACAATTTCTGAAATATGATTATAGGTTAGCAAGAAACCAGAAATAAAAGCTAAATATTAAAGAGAAAAATAAAGAGAGAAGAGGAATAGAAAGTATGTGTGAGGGAGAGGGGAGTGAAATTGTAGCTGAGTAGGCCAGGTAAGGCTTTAGTGATAGTAACTTTTCAGTTAAGACCAGAAGAAAGTGTGGGAGCCAACCATGGGGACGCCTGGGGAAGGGCTTTCCAGACAGAAGATGCTCTAGGCAGTAGATTGCTAGCCCTGCCCTTTGTGCCATGAGGAAATAATAACTTAATGGGTTCTCATTAATTTTAATGCATGCATGCAAAAAGAATAATTTTTCGATTTCCTAGGTTTTTTCTCTCTCTTTTTTCTCTTTTCATTTAAAGGGCAAATTATATCCTGGTCTTTCTCCCTTTGGGGAAATGGAGAAGAAAAAAGGGCTTAAAGATAAGGCAACTCTCCACTGGGAATTAAAAGTAGTTTCTCCTTCAAATTTTTCTACAAACTTTTATCTGGACTTTTACTTTAACAAAATGTGTTTATAACATCTTAGAAGACCAAAAAGTTGGAGAATTGTGCAATTTTAGAGAATAAAACATTGATATGACCTATATGGAATTTTTAAGTGCCAAGGTGTTTTTGGTGTAATAGGTCTAAAAATATTTGAAGGGTTCAAGTCTTACTCAAATATTAATGGTCTTTATTGTAATTCCCAAAGATCTTTGATTATCTTAAGTAAGCTTCCTCTTAATATCGTGCCCCAAATAGGGATGGTGGAAATTATACTTTTAAAATTTAATTTAATTTAAAGTTTCGGGATACACGTGCAGGATGTGTGGGTTTGTTACATAGGTAAACGTGTGCCATGGTGATTTGCTGCACCTATTAATCCATCACCTAGGTATTAAGCCCCACATGCATTAGCTACTTATCCTGATGCTCTTCCTCCCCTCACTCTCCTAATAGGCCCCAGTGTGGGTTGTTCCCCTCCCTGTGTCCATGTGTTCTGATTGTTCAGCTCCCACTTACAAGTGAGAAGATGCGGTATTTGGTTTTCTGTTCCCGGGTTAGTTTGCTGAGGATAGAAATTATACTTTTAATTCTTGATGTCATCATTAAGGAAGACAGTGGAGTCTTAACTCTTTTCCCCAAAAGCAAAAATACTTCAAAAGGTCAACTTCTATCATTTTGTTTAGAATTCATTAGCTCTCTCCTCACCTTGTCTGCTTCATGTTTTGTATATGGACAGGGTTGTGGTACCAGATGTGTACTTAGTCTCACTATGGGTTGTGACACTTGATTTAGAAAACACTGCTGTTGCGACACACACGAGAATTAGAATAAAGCACTAGATGGACAGGTCTTTTCTCCCTGGAAAACTTCCAGAGGGGACGGTGCTCTTGACATTCCAGAGATAATGAAGAGAGTTTTCAAGACACTTTCTATTTCCATACGAGTTCCTTTGTATGCTGGGTTGCCTGCCATTATGTTTATGTAATTCTGACAGTGTTCTTAATGACACACTAACAGATTGTAAAACACGCTGCTGGCATTTACTTGTTTTTTATATTTTTAAAACAATGTCCTTCATGTAACAGTAGTTAAGCGCGGCAGAAGGACATCATTAGAGCCATGGTTAAACTGTAATTTACACCATTAGGAAGGCAGGAGCAATTTTTATTGCCTGGCAATTTTCTTGCTGAAATATTTGGACCATATGGCTCAATTTGTGTAATAACCTTAATTTCTGCACCCTTCAGGTCTGCCTCCATCTCCTACGGAATGGTAAAATGCGGTTTAGCAGAAAAGGCAACTGTCTATACTTAGAGAGTTGAGATTAATAACATGTCACGTCCTGTTTTTGGTGAAGGAATTCGAACAGCAGCCAGATGGTATCTCTACAAATAACTGTCAGGGGTCTTGATCTAATCAATACAATGTATTAATACATCTCCCTTTGCTGTTTCTCTAAGGGCTGGCGCACAACATCTGGAAAGAGTGGGCGGTGAGGGGGGGTGCCCGCCAAGTAGAAAGCCGATTCTTTTCAGAATCAAACTGAGCCCAATTAATTTTTCATGTATCCTTGATAACTGTTTCATAATGAGCTATGCGTCTTGACGGATTTGGGGTTGGCAGAGCAGGCTGCCCCTGCTTTCTATCCCCATTCAGTCCACTTATAGAAACCAACCCATTAATCAAGCTATCTGGCATAAAACCTGAATCTCAGCTCAGCAAGAGATCAATAACCATCCTAAAAAAACACAGAACCAGCCACTAATGGGCACAGGTATCCAGCCATGACATTAGTAATTGCTTTAGCAAAAATAAAACTCTGTATCATAATCACCCAATAGGAAATTGTATGATAAAATTCATTACTTGTGTCTTGTCAAAAAGCAACATTTACATCCATTAAAAATATACTGTAATTTTACTATCTAGACATGACCATTATCTTTCAGTGTTAGACAACGCACCCTTTTGAATGGATTAAAACTCTCTCATTTTGTAATGTGAATATTTAATAATTCAAGTATCATATAAAATGTTTAAAAATGAGTTATTACACTTATTTTAAATTCAGAGTACCTAAGGGGGTCCTTAATACAATCTTTAGCCTGGCTGTATATGACACGTGGTGAGCCTGCTGTGCTAAGAACTCTGATGTGCTGTCAGATTGGTCAGATTTTGTTACCCTTTGGTTGGCTTAATGGCAAGATTTACAATTCAATTCATAAATTTTTATCACTTTCCCAAGTGGTATGTTTTTGTCTCAAACCTTCACTCTTTTACCAAATTCAAGCCAGTTATATTACTTTTCAGTGGGCAAATGTCTTCTAGCTTGGCAGAGATTTCTACCCTACGGTAATTTCTGAAAGACTGAAAGACTTTGTCTATGGAGGGGAATTCAGAGCCAAGATGGGGAGATGAAAGAAACCCACTAACTGCTTGGTAAAACATTCCTTATTGGCTCTTAGACAACAAGTAGAAACCTGTTTTGTCCCTAGGAGAGTCTGAGATTTTGATTAGAAAAAACTCCTGGGAAGTGCTGCCAAAAAGATAGTCATTCATTGGCTGATCATCTGATCAAACCCTGCCAAGATGATAGAAAGGTCTACAGAATCATCCAGGAACTTTAAGGTGATGTCACATTCATCTTTTCTGACAACATGACTAAACATCATGATGCCTGTGTTTGTTCTGTCAATGGTTTGTGGTTCCATAGAATGAGTGCTGGGTTTGGAATCAGGAGTATGGGCTAGAGTTCTCCTAGGTTGTTGTAACTATTTATAAGTACAATCAATACCATGCATGACAAAATGATTGCTTATTACACTGTATTTTGTCTCATTTCTTACTGTTTCTCCGAATACACGATGAGCTTCAGAGAGAAAAGACTATTTCTCATTTGTTTGTATCTGTTATAGCTTCTGGACGAAGTAGATTCTCAAAAGAGAAATAGGGTGAAAAACTGATTAATGGAAGAGCCCCGTATTTCTTGGTCTCGATCACTGAATTAGATTTGATGTGTCTTGGTCCTCAATTGCAAATAACTTGCAATTTTCATATATTCATGAGACTACAGAGAAGCAATAGCCCAGGTTTTCAACTTTAATTTTGTTTGCTGATGTCCAGTGTAGATAAACGGAAAATACCCTGACAATGGAGTGTTTGTAGTGGAGTTGCATAACTACAGGTGAGAAAGTTATTTAAACAACTGAATTATGTAACTAGATAATATCTGAAATTTGGGATCCAAAGTACGTGGCATCCAGAAATTCTAATTTATGTGTAGTCATTATCAAAATATTTAATTTATACAAATTTAAACCCTCTGTGACAAAGATAGAAGATAGTTGCCATTCTGGAGCCTTCCAGTCCATAGATATGATAAAAAATGTCGGCAGTTCTAGCTTAGTATTACCCAGGCACAGCACTAACAAGAGGTTTCACCTTAAAAATTATATCGAGATAAAAAGATTCATTTGCAAACCCATCACATATGTATTCACAGGTGGTGGGTGTGGGTCATTGCATTTGGATTAAAAAGCAAACGTCTCTCTCTACATGAGAGGTCACTAGCTTGTGTAAGGCAAAATCTTTTCAGTGTTTGGCATAATTAGAATATTCCAACAGTGGTTTCAGTAATTTAAAAACCACAGTATTGTTGTAATATTTTTCTAGGCTTCAGGAGCTCACAATTGTTTGGCCCAATCAAATCTGGGAACACTAGAGAAGTTATCACCCATCAAGGTAATTACTTTCAAGTTGAAATAATTACTCTATCAATGTTAATGGTCTTTCAACTTCAATAAAGCACTCACCTGCCGATAATCACAGCTAACCTCTTGCTCTAATGCAATTTCCTCTTTATTTAGTAGGTTATATTACAGCCGTTACAGTGGTCACTTGTCCTGAACAGCTGCTGAATTTCACTTTGATCGGCTGTGAACCATAAAAAAATTGGTCATCTGTGTATGATTTCCCCCTCACCCATAAGCCCTTGCAGAGCTAAGGATATGATCTCTTGGCTGTAATAGGGTACTTGAGGGGCAGCCATCTTGTCTCAGGTAGTGGCTACTTTCCATTTATGACAAGAGCAGAGTAGTTCAATTAACTTCTGCCCTTCACTGCCATTTACAGCTTGCCGTCTCTGCTAAATGGCATATATTCTGAATTTATGGCCTGGGCCTGTTAGTATGTGGACTAGTTCATTTTACTTTCACAGACATTTTTGACAAGGCTCCACAGGAGTCTTAGGTGTCTAAAGAGGGTTTTCTTATAAGTTGGTTAAAGGCCAGAAAATAGCAACATACTTGACTCACAGGTCAAACAGTCTCCCCACCAACTAACTGTCCCTCATGTACTGATAAACTACTATTTGGCATAGGGGAAGTAGGTGGATGCCAATTTGGCAGAATCCATTTGTATGATTTGAGAAGTGTGAGAGTGTGTGTGTGTGTGTGTGTGTGTGAGAGAGAGACTAAAATACCTCATCATGTTCTGCTGATATAATCCCAGATCTAAGGGAAAGGGTAGGGTCCTAAGAGTGTCATGGCAGGTAAACAGAACTACATATAGGGTGGAAATCTCCTGAGGAGGGTTCTTAGACTGGCAGGTATGTGATGTTGTTGGGGCAGGGGGGCCAGGGATAAGACCGTAATAAACCTCAGGAGACAAAAAAAAAAAAAAAAAAAAAAGCATGTTCTTACTTCAGACAGTTTAGAAAGGAAATAGAACCTAATCCAGTATTTGGCAAATTACATGGAAATGAACAATGTGGTATCAGGAAACATGTAAATTTGCAAGCTCAGAATTTTATTGCAAGGTGAGGAACACTTAGAATGTATAAAACATAAGGTTTTTCACTCATGACCAAATTAGTACAGTTGCCTAGACAAACCAGAACCTTATCTACATTTGCTAATTTATTCCAGTCTCTGTTTTTTCAAATAGAAGGACTGCTAAAGGTTTATAGTCTATTTATATTGCCCTTTACAGTACTTTGCATATGCATTAATTTATTAGTCATTGCAGCAGCCCTATGAGATAAGTAACATTTTAGTTCAGACTTGATGAGTAAGAATGAGGACAGATGAATTATAGGAGAATAAGCCATCATCCCAGGAGGAGAGATTAACATGTGTGAAGATCCTAATGTTGTCTTCAAGTGGAAGGATTTAAGATATGGTTTGGAAATAGAATCAATAGCACTTAGTGAAGAATTGATATGGAAGTAAGGAAGAGAGAGGACTCAAAAATGATCTGGCTCACGGAACTAGAAAGATGATAGGGCCATTTAGTTATATAATAGGATGTGAAACAGAACTGTATTGGAGAATAATGAGTATACTTTAGAAAAATAGGTGGTAAGTAACTCTACTGGAACAGCTAGACATATCACTGCATGACTTACGGAAAAAACAGACTTCAAGCTCCATCTTCCTATGAAGATCTATGTAGACAACCTATATGAGAAGATCCAAGTTCATAAAAAAAAATTAAAGAAGGGGATTCAGTGGAGAAGAAAGAGGCTTTGGTTATATCTGTCCCACTTCAGGGAGGGAATGGGATTTCTCCACACTCCCCTTTCAAGGCATGCAAGGAATATCCAAGATAAGCTCTTGAAGAAATTGGGGGTGTTGCAAGAAAAGTGAGATGAACAGTCTGGTCTTGGCAAGAGGCTTCCCACTGCACTGATGAAACTCATAGGACGATTTTGATGCAGTGACTAGAGTGGGAACGGTCTTCTGAAATCCTTATGTGATCCCACAGTTTTGGGATAATAGGCTAACACAGAGGCTAATACCTGTGTCTTAGTCAATGAATTCCAAAGTTGGGAGACTGGCTAGGTCTCATCCAGCATGATAGGTCAAGCAGCGAATATAGTACTGGACAAGCTGTACCTTCATTATTGGGTGGAACCAAAGTTTTCTGCAGTCCTAGTGGGTGCCAAGAAAGGAATGAGTTTTGCCAACGTGATAGGACTTGATATTGGGTGCCAAGAAAGGAATGAGTTTTGCCAACGTGATAGGACTTGATATTGGCTGCCTGCTTGGGAGAAGGGCCCCCAGAGGCAAAAAAGATTGTAGGGTGGACCTCTTGGACAATAACAAATAGTATGAAATTAGCCAGAGAGTGTATTGCCTGCATCAGTGGACTATGAGGCATGGAATTTCGTATGGGGACCCCTATATAACCCACAGAGAAAATCCCATGAGGCATCTGCCCCCTCAAAATTAATAGAAGATTAATTAGAGCAATATTATTGAGTAAAGCTCTGTTCCTTTTTGTCTAATTCTTTCTTTTCATGCCATGATCCTGGGGAAATAAATAAGAGAAGAAGAGGGAACTGAAGAAAGAGGAAAATGACCGTGCCCTCTTTCCTCACTGTAGATCCTTAAGCACAAATCAGGTTTTAATTTAGACTGGAGTTTTTGTTGTTGTTGTTTGAGACAGGGTCTTGCTCTGTCACCCAGGCTGGAATGCAATGGTGCAATCTCGGCTCTGCAGCCTCCGCCTCCCAGGTCCAAGCAATTCCCCTGCCTCAGCCTCTGGAGTAGATAGAATTACAGGCACCAGCCACCACGCTTGGCTAATTTTTGTATTTTTACTAGAGACAGGATTTCACCATGTTGGCCAGGCTGGTCTCGAATGCCTGACCTCATGTAATCCACCCGCCTTGGCCTCCCAAAGTGCTAGATTACAGGCATGAGCCACCACCCCCGGCCTCGACTGAAGTTTTTAAAAAACACCTGAAATGAGTCTCAATCACCAGTTGCGTTCATCCTTGTCACTGAAAAGTAACTGGAAAATCATGGGACCTGCCTTAGATGTTACTGATGGGTGAGCAAGGGAGTCCTGATGGAGCTTGGTGGGATAAAGTGGTTGGAGAAAAATATGGCTCTTTCAAAGGCGTAATTATATAAAATTCAAAAAGACTTACATGGTTTTCATCCCCAATAATGTTGTTCAAAAGGCAGATTCTTGATATGTATTTATGACTTTTAGACAAATATCTATTTGTATTTGTCTAGCCCAAATTAGACAAAAGGGCTAAATATTATGTAAGGCAAGTAAATGAAAAGTTAATATTAAACCGAAAATATCATCACAACTGAAAAGTTTTGCCATGGTCAGTGGCTCAAGCCTGTAATTCCAACACTTTGGGATGCCGCAGCGGGAGGATCTCTTGAGGCTGGGAATTTGAGACAAGCTGGGGAAATTTAGTAAGATACAATCTCTGCAAAAGATTAAAAAAATTAGCAGGGCATGGTGGCATGCACCTGTAGTCCCAGCTACTTGGGAGGCTGAGGAGGGAGGATCACTTGAGTGCAGCAGTGAGCTATGATGGTGCCACTGCACTGCAGCCTGTGTGACAGAGCAAGACCCTGTCTCTTTAAAAAAAGAAAAAAAAAAAGGGTTATGCCAACAAATATTCATTGTTTTGTGTGATATTTACTCACCCATAATTTGTATCTTTTATATAAAAGAATGACAGTTATTTCTTATTATAAAATGTGAAAATCTCAGTTTATAGAACTGATACAGGAAGTATGATAATTATTTTTATTACTGAATTTTTCTTCACATTACAAAGATAGTCACCAAAGGAGTCCTTTTAGAAAGCTACATCTCCCAGAGTATTTCTGTTGTCTAATAAATGCGTCTCGGGAGAAAAGGCTAAGAATTATCAAATTAAAAAGAGCTGAAACTAATTTAAGATCATATGTAAAGAGCAGTAATATTTTATGTTATCTAAGCCAAAATGAAAATGGGATTAAAAATGAATTTATCAATTTACTCACACACTCTTCATAACATGGCAATTGTGAAATATCTATTTTATTATTATTGTTATTATTTTTGCCACATATCTACTTAATGGTAAAGATATAGGAAACAAACCCTTGAGGAAATTTTGACTACCTCCTCCTTGACATTGGGAAAGGAAGCCTGGCAACTAGAATCTAGAAACTAGAGTTAGTAATTCTGGATTTTATTCCCAGATTGGAAGCCAATTTTTAGTGACCCATATAATTTGCTTATTTCTCAGCACCTTATGCTTGATTCTACACAGAGTGAAGTACCATTTATCTTTCAGGATACTGGGCAAATGCATGATCTGGGCTTGATATTTTATAACCCCGTGGAACAAGCAAGGATATAGTTAGGGCACAGATAATAGGTAAACCACCTTTTTCTTTAAAATCCCAAATTCTCAGATTTATTTCTGCCAGCACAATGGCAGGTGCCAGTGAGAAAAAGCAAACAAACCCAAATGGTGGTAGCAATATCGCCAACCTTGCCAGGAGTGTTCCCTGTAAATACCACCATGGAACTCCTGCATGCCAAGCAAGGCTAAATACAGTTTCTTTCCTGACACCGCACAATTCATCACAGAGCTAATTGGGAAGGGAGTTTAAGGCCTTCTAATTAAAGCTGTTTTCAATAATGGAAGGTATTGGTCTAAAGAGACCCCAAGAATCTTGATCTCCCTCTTTCTTCCTTAGAAAGACCTACATAGAGATGAGTGGGAGGTGAAAGTTTTCATGAGGTTGGGAGAGCAGCTAGTGATGCATTAAAACCCACACTCTTTCCATTTCTCTGCTCCTGCTGCCTCTGCTGCTGCTGCCGCTGCTGCTGTTCCTGCCAACACATACGCTTCTCACCCCCATGGAGGGCCCCCACTGCCAGTTCTCCATCCACTGCCACCACAAGCAGAATTCATGCCTCCATTGCACCTGTTTTATGTGGAGCTCTCAGCAACATCCACCTGTCTATAAACAACTCTGGGGGGACCTTGGGGCAAGCTAGTGATGGCACCATAACATGGGCAATTTATTGATGGCCCCTTGGGCAGAGATGAGATCTTAATAAACAAGGGACTAATGCATTAGCTGTACCTCTTGTGAGTCTGTGGATTGAATTGCAATCCTACAATTGTGGGGATGGACTCTGTGCCTCATTAATGGAGAAGGCACTGTAGTTCCTTTGCCCTGAAGAATTTTAGCCAGACTGGCCAATAAACAAAAACTTGAAAAATTTCCTACAGCAGGCACAGAAAGGAAAGAAGACAGTAAAGTTGTTTAGCTGGTGCATAAATTAGGTAAATAGTAAGTAGATCTAGGAAAGTACTTGGAAAACGATTTAAAATGGAGTCTTCTACAACCCCTATGGACAACAATATAGAGATCTCTCAAAGAACTGAAAGTAGAATTACCGTTCAATCCAGCAGTCTCACTACTGGGCATCTACCCAAAGGAAAATAAATCATTATATTAAAAAAGATACCTGCATTTGTAGGTTTATTACAGAACTATTCACAATAGCAAAGATATTGAATCAACCTAAGTGTTCATCAGTGGATGATTGCATAAAGAGATATATATTTATAATCTCCTAATAATATATATCTATCCTAATTTCCATTTCCATTTTCCATATTTACTAAATAGGAATAATTTTACATACCACAGAAATGTAATTATATATATGAATATATATAGAATGTGATATATATACACACACACATACACACACACTGTAGAATACTACTCAGCCATAAAAAAGAATGAAATCATGTCTTTTGCAGCAACATGGATGGAACTAGAGGCCATTATCCTCATTAAATAACTCAGACACAGAAAGTCAAATACTGCATGTTCTCACTTATAAGTAGGACTACATAATGTACACATGTAGACATAGGGTGTAGAATAATAGACACTGGAGACTCGGAAGGGTGGGAGGGAGGGAGGGAGGGAGTGGGGTGAAGGATGAGAAATGACTTGATGGGTACGATATATGTTATTTGGGCAACGGTTACACTAAAAGCCCAGATTTCACCACTACACAATATATCCAGGTAACAAAACTTCACTTGGACCCGTTGAGTTTATACAAAAACAAAAATGAAATGGGGTCTCCTAAACATGGGTAGCAGAAACGCAGCTGCAAGAAGCTTAAAAACTCAAAATGCCCAACAGTAATAGCCTGTGCCTCAGAACAAATCACTCATTTTTCCTCACAGTCTCTGCTCTGCTCAAGGGCCAAGTCTCACAGTGGACTTCAACAACATAGTTAAGTTTGGTATTCAATATTGACATATTGAATATAGTACTCAATGACTATTTTCCAAATCAGATTGAATTGTCAATAATTTGTTGGACCCTGAAGCCCCTTTGTGCTATTATGGAGAAGTCATGCTGCTCTGAACAAAGGGAGATAGACTTAAATTATAGGAGGAAGGATTTGTCTGACAGTCTTCTGTGATGGTGAGGAGTATAATAGAACACATCTGGGATATAAGTTAAATATAGAACTATTCCCATTTCTCCTTATTGTCTATTTTAAGATGGGAGTTTTATTGGCTTTTGCTTCTGTTTTTAGGATTGCCCCAGGGCTTTGGAAGTTGCCACTGGAGTGTGGCACGATCTTGGCTCACTGCAACCTCGGCCTCCTGGGTTCAAGCAATTCTCCTGCCTCAGCCTCTCAAATAGTAAAAATACTAAAAATAGTGTTTTTAGTGCAGACAAGGTTTCACCATGTTGGCCAGGCTGGTCTCGAACTCCTGACCTTGTGATCTGCCCACCTCAGCTTCCCAAAGTGCTGGGATCACAGGCACGAGCCACTGCGTCTGGCCTAGATATCTTTTAAACAAAAACGTTGAACACAGTCTCCTACACAGGGACTGTGGGAATAAGTGAAACACAAAAACACTAGTTCATTTTCCTGATGACTTCCTTCAAAGGTGTCAGATCATAAAGAGTCATAGTGGCCCTGATGCCCTGAAAACGTGGTCCAGTGGCCAGAAGGTCTGAACACTTGCCCGGATTGCTTTGTGGAAGATGTCCTTGTTTGCTTGAAAAGATCAGGCGGGACCTTTCTTGGTGTATCTAATGAAGCCTTCTCTTGGAATTCTAAGAGCCAAGGATTTAGATTTTGGGAGGCCACTTTGAATATACACATACACATTCAAAAATGGGACACAGAAGTACTGTTTTAAAAATTATTATGGCTGGCTGGGCACGGTGGCTCACGCTTGTAATCCCAGCACTTTGGGAGGCCAAGGCGGGCGGATCACGAGGTCAGGAGATCGAGACCACGGTGAAACCCCGTCTCTACTAAAAATACAAAAAATTAGCCGGGCGTGGTGGCGGGCGCCTGTAGTCCCAGCTACTCGGAGAAGCTGAGGCAGGAGAATGGCGTGAACCCAGGAGGCGGAGCTTGCAGTGAGCCCAGATTGCGCCACTGCACTCCAGCCTGGGCGACAGAGCGAGACTCAGTCTCAAAAAAGAAAAGAAAAAAAAATTATTCTGGCTATTCTATTTGACATTGCAAGAAAAAAATCTTTGGAAAAATAGGAGAGTGCACCAGTACTGGACTGTCAAAATGAAAGCCACGTCAGGGAGGGCCCATGTGCAAAGAGCCCTGTGCCATTTAAAGCTTGGGGCCATACGCTTGCGTCTTTTTCGGAAGCTTTTTAGTGTGATAAAAATAGAGCCTAGAAGATTAAATAAAGAACAGAGTTCATGGATTCATCA
Organism: Nomascus leucogenys; assembly: GCF_006542625.1. Classification (NCBI taxonomy): domain Eukaryota; kingdom Metazoa; phylum Chordata; class Mammalia; order Primates; family Hylobatidae; genus Nomascus; species Nomascus leucogenys. Next base: position 31,433,703 of record NC_044385.1, on the reverse strand, counting down.
TATACTTTAAATCTTGTGTTTTAAAATGAAGCTGTTTATGAAGGGATGACATAGGGTATTCCACAAGGGAATTCCAATAGAACTGTTTCAGGAGACTAAATGATCATTAGGCTCATACCCCTGAAAGTTGTATTTTAAAAGATCAGAGGTTTAATCATTGCAATCCGGGTGCCTTCAATTCAAGCATATTTAAATTAAGGTGCCTCATTCAAAAAGCTATTAACAAGGGTGTTTCAGTATATTCATAAACATTTTACTTTAAGGGTGAAAGTTTAGAACATGAGTTTGAAGGATATGGTGGGAAGTAACCAACTTCCTCCTGGATCACATATCCACTAAAAAATATCTTTTACACTTAAGAACACTGCTTCTAGTGCTTATCATATAGGAACTAGAAGATGTAATATAAAAGACTCTAGTATATAATTTACTATCTAACAAAAATATAGTACTAATTCTGAAACAGATGAAAATGAAGATAAAACAATTATCCTTTCATTTACATATTGCTTATTTTTTAGTCATATGAGAAAATAAACCATGAGGACAGTGGGAAAACATTGTACTTTAAACTATTAATTTAAAAAGGCTCTTCTGGAGTTTTATGAAAATATATTTGCTCACTGTAATTTAAATATTTTGATAAATGTTATCCTCCATAAGATAACCTTCATGTAAATTGGCCTTCCAGGATTTAAGGCATAGAAACATAGTTTTTTTTTTTAAATGCTTTAGCTTGTCTGTTTATTTGTTCTTATTGAGGGTTTTCCATATTTAATAAGCTCTTGGCACATATTTGTATTTAACTCCCAAGACCACAAAATTTAATCTTATCCATGAAGCATCTTCAGTTTGAGAGTTGATCTCCCAGAGCATTTCCTGCCTAACACTTGGTGTATGATGTTACTCTCTCGTACTGTGGTTTAAAGCTAGCAGGTAGTGGAGTTTGGGATCTAAGTCTCAGTGTAGTGGACATTATAGGCGGTACTCAACTGCTTTTCATTCTTTTCCCTTTATGTGCAATTCTCATCTCTGCAATATTATAAAACAGAACACTGCCTGCAACAAGGACCATCCTGTTTCTGTATCTTCCATAGACCATGAGGCTATGCTAGACATAAAGAAAGCACTCAGGAGCTACTAAGTGTTCAGGTGAATGGAATTAAGTTGTTCTATGGGCCAGAGGAGGTCATCCCTGAAAAAAATCACCAGTAAGACATAGTGCATGCAACTGTGTGTGTGTGTGTGTGTGTATATATTTAAATATATATATAAATACATATATACACACATATACATACACACATATATACACATACATATATATACACACATACATATATACACATACATATATATATATACATATATATACACATACATATACATATATAGCTATATATATATTACTAGCTTTTTGGGGAAGTAGAAAATTAAATATTCTGTCTAATTTCATCTGAACCTCATCTCTATGAGGTATGGAGGAAAGCATTACATTATTCCCATTTAGTAGATATGGAAAATGGAAATCAAGACTAAATTATTTCCATTTAGGCCAGGTGCAGTGGCTCACGCCTGTAATCCCAGAACTTTGGGAGGCTGAGTCAGGCAGATCACTTGAGGTCAGGAGTTCGAGACTAGCCTGGCCAACATGGTGAAACCTCCTCTCTACTAGAAATACAAAAATTAGTTGGGCAGTGGTGGGCACCTGTAATCCCAGCTACTCAGGAGGCTGAGGCAGGAGAATTGCTTGAACCCAGGAGGCAGAGGCTGCAGTGAGCTGAGACCATGCTACTCCGCTCCAGCCTGGGTGACAGAATGAGAGCTTGTATCAAAAAAAAAAATTATTCCCATTTAGTAAATATGGAAAATGGAATCAGGAAATTTTATGAATAAATTAAATTTATTTATTGGTTTTGACATAATTAAAATTAGTTGTGGTCTACAAACTGGTCTCCAATACTCCTCATACTCAGTTCAGTATCTTATCCCCATGACTACATTGCAACTTTTCACATATGAAATATTTTCATATATTTAAGCCCTAAGTGAAGAAAAATGAGAAGTTGGATAAGAAAATTAATTTCAACATATTCACCAGATAATCTGCATGTCTGTTATTTTTTCAAGGGTCTTACCATCACTGTGAAAGCATGCACGGCAGGGCTGTTAAATGTTGGATCGTCGGGTCTCTCCTGGTAGACCACACGGTAATGGGAGATAATGCCATTGGGAGATTCTGGCTTTGTCCAATTCAACAGAACTGAATGAGCACTGGTGGCTTGAGCCCAAGGAGCTGGAAAATCTTGAGGTGGGGCTTCCAGAGTTCGTGTTAATGACCACAGACTCTCCACTGAACCTTTGGAGTTACAGGCTCTGACCCGATATTCGTAGAGTGTGAAAGGCCTCAGGGTGTCTCCTTCATCTATAAATTCAAGGGCTCCTTCTGACCAGACAAATAAAAGAGACTCCTCTTCAATGCCAGCAGGGCGTCTGAAAGGAAACCAAGCAGGCAACCAGTGACAACTGCACACTTCAAAACCAAGTTTGTAGATGGAGTAAAAATTTTTTTTTAGAATTTGTTATCAACTCAACTTTTCAGCTGTTTCTTCCTGGTGTCATAATAAAGAAAAACCAGATGGAGAAGTCCTCCAGTGGCCTAACTCCATATCATTTTTAAAGTGTAGTTGACACACACACACACACACACACACACACATACACACACACATGTATTTGACTGATTATAAAAGAGTACATATGCTTTATAGAAAACATGGAAAATACAGAAGAAATAGAAAAAGCACAAAAGGTGAAACCTCATCCATAATCATATTTTATTACCTTCCAGATGTTTTTGCTGAATAACAACATACACATGCAATACAAGAAAACAAACATATTTAAAATATTTTAAAAATACAGAAGCATATATTAAGCATTATTAATGCATTTTTATGTATTTTCTAGATCTGCATGTATGTGTCTGTGTGTATGTGCATGTATGCATGCAGTTATATCAGGGTTTTATTTTTTGCACAACTGGAACCACAGGATATGGAATTAGTAGAGGCTATTATTGGGAATCCTTACCCTTCTATGGTAAATGGATTGCAGCTGGGGTTCCGATGTGTTTGTCTCCCTGTATCCATGCCTTTTGCGAGTAGGCTCCTAAACTCACTCTGAGGTTGGCTATATGACTTTTTTGGCTCATGGGACAGTAGCAAATATGATGATTGCAGAGCCTTCAAAAGTATTTGCACATTGAGGATGATCCTTTTGCTGCTCTTAGGACCATAAAATTACTGTGTGAAAAAGCCCAGGCTTGCATACTGGATGATGAGGAACTAAGAAGGGAAGCCCACAGTTCCTATTTTCTCTCATGCAGCACAATGGTCTTTTGCATTTGTTCCCACGATGTTTACAAAGTATTTTAAATTCACTTCTTAGATGCCACTTACTTTCTCTTCATTTGAATTTTCTCTTCTATAATTTAAACCATAACCTCTCAAAGCAAGGACAATCTTTTCTTAGACATCAAGACCACTGTTTTTTCTACATTTATTGTTGTTATACATCAACAACTTTATTAAGCACTTTTATATGCCCGTCATTGTATTAGAAACAAGGATAAAAAGATGAACACACCTCTTACCTAAAGGAATAGGTAGCTGAGTAGAGGAGATGGAGCTATGTGCAGATTAATCAAAATAACATGATAAGTAATATAATAGGAATTTGTTTTAGAGTTTTTTTTGTTTTATTTATTTTATTTATTTATTTTGAGACTGGGTCTCACTCTGTCACTCAGGCTGGAGTGCATTGATGCAATCATGGCTAACTGCAGCCTCAAACTCCTGGGCTCAAGAGATCCTGCCGCCTCAGTCTACTGAGTAGCTAGGACTACAGATGTGTGCTACTAGGCCTGGCTAACTTTTAAAATTTTTTTGTAGAGATGAGGTCTCGCCACGTTGCCCAGGCTGGTCTTCCTCAAGCTAGCCTCTGGCCTTGGCCTTCCAGAGTGCTGGGATTGCAGGCATGAGCCACCATGTCTGGCCTGCTTTAGAGATTTTTAAAGGACAAAAGTCAAATTCCTTTTAGATGTCTCCCCTAAAACCTGGTAAAATGCAGAGTATGACCCCAAAATTCTTTCAACGGTCTGAGAATGGGATTGTTTAGGCTCATCTTTAGATTTTGTTGATAGAAAACTAGGGACACATGCATACTGTTTTGGTACTAAATATATATAGCATTAAATATAGAAGTAAGAGAAATGGAATGGTCAGTTGTTGAGACGGCCCTATATATCTGATACTTCATTTGGAATAGTTCTTTTCTCATCCAGATGTAAAATCATGATGGAGGTTTGATGGAAAGCAAAGTTCCGGAGGAACTGTGGTAGGTATATCTCTGTATTCCAGTATCTGAGCTCAGTAAGTGTGCAATAATGTTTTTCAAGTGAAAGGCTAAAAGTTATGTAATCCCATGACTTCTCTGCATCTTTGCCTCTTCTCCATCAGCTCTTATTTCCTATCAAGGCAGTATTCTAGGTTGGGGGAGAATGTAACCAAGACATTGACCCTCCTCTTTCAGCTCTCTCTCTAGTTGAGAAGAGAGTGATGAATACATCAATATTTTCCAGGCTGTTAGGAGTATTTAATTAACATACTCTTCAGATGCTGAAAAATTCACATGCTGCCATATCAGATTAACCAGCTCCATCAAAATGTAAAGGGTTATTAAGACAAAGTGACTGACAGTACCTTTCACAAAAAGGCAGAATATGTAAAATCTTTGGCTTTGGGAATCTGATGATCCTCAAGTTGATAAATCATGATGACCTGAGTATGAGCAATGACAAGCTTCCTGCTGGAAGCTATAGAGGCTTCATAGACACCTCTCAGTGACCTGCAATTATGGTTCGGCAGCCCACCTCATTATTGCTCGCTACCATGCGTGGACCAGATTCTGCACTCAGTGAAGGTTTGCAGGGTTTGGCCTTTGTACTTGCTGCAGATATCAGGTACCAGGTGTGTCACTGGGAGAGCTCCATTCTAATGAGAACTGCAGGGCTCATAGCCAAGGACTCCTCTCAGTGATTTTTAAAAAGGTGTTTGCTAGGAACACAATACAGCAAACAAACCTATGATGGTCTATGGGGAAGTAACATTTTCTATTTTGTCTAGCTTCAGCCTTTCCATGACAATTCAATTAATTTTTATTAAACTCTCATGAATTCCCAAATTGAGATGTAGTCATGGTTTCTATAAAGCTGACATTCTTAAAAAAACTTGCCTAAAAGTGTGGGTTTTAAATATATATACTATTTAAAAGATTGAGTATTATGTTGGCCTCAAGTTTATCCACCAAAAGAATTAAAAGGTGCAGCCTGGTTAAGTATTTCTTATCGCTATTGAATCCTTGAAAAATTAATATCGTGGAGAGGTAAATGTCCCATCTGCACTGCTAAAAAACAGAGTCTCTTTATGTCTGTATACATTTTGAGCAGAAGTGGTTGAGTAGAACACAATTATTCCTAATCTATTTAAGATTTAGGCATCACCTGTTCATTTAACTGGAAGTGTTTCCTCCTGGGTAGCCTGTGTTTAGAGGAATCACATTTTCAGTTCTCTCTGAATAGCCAAATGGTTATTCTTCGCTCAAGCTCATTTGGGAGATACTTCAGGAATGTATTTTTCCAACTAGAGTTAATTTAATGTTGCCTAACACTAAGAGGAAAACAAACATAAGTATAAAAACTAGGAACCATATATTTTTAAAGGCAGTCACACTTCTGTGGTCTCAATGTACAATGTTTTTAGGAGCTCCTTACTCCTTCTCTCCCCTCCAGCAATTGTCACTGCTTATTTTCAAAAACAATTAAAACAAAATCCTAGAACCCAATGCACCATAACAATTTTGAGGTTATGAAACTGCCAGCCCCATTCCATGAAGAATATTACAAATATTCTGAGTTTAAATAAATAATCAGAAACATCTGTAGTCAGAGGAGATAGGTTGGAGGTCCTGGCTCTGCCACTTAGTTCAATGACCTTGGGTGAACTTGCCTGTCCATGTCCTCTAGTTTCTATTTCATTTTGTAAAGTGGAGTTAATAACCTCATAGTGTATAACAAACCATCTTATAAAAATTAAAACATAAAAATCATTGGGTAAAATGTAATGCACGATCTAAATGAAGTTATCATGGAGATGATGTGCATCTGGCATTGAACAAGGAGGTCATCTCAACAGTTTACGTAAGAATAAATGCAGACCCTGAACTAGATTACTGAGAGGACAAATGGAAACACAGGTGATTTACAAAATGATTTGTGAAGGTTGAATCATCAAGTTTTTGGTGTGAGTAGACACTCGGTTGTTGAGGGAAGAGACACCACAAACCTTTCAAAAATTTTAAGACTTAGTCCTTTTAAAAATTCTTTAGATTTACCTGTAAAATGGCCTATGTTTATCCTTAATGTGCTGATTCTCAAAAGGACTCACTTTTCTGAAATTTCTAGTCCCATTTTATATTCCAGTCATCATCAAATGCTTGACTATAGTTTCTTATATTCCATTATATTTCACGGTTCCATGGCTTTGGTATCTGCTAATTCTCTGGCAATACCCCTCCCCATCCTCTTTCTTATTCTATTTATTTATTTATTTATTTAAGATGGAGTCTTGCTCTGTTGCCCAGGCTGGAGTGTAGTGGCGCAATCTCGGCTCACTGCAAGCTCCGCCTCTGGGGTTCATGCCATTCTCCTATCTCAGCCTCTCGAGTGGCTGGGACTACAGGTGCCTGCCACCATGCCAGGCTAATTTTTTGTATTTTTAATAGAGATGGGGTTTCACCATGTTAGACAGGATGGTCTCGATCTCCTGACCTTGTGATCTGCCCTCTTCAGCCTCCGAAAGTGCTGGGATTACAGGTGTGAGGCATCACACCTGGCCTCTCCTTTTTTCTATAGACTAACTACAACTCATCTTTTAAAATTCTAGCCCCATATCACTTTTTCCAGAAAGCGTTTTCCTTGTTTTTCTCTCAAATAAGAGTTATCATATCCTTCTATGTGCTATCTCTTTTTTCTAATTTGTATTAGGCTCCTTTTGCATTGCTACAAAAATACTTGAGGTAAGCTAATTTATAAAGAATAGGGATTTAACTGGCTCACAGTTCTGCAGGGTGTACAGAAAGCATGATGCTGGCATCTGCTTATGAGAGACTCAAGAAGCTTAGAATTATGATGGAAGGTGAAGAAAGAGCAAGTGCATCATGTGCAGAGAGCAGGAGCAAGAGAGAGAGGTGGCTGGAGCGGGGAGTCCTAGACATTTAAAAAACCAGATCTCCCATCATGAACAAACTGAGCAAGAACTCACTTATCACCAAGGGCATGGTGCTAAACCATTCATAAGGGATCTGACCACATTATGCAATCACCTCCCACTAGGCCCCATCGGCAACATTGAGAATCTGTTTTTAGCATGAGATTTAGAGAGGACAAACATACTAACTATATTATTCCACCACTGGCCTCCCAAATCTCATCTCTTTCTCACATTTCAAAATGAAATCATGTCCTCCTAATAGTTCCCCAAAGTTTTAACTGATTGCAGCATTAACTCAAGAGCCCCAAGTCTCAAGTACCAAGTCTAAAATCTCATCTGGAGACTCATCTCCTTTCACCTATAAGCCTGTAAAACCAAAACAAATTATTTACTTTCAAGATACAATGTGGGTACAGGTACTTGGTAAACATTCTCATTGCAAAAGGGAGAAATTGGCTAAAAGAAAGGGCCTATAGGGCCCACACAAATCTGAGACCTGGTAGGACAGACATTAAACCTTAAAGCTCCAAAATAATCTCCATTAACTCCATGTCCCACTCCAGCACACACTGCTGCAAGCACTGACTCCTAAGGCTTTGGGTAGCTTCAACCCTGTGGTTTTGCAGAGTGCAGACCCTGTGGCTGCTCTCACACACTGGAGTTGAATCCCTACAGCTTTTTTCAGGATACAAGCTGTCCATGGTTTCTGGGACCTAGAGAGAAGTGGCCCCCTTCCCACAGCTCCATCATACAGTGCCCTGATGGAGACTCTGTATGGTGGCTCCAACTCCACACTTGTCCTCTGCACTGCCCTAGTAGAGTTTCTCTGTAAGGGCTTCACCCCAGTGGCAGGCTTCTGCCTGGGCACCCAGGTTTTCTCATACATCCTCTGAAATCTAGGGGAAGCTGCCAAGCCTGCATTCTGTGCATCTGCCAACTTAACACTACATGGTAGCTACCAAGGGTTTGGTGTACGCACCCTGAAGCACCTACCTGCGATGTATCTGAGGCCCTTTTAGCTGCAGCTGCAGCAAGAGTAGTCAGGATGTGAGGAACAGTTCCCAAGCCTGCACAGGGCAGCAGGGCTCTGGGCCTGGCCCTCAAAACCATTATTTCCTCCTAGGCCTCTGGGCCTGTGTTGAGCGGGGCTGCCTGTAAGATCTCTGAAATGCCTTCTAGGCCTTTTCCCTATTATCTTGGATATTAACACTTGGCAACCTTACAGTCATGCTAGTCTCTCTTGAAAGTGGTCACTCCACAGTCTGCTTGAATTCTTTCTCTACCACAGGGCCAGGTTGCAAATTTTCTGAACTTTCGCGCTCTGCTTCCCTTTTACATAAAAGTTCCAACTTTGAATCATTCCTTTGCTCCCATATCTGATTGTAGGCTGTTAGAAACAGCCAGGCAAAGTCTTGAATGCTGCTTTGCTGCTTAGAAATTTCTTCCACCATTACCCTAGGTTTTTACTCTTAAGTTCTCACTTTCACAAATCCCTGGTGCATGGATGTAACAGAACCTCGTTCTTTGCTAGGGCATAACAAGGGTTACCTTTACTCTAGTTCTCAATTATTTGCATCTCAAACCTCATTAGCCTGGTCTTCATTGTCCATATTTCTATCAGCATTTTGGTGAGACCCGTTTAACCAGTCTCTAAGAAGTTCCAAATTTTCCCTCACCTTCCTGTCTTCTTCTGAGCCCTCCCAACTCTTTCAACCTCTGCCCGTTACCCAGCTCCAAAGTCACTTCCACATTTTCAGGTATCTTTATAGCAACACCCTACTCCTGGTACCAATTTTCTGTATTAGGCTGTTCTTGTGTTGCAATAAAGAAATACCTTGGGAGCAAGTGATTGCAGTATGCAATTTTGCCGACATTTGGAAAACCAACTTAATTTCATGCTTCCTCCTCCATACAACTGCACCAGTGGCAAGTACCCCTCCTCAACTGTCTGAGTCCTGGCTTCACAGGCACCCTCCTCTATGCATTTACATTTTAATAATTCTAACAACTCCCCTATGTTCCCTCAGTTCTAAAGGTGCTAGCTGTTTCCTGTAGTTGCCACCTCCATGACATCTTAGAGTTCTCTTTTTATGCTTTTAGTTACCTAGTTAACAAATTTATAACTACTTACTAATTATTTATATTAAATCCCTTCTGTTAAAGTAAGTAGTGTGGTTCCTCTTTCTTGATCAGACTTTGATTATTACAGAAAGTGATGGTGATGTTCACACAAAGAAGGAAACAGGAAAATTGGAAAGACAGTGATGATAGATTTGCATCTGGGCTCACAAATTTATTATTTTGTCTTTAGTAGACCATATGATGTATTGATTATAAAAATTAATAAGAAAACACAGATGAACAAAAGCAGAAGTATTTAGAAGAATCACTGATAGCCTAATATTTGGAGATAAGCACTGCTAGTACTATTTTGGTGTTTAACATTCCAGACATTTTTATATATATATATATATATATATGTAAAAAATATACTATATATTTAAAGAAAAACTGAATCCTACCAGGCATACTGTTATGCAAGCCACTACTTTTATAACCATGAACCTCTTTCATTGACTTTAAATGTACATCTACAATTGACAGATAGATTTGTCTTTCTAAAGAATGGCTTTGGACAATATATCTAGGATAACTTTCTATTTTTATCACGCCTCATATTTAACAGTAATTTCACACATATTATTTCATTTAATTCTTACAGAATTCCAAGAGGCTAATTATCTTTTGTATTTACTATCTTCACTTCATGTAAAAATGGAAAATTAGGGAACACAGTGACTTGCCTAAGGTCATATAACTAGTAAGTGTTAGAGCCAGGCCCTGGAAGCCATATCTTCTGATTACAAATGCCACATTCTTTCTGCTATATATATATATAACATTTCCACTATATATATATATATTACATTGCTTCTCTATTTACCCCCTAAACCTTCAGCAGCTCATATTGCCTCTGAATATAAAGCCTAAACTCCTTATATCCAAAATCCATCATTAAGCTGATCTTCTAAATGTCCCCTACTAATAGCAATGACTCCAGATAAACCTGACCATTCCTTGAATCCTATGCTTATGAGTTGGAAATTTTGCTTATTCTATTGATTTTATTCACTTATCATGTCTTCACCATCAGGCCCTGCTTGTTAAAATCCCTGTTTACCACAAGTGAAACAGAATACAAAGTCCTAAAATGAACCCGATGCACGTAGGAATTTTGTATGAGTGACATTTCAAATCAGCGGATTATGAAATAATGTTGATAAACTAGTTAACATTTTTTAAGAAAATGAATTCCTATCTAATTTCCTATAACAATATTAACTCTATATTTAGAAATAAGGAGTAGAGCCATAAAAGTGCTGGAAGAAATAATTAAAGTGTTATTTTTAATATGATCACAAAAGGGAGATTTTCTTTAATGTGGAAAGAATACAGACAATAAGAAATAATACAATAGAAAAATAGTCTAAGAATTTATAATATATTATACATACCCCTCCCAAATAGAAGATAAATATTTTAAGTAAATGAACAATCTTACTTATAATGATCAAAACTTGAATTAAAACAACAAAAATGTGCCAGTTAAAATATTGAGCTGACAAATACTAATACTGACCCTACATTAAAAGTTTTCAGAATTAGAAATTCTTACATATGATATTTGGAAGACAACTTAGGAGTTCTCAACAATTTCAAATGTGCAAAACGTTGACCCAGTACTTCTAGTTCTAAGAATAACTCTCTGTATACTTACTGTAAGAATATTTATTGGAGAATTGCTGTGGTAACAAAAACTTGAAAATCACCTATCTTGCCATCATCAGGGTACTGGCTAAATAATATATGATACACATCCATATAATAGAATATTGATGAGTCGTTAAAAGAAATTAGGTGTGTATATGTGTGTGTGTGTATATATATATGTAAAATGCCCAGAGAAAATTGCAGAACAATATGGACAATATAATTCTTTTATGAAGAAGAAAATACAAATAGAAAACATTAATGTTAATATATTAAAATTAATAGTGTTACTTCTATTAGTGAAAATTACGTATGCCATGAGTAAATCATAAGAATGAATAATAACCTTAGTAATCTTCTGTATTGTTAAAACATTTTTTCCAACAAATGTATTTCTCTTCCAATTTAAATAGTCATTAAATTTTTATTTTATAAGGCCTAGTCTCAATGACATCAACTTGATGAAGTGTTCCATGAATATTCTAGACAGAGAATTCTTCTCTAAATTTTCTGGTAAATATTTCTGTTTTTCCACTATATATTTTACTCTTTTCTTTGTTTATTTAGCCTGTCTTATATCTCCCACTGTAGTGAAGATCATTGGTGAAAGGGCTTAGGTCTCATAGATCTTTGTGTCTCTCTCAGTAGATATGTACATGTATGGATAGGTAGATGTCTGTCTGACAGTCTGTCTTCTGTCCGTATCTATCTATGTAAGTATTCATATCTATATCCATCTTTCCACCCAATACAAATTGAATTACATCAAAATTCCTTTGCCCATTCAATGCTCATCTTTTCTTTGTTAACTCAATCAGCTTAATAATCCATTTTATAAAATGTTTTCACTTACCTGCTTTGAAAACTCTTTCATATCATACAGTCTTCAAAACTATTTCAGATTTTATCCTTTAAAATCTTATTAAATACGGAAGTGCCATCATTTGTTTCTATTTTTACCATATTTACAGAGTGTTTGTATATAGTTTTGCCTCTCAGTGCACATTATCAAATCTTTTTATTTATTTAAAGAGAAAGCTCATGAGAATAATAAACCCCATGAAATTTGGTTTCTATTAAAATTAAAGCTCCTAGTGGGAGGAGATTATTTTATTACATGTTTTGTAAAGTCTCAATTTAACGTGTTTGATGGATTTTGTAGATGTAAGTGATGAGATTTTTGCCATTTGCAATGTTACAGATACAAAATAAAGGGGGAATACTGAAGGATCATTATTATACAAGCCAAACTCATTGAGAGGAGGAAGCAGATGTCCAAGATAGTCTTGTCTATACTCGGTAAATAAACAGGTTACAAAACAGTAACTTAAATGTTGGTCTCTATTCTTTACAAAATTTTTTGTAGCAAACCTTTTTTTGTGACATATATAGTCAACAAAGTAGCTTAAATTAACAGATAAACTAAGCAGAGGGAATCATATTAATAGTTTGTTCTTACTAGGTTATTTTGTTTCGTTTTTCAAATTATAAACATCTTCTATATTTAATAGGGCAGACACTTTTTAACAGGATAATATTTAGGTTATTTTGTTTTGTTTTTGAAGTCATAAACATCTTCTGTCTTTATTAGGTCAGATATTTTTTAATAGGATAATATCTAGAGGAAATATTTAAACAATAAAGGACAGTTACAGAAAAGAAAATGATTCAGGGGCTTGGTGAGAAGAGAGTCACAAACATTTTCAAATGAGATTTACAAGTGGGCTTCCTGCAAGTTAATAAAAATATCTGCATAGGCCAAACCCCATCTTTGGTTTAAGCTAAATGTACTTCCTTTGGTGCCGATAGAAGAAAGAGAGGGCCAGTGATGAAGCTGAAATTACATGCCATAACCTCCTCAGAAATACTGCAGGCTGGTGGCTATAACTATATAAAGGGCTCTATGTAGTCTCAGAATGAAAAAGAACTATGTGTCTCCGTTCTATTTCTGTCCTTACAAATTTCTGATTTTTTTTGCAGCTATCTAAGAAAAATTTGATATTGTTGTTGTCTAAGCACATTTAAACTTCAGTTGAAATAACTGCCAAGTGATTCATGCCTATGTAGGTGAATATAACGATTGTATCTGGAGCCCCAGTGCGCCATTTTCATTTCACTTTAAATAAAAAACAAAATGTATCTATGTCAGTCAGTGCCCTTCTGCTGTACTCAGAGGTATCAAACAGGCTACAATTATGATTGTGAAGTGATTGTGTCACATTGGAGGAAGGTTTATTGCTTTTGAGTCTGCTAGGCAGTAACACATTCTGTTTCATATTACTCTTTATATCATTGTTTGGCTGTGACTAGAATAATCAGATGCCATCAAATGCTGTCAAATTCAATTTACAGTATTTTTCATTGAAGCGGGCTTTCTGCATTATATTTCCTGTTTTCCCTCTCTATAGCTGCCATGGAATAGGAACTGTAATCATGAGCTTTATTTACAAAACCAACAGAGTGAAGGCACGTCCTGGTCTATAACAGATACTTTATTTCCCTTTATTCTGAATAGGAATTTGATGTGCTTTTCTCATGCAATTAGCATTAAGTAGATGAAAGAAAACTATTTCAAGAGGGTGGGCATTTTAGAGCCTGCACTAATGTGCTTGGCGTAAAATGTAAATTCACATTAGCCATTTTTACGTGTTCATGTGTATTTGAATCAGAAATATTATTCTTCAAATTAATGTTTGCTGAGAAGAAATTTGGCTTGCTCATTTTTGGTAATGTCATTTACATAACCAGAAATGCAATAATACTTTCTCCTTTCATAATTTTTTCTATAAGCCCTTAGCTCATCACTGAAGACTGATGTGAATCAAAGGATTTCAATATCTAAAGTTATAAGAGGAGCCTAAGTAAGTTTCACTGAGTTTCCAGGGCATAGGATCAAATAAGGGAAGGCCTGAGGCTGCTAGAGACACTAACGAAGGATATTGAAGAGGTGTGGGGTGTGAGGATCTGAGAAGAAAGGTGTTCTGCTTTGTACGCTCAAAGGAAATACATGGCTTTCAGAATGGGATTGGGTTTTTCAATCTGCAAATCCTGTATGTCTACCAATGATTGTATTTTCTGTCTTAAGTAGCAAGCCACCAGTTGACAGGTTATTTGCCCCCTTGGCTCTCTGCATTGTACTTTCTACTCACCTCCCCCTCACTTTCTCTATTTTTTCTCTTCTTCTCTCCCTCCCCACATCTCTCCCTCATGCTCTTCCTTTGCCTGCTCCTTCTCCTCCTCATTCATTATTTATTTAAAGAATACATTAATTTAAAGCAATGTTCATGTTGATCAGGTGAAGACTAGATCAGAGAGCAAAATATCCTTCAAACCAAAATGTTCATGGTCTATCTGTCTCCCACTATTTTTTCTCTCTCTCTCAATCTCTCTTTGTCTCTCTCTTTCCTCAATCTTTCTCTTCCTCTCTTCCCTATTGCCTCTTTTCTTTATTTTAGGTAGGTACACTTAATAAATTCTGCACATGATGGAACAAGTTGCTATAACACCATCTAACCAGTGGAGTGGAGGCTCATTAAAACAGAAGGAAAACTGGAGAGGAGAGCCCCTTTTTCTGCTTATGAAAAGCACCATCTTTGGAGGAGGAGAAAAATCTTTTTAATCTCTACATAATAATTAATGAGAAATATTAGAATTCTTGTCTTGTATCTGGTTTCCTCTCTGGAAAGACTATGTTTTCTTGGTCAGTGAGCTGCTTAAGCAGTGATCCCCAAACTTTTTGGCACCAGGGACTGGTTTTATGGAAGACAATTTTTCCACACACTGGGGCAGTGCAGTTAGGGGGTATGGTTTCAAGATGAAATTATTCCACCTCAGATCATCAGGCATTAGATTCTGATAAGGAAGGCACAACCTAGGTCCCCCGCATGCGCAGTTCACAATAGGGTTCGGACTCCTATGAGAATCTAATGCCACCACTAATCTGACAGGAGGTGAAGCTCAGGTGGGAATGCTTGCTCACCGGCCACTCAACTGCTGTGTGGCCTGGTTCCTAACAGGCCACGGACTCTGTGGCCTGGGGGTTAGGAAGCCCTGCTTTAGAGAGCTGTTCTGCCCCATCACTAAATATAAGTCTATGTGGGCTATAAGGTCTCAGTTTTCAAACAGATCTCAATCAAAAATGTTATATGGTAGTTATGGCTTTTTCTCTTGGTTAATTTGTAAAAGTTTGAGCACCAGTCTTAGTCCTCACCGGTAGGTGCTACAAACATACACAAAACACAAAAAATAAAACATGAATTCCCATTCATTCCTTTATGGAAATATAAAATGCACTTGATTCTGCCGTGTTGGAGCAGTACGCATTCTTAAATAACTAAAAATAATAGTAACAGCCAATCTTACCTGTAAATAAAGTAGTTGATGATGATTCCATTTGGTTTTTCAGGTGGCATCCATTTAATCTCTATGGAAGCTGACCCCAGTGCCTTAAGAACAGGAGAATTAAGATCCACTGGGGCTGCTTCAGGTGTTTTGACAAACATCCTACTGCTAACCCCACAACCTCCTTGAAAAAAAAATTGAGGTCTTTATTATTTTTCAAGCAAGGAAAAGAACTACATATTCATACAGAAGGGTAATGATATCATGAAAATTATTTTTACCTGTGCTTTTGCATATATACTTGTACATGTGTTTTAGATAAATTTTTATGGGATTTGAACATTTCAATAGAAACTTATTTTTGGAAAACCCATTAATTAGTCACATATTTATATAGACATAAACAATAAACAATAAGGCATATTGTCTGGAAATAAGGAATAATAAGGATTATAGTCATTCTAACCAGAAAGTGATAATGCACTTGAATTTCACAAGTGTATGTGTGACCTACACATCTTATATGCTTTTAATAATATTTTATTTTGCCAATATTTTAAACTCGTGAACGTTATTCAAACACACAGGAATCAAACAATTTATCTGAAGGATATTGTACCTCCATTGCACAGTTTCAGGGACATGGAGATGCAGATGTTGACTTTGTACTTAAATCAATAAAACATTAATTTAAAATTATTTTCATGTTTATCAGGTGAAGAGAGATCAGAGAAAGCAATATCCCTCAAACAAAAATGCCATGGTCTATTTTTTAGAGAAAAGTGGACAAACTGACTAGCAATTTCTGACGAGTTCAGCATAGCAAAATTGCAGACTCATAATTCTAACCAACTCCATGAGAACCAGCACTATTTGGAAACAGAAATTCCTAAGGACATTCAATACAGGAGTTTCCACTACACATTGAGTCTGATAAATTTCTTTAAGGTAAAGCAGAGTGTTGTGTATACTAAGATAAGTTACATATTTTCTTTATTTAGCAAATTAGTATTATATGTTACATAACATATATGACAAGATCATATATATCATATGTTACATATGATATACACATATATAACATATCCATATCTGTTAATGTTTATACTTAATTTAAAAGAGATAAATAAAATGATGTGTAGCTCTCTTGATTCGCTGTTCTCCCCTCCTAAATCACAGTTTACGTTTAGCTACTTATCCATTTGGAGTGATAAAGGAAATGGGGGAGGCTTTTCCTTAACACAACACAGATACATGAAAATTTCACTGACCACAGCCTAAGCCATGAAACACAGGGTGATAGTTTGTATATGAATAGGGTTCAAGGAAGCACTATAAAATATATAGGATTCATTTGGGTGTAATTCAACTCTTAAATAACTTCTCACTTCCTCCTCCTGGATAAAATTTAAATAAGGCCAAGGTAAATATGTTTTCTATGAAATTTTTGGAGTACTCATTTTTGTTTTATATTACCAAAGACTCCTTTATATGAGCTAGGTGTTTTTCTTTCAAAGGGCCTTATAAAACAAGACTTTGCAAACCACCATTTTAATATATTTAAATATTTATGATTTAATGTGCAGAAATGCATAATGCTTTACTCAATGCCAGACTGTGATTTTTCTGGGTAAACAGTCCACTACAAATAAGAAATGAAACGTTAGTCTTTGTATTTGGACTGAGAATCTATTCCTTTTTAATGAAATTTTTTAATGAAATACTTTTTCATAAAAGCCCAGGCCAAGTGTCTGAAAGACTTTCACCATTTTGACATGCTTGTATCCTTATCTCATACTGTGTGAATGGAGCCAAATTTTCCAGAAGGGTGGATTGATGAGGACCAACGGAGAAGGCCAGAGGTGTTACACTTCCATCATTGAGTAAGACATTGTACTCCACAGGAATTTTGGGGATGAGGATCCCTTTAAAGAGAGAGAGAGAGAGAGAACATTAAAAACAAACATATATATATATATACACACAGAATGGGCAACAGATGTTTGTCTTTTAAAAATAATGTCTATTTAAAATTTTGTAATTGAGGCCGGGCGTGGTGGCTCATGCCTGCAATCCCAGCACTTTGGGAGGCTGAGGCGGACAGATCACGAGGTCAGGAGATGGAGACCATCCTGGCCAACATGGTGAAACCCTGTAAAAATACAGAAATTAGCCAGGCATAGTGGTATGTGCCTGTGATCCCAGCTACTCGGGAGGCGGAGGCAGGAGAATCACTTGAACCTGGGAGGCAGAGGTTGCAGTGAGCTGAGATCGCGCCACTGCACTTCAGCCTGGGCGACAGAGTGAGACTCCGTCTCCAAAAAAAAAGTAATAGAAAAGTAAATTACTTCTTAATATAGCGATTAAAAGCTGCACAAAACTTAAGTTGGCAACTATTAGACTGTGTATTCCAAAAGTAAGAAATGTGCATAATCTATTTTTAAAAGTATAATATTTCTATTTAAAGATATACTCTATTGGCAAATAAAAATGAAGGCACATTTCACTTAAAACATATAAGGCAATTATGCTGTCATACATTTTTTCTAGGCTTACTTACTTTTAAAGTTCATAGAAAACAACACCAATTTTGCTTGTGACAATAATTTTTCTGTAGAGCATTGTGTATGCCTCCTGTCTGACATGGATCCTTGACATAACAGCCCATAAAATATCCAAATCATGGTCTACCTAGAGAATTCCCAGTGCATTAATTGTTGGGCCAGGACAGTTCACTGTCAGTGAGACTTACGGCCCTAAATACATAGAAAATTTGGGTTCAACAATTGTCATCTTTCACCATTCCTTCCTAAAGAAAGTAGGTGTTGTCAGTTTAGCCTAGTCAAAGTCTATTTATATAATTAAATGCTTGTTAACTTTTATTTGGTCATGAACAACAGGCATACTTTTTCAAGGAGAGGATATGAGTTTTGAATGAAGAATATAATGGGATTTTCTATTACATTTTCTCCTTGATCTGAGAGTTTTTAACATTTATGAGTTTAGTTATTTACTTCTGTAGTACCTACATAAGCCTATCTTTACTTTAGAAACAGTGGAATCTAGAGATAACATTACTGAGGAAGCACAGGACTCAATGACCTGAGAGAGATGAGGTCTAAAGAATGAAATGTGGTTTTGCTTTTTATAGATGTGGCCTCTATATTTACAGAGTGGAAGAGCTGGTACAAACCAAAGATGCTCAGGATTTTGTGTAGGATAGATGAAAAAGAGGTGTCTGAAGGAGACATTGATCATCTTCAGAAGTACTGATCAATTGCTTCCTCAGGAAAGGTGCTAGATTGTGTTAAATTTGGCAGCTCAGACTGAGAATGTTTATTTTAAATTTAGAGCATCATGGCTAAACTATCTGGTACATTTATTCTAGTAGGTTAAACTACTAACATTCTATCATTGATTCCTAAACTCTTATCTCTAGCTTTCTATCTTTCCTGTATTACAGCTTTGTATTTTCAACAGCCTACTAGGTATTTCTGCATGGATATTCTTCAGAGGCCACGATCTCAACAATTCTAAAACAGAACTAGCTGTATTTTCCACTCTGAAACCTGTTCTTTTTCCTAGGTTTCCTCTTTCGGTAAGTCATAATACCATCTTCCTATTTTCCTAGGATGGAAATCTTAGAGTAAGACTTTTAGAGTGGATCCCGCCTTCTTCACTCCAAAACTCAAGTGACTACTAAATTTTATCAATTATTTCTTTGAGAACTTTGGGCTTTATATATAATCAGCAACAAGGAGACTTTGCAGGTATAAACAAGAAAATGAGAGTCTACCTATATTTTAGAATGATAACACTGTCGGGAAGTGAATAGTGGCTTAAAAACATGAGAGACAAGATATAGGGAAACCAGTTTGAAAGTCTTTACAATGTTCGCAGAAGTAGTACAAACAAGAGTCATTTCATTGCACCCCTGTGTCATTCCAGGCAGCACGCATTATCTCATTTAATACTATTGGAATGTCAACTGTATAAATTAGGACTTTGTTTTCTCTGATGTGGTTCCACTGCCTAGACTTTAGCACAAAGTAGCAGCTCAATAAATGTTAGTTGATTGAATGAATGAATGAACCCTCAAGACAATACTGCATGGTAAATATTACTATTTTTTAAGATGAGAAAACTAAAACTCAGAGAAGTTACATAACTTGTTCCAGATTGCACACTGATTAATGGAGAAGCGAGGACTTGAACTTAGGCCCATCTGATACCAACACTTATGTCACTATACTTATGCTTTTCCTTGATAATGGAGTCTTAGAGTAGGACAACTGGGGGAAAAATGACAAGATAGGTTTGAGAAAACTTGTGCAGTAAGGCAGAGCCATTCTTGGAGACTATTCCGAAGCAAGGAAACAAATGATGGATAAGTAAGAATCATTACTGATGGAACAAGCATATTACAGGTAGAAATTTAAAATTCTGCAGACCAAGTATCCCAACCTGAAATACACCTGCTCTGGAGGTTTGTGGGCTCATGTCAAAGTATATTCAAAGACAGGAACAAATACAGTACCGTAGGTCCTCGAATAATGTTGTTTCACTCAACATTGTTTCATTAATATTTATGAGGAAAAAAATTGATTCCTGGCTGGAGCCACCGTCTGTGTGAAATTTACACATTCTCCCCATGTCTGCGTGATTTCTTTATGGGTATTCTGGTTTTTTCCCAGATCCTGAAGATGTTCCCATTAAATTAATTGGTGTGTCTGAATGGTCCTAGTCTGAGTGAGTGTGGGTGTGTGTGTGTGCCCTGTGACGGAATGGCCTTGAGCTGCCTGGTTAGGCCCTGGCCACCCCAAACCTGAACTGGAAAAAGTGTGTCAGAAAATGAATGAATGAATGAATAATTGTAAAGATTCATTAAGTGTGTTACTATCATACAGATGCATAATAATAAACAATGCTATACAAAAGCCTTCCGTGACCTTGCCGTACTTGCGATTGTTTTTACTAGTGCGTGGTGGTAAGGGGAGTTTCTTCTAATTTCTGCTCAAAAACATTTATCCCTATGGCTGTTGTCACTCGCTGATTTGCCAAAACTTAGGTTAAAAATGATCTTACTTGTTTCTATTAATCTTTCTTAAATGTATGTATAGCTCATATTTATTTCAGTTTAATATTAGAAGTGTTTTGGTCTTTCTTTGATGATGTTTAGTTTGGTGATGTTTTTGTGACCAGAAATATGCCTTGCAACTTCAATCTTGCTTATATCAACTAGCCTAAGGTAAAATTGGTTTCCTTATACATCTTTTCACTCAAAGTTGCAGTTTCCAAGAATCTATCAATGACATTAAGGACTTACTGTACCTCTTTTTGGAATATCGCTTTGATGTGGAAAATTTGGGAAACAGGATTTCCCTGTTTGAGGAAGGGGAACCAGCACAATCCCTGTTTCTTTGTTCACAAAAATTGAGTGTGAGTTTTTCTTTCTAAAAGTTCAAGATTAGAAAATTATATGTATGGTGAGTGATTAGAATTTTTGCTAACCAATTGTAGAGTTGAAGACTCTATAGTCACCTCAGAATGAACCAACTGTAGGACAGAAGAAAATGTTTATGCTGATGTGCCAGTGTGCTGAACAAGTATAACTGTTCATACTGTAACCAAAGGACAATGTAATTTTAGTCTCTCACTATTGCTTTAAAATGAACTCAATGTGGATTTTCTACCCTAGATATGGGATGAAAAGTTAGCCTGACCCGTGACACTTCCACTTTGTTTCAGGTAATAAAGAGTTGTATATTATTTTTCTCCATAAGGAAACAGGAAAAGATGTCATAACAAAAATTAAATGCCTAAAAAAAACTTTATTTTTCTCTTTTCTGGTATGGTGAATACACATAATAGGCCTATGTAAAGGCTATTCTTTGAGGCCTAATTCACCACTCCATGACACAACTGGCGGTTTTTGCTGCTCTCAACAAGACTGCAATAATTAAAATGAAATTTGAGAGTTGGATAAAGAGAATTGATTATAGAGACCATTTGAGACTCAATTCATTAATGGATGAGAAAAATTTAAGTACTGTGCCAGAGGTAAAATAAAGAGTAATGTAATCAGGCTTCTTCTTCCTCTCCGCAAAAAGTATTTTTTGGAGAATGTTGCTTGAGGTAGTAAGAGAGATTGAAGAAGGAATCGGGGACCCTCTCGGTTTGCAGTTTGACCTTCAGCAGGAAGATATGCTTATAGAAATTTCCATCCAGAGTATCCTGGAATGACAAAGCATTCCATATCACATTTTGGGCATTTCTCCCTATTGTTACCCTGCCATAACAGTAAAGCAGTGAGGAAT
This sequence comes from Nomascus leucogenys, assembly GCF_006542625.1. Classification (NCBI taxonomy): domain Eukaryota; kingdom Metazoa; phylum Chordata; class Mammalia; order Primates; family Hylobatidae; genus Nomascus; species Nomascus leucogenys. The sequence goes on along the minus strand of NC_044385.1, from coordinate 31,411,943 downwards.
AAAAGGCTGTTGTTTGAAGCCACAGGTTTTTGTTTTTGTTTTTTTTTGAGACGAAGTCTTGCTTTGTCACCAGGCTGGAGTGCAGTGGCATGATCTTGGTTCACTGCAACCTCTGCCTCACGGGGAACCCACATGTTTATGACAAAATGAAGAGGGGAAGAATTGCCAGGACCTTGAACCTGTTATTGGGCTTAGTTTTCTTTAGATCTTCCTAATATCCTGAAAAATAACAGCATTATCACTCTTTAGCCAATGAGATTAGTAGAAAATGTTTTCCCAAATGATAAGTTGTATAATATATTATTTTTTGGATGAAGACCAACACTGGAATACAGTGGCAAATTTACATGAATTTTTAAGATAAAAAGCAAGACCTTAAAGAAATTGCAAACTAATGATGATTGCTTCAGGCTCTGTTTTCAGACCTCCTAGGATTGCATATTCATCCTGTCTTCTTTGTTCCTAGGACAGTTCTTGCAGAAAAGTTTGACAAACACACATTCATAAAAAACATGCCATCATTCTTGTTGAACTAGACAAACCACAGAGTGGTGTGTCAGACAGATCAAATCCTTCTTCTGCCCTTATTTCCCAAGCGACCACTGGCAAATTAACTAACCTCTATGAATGTTGTCTCTTCATGTGTAAAATGATGATACTAATAGCTACCTCACAGAGAGTTGTGAGGATTAAATTAGAGCATATCTGTAAGCCTTTTAATATATTCCCATAACATAGAAAGTACCTAATAAATGGCGACATCTCTACAAAACAAAATGGAACAAAATGAAATAAAGAACAAAAAACAACTATGGCACTGTTTTCATGTGCCCTCAAACACTTTTGAATCCATCTTTCATATAAAGCTGCTATTCCAACTACAAATAAATGTTACATTCACTCAAGTTAATGTCTTTGTAACACTATTTTGTTATCTAGTTTTATTTTTTATGTGTACTTGGATATGATCAAATTGCATTCCTATGAAAATATTGTATTATTCATTCTTAGCAGTAATTTGGAGTGGCATTCCTTCCAATTCATCTCAGGTTGTTTTACTTTATGTCTTCAGTCTGTACTTACTGTTCTGCTTCTAGGCCTTGCAGCCTTCAAGAAGAAACTTTTGTTGTAAAAAGGACAGGACTCCCAGGGGATGAGGGAAAAAACTGTGCTTCTACTGCATGTCAAATATAAACATAATCTTAATCCAGATTTAAACATGGCTAGCCAAACCATGAGCATAGAAAATGTATTTTTCACCTCTTCATTAATCGGAAATAAATGTCCTTTACATAGACCTATGAGGTGCTGAAACAGAAAATGCTCCTCTAAGCCGTGAACATGTCAGACACTGACAAGCATTTAGGAAAGAGGGCCCCCTCCACTGTCATAATTTACAGGACTGTGACATGAAAGTCTCTTGTGTTCCTACAAACCCTATACCATCTGCAATGAGTCTGAAACGACTGAGGCCCTTGGTATTCTGATGACTAAATGAAATGAAATGGGCATATTTGTTAAAGTCAGCTGGGAAGCCACACGACTTGGTTAGTTCCTGAGTTCATAAATTTATGTCAGAGCAAGAGGAGCAGTGGAAGCTCAAGTGAACCAATTTACCCTAAGTGCAAATGGCAGTTTTGTTATTTGGTGTCAAAGTTACCAGTCGCACAATGACAAGCTGCCATAACACATTTTCTTGTTCACTAAAGAACAAGGATTTCGTTGGTTAATATTCCTTGCAATGCTCCTTTTCATAATTTACAACAACTAGATGCTGATAGGTTATTTAACATTTATGAAGTTAAGATGTAATCAGAAAAACCCTGATTATCTTTACAAATAAAAAAGTTAAATTATTCAACTTTTTTTTCTCCATGGCTTCATTTCACAGCAGGTGCATACTTTACAATGGGACAAGTCAATCAATAATCCTTTTTAAATCTTTTTTTAGGAGCTGGAACAGGAAAAATTCTAAGAGGAAAAACTGTTAATTCAGTTTGATAGAGGCATTTGTTTCAAAACACTTGGTTGCACTTAACACGGTGCCTTTAACAAATCGAGCTAACTTCTCCACTGTATAGGTAGGGGCATCTTGATTAGGCCTTTTTGGGGGCACAGAAGTAAAATGGGACCCTCTTGAGCTCATTCATACCAACTGTATGGAAATTTAACATTGGTTGTGTAATAGTTATCATTTATGTCTTTTCCACCTTACTAGACGGTAGGGTTCCCGACAAGAGGGACAGTGTCTCATTCCTCTTTGTAACTTTTAGGGTGTCCAGCATCATGTTTTGCCCCTGAGTGGGGCTCAGAAATCATTTTCATGTTAGTCAAATGAATAGAGGAATCAATATACCCAAAGGCAAATGAATTATATCTCATAAAGTTTTGAGCCACAAATAAAATGATTGTATTGGGTTACTGGGTGGCCTGATCCTGAATTACACTGTCCTCATTCATACTTCCTATATATAAAGCAAAAATCAGTTTTTTAGCTTTTAAATGGGATTACAGTAGAACTCATGAAAAATCATTTGCTTTCTGCACTGTTTAGGTGGAAAAATATTGAGAAAATATAGAATACTAGTTCTGAGTCAGACTTGGACTCAGACCCATGAGGGTCAGCCCTGCTCTGACACCTACTTGAAGAATAACCTAGAGAAAATAGCTTGGAGTGTCTAAATTGACCTTTTTCATTAGTAAAATGAGAAAAACAATAGGACATACTACATTAAATTATTATGAACACTAAATGAGATATATGTTAATCTCTTAGCAAAATGCCTAGCATATATTAAAACTCAATAATGAAAGATACATTTTTAAACATCCAAAACAAAACCTAAACCATTGAAGTGAGTTTTACATTTTCTTCTGAAACTCACCTCTCCTTGTCATTTGGTTATTGCATGTATAAGTTAAGAAGAGTGAAACAACTGTCAATGTTGAATCATCCCAATTAATGTAACGTGAATCCTTTAGAAAGATTAATGTAAATTTTGACTTTAAATGAATAGTATCCGATATAATACACTGCAGCTGATGAGTTAACTGAATGCCAAGATGTCTAATGTCCATAAATAGACCATATTATGGCCAGCTAACCTTTAATCAAAATGATAAATAAAAACATTTATATTCCTAGAGCAATATTAATAAAAATTATTTCTCAGTAGAATTGTTGCTAATTCCTTCTTTAATGGGGTAAGATATTAATGTTAAAGGAAAAGCACCAGTATTTCTATATTGTGTGTTAAACCTAAATGACTCACCATCCTTAGTGAGAAAAAGTATGTGTTTAATGCAATGGCATTGTTAATTAGAACATGATTAAGGGCTAGAACAGTTCAAAATATAGTCATCATCTTGATAAATTAGGAAGACTCATTATTACCTTCAGAGTTTAAATAATTTTGAATGTTTAGATTCTTAAACAGCAGGGATATCTATCTCCATTTTTATTCTGAGTGAACCACTTATGTTCCATGAAGCATTTGCTATTTAATTTTCCATAATTTTTCACCTATTAAGGTAACATATATCCTTTGCTCTCTTTAATATAAATGTTCTCTTTAATATGAATTCAAAAGTCCTGATCCAATGTTGAGAGCAGGCAAAAGGTGAGAGGGAATGTTTAGGAATAAACTAAGGTGGTTTATATTACCTAAAGGTTCAAACAATAATGGAGTTTTACCATGCCATCTCATTTACTTCATATAACAATATAAGGTAGGCATTTAACTTCCCCTTGTACAGATGAGAAACCTGAATTTGAGAAACATTGTGCAGCCGGCCCAAGGCTAGAGGACAACTAAATAGTGGAGCCCATTCCATATTAGAAAACAATATGTCCTTTTCTGAAAGGTGAAAAAATTGCACATCTGTAAGACAAGATGCAGTCTTTGGAAAACATGTGTATGTGCTCTGTTTGTCATTGAAGAAGAAATGTCTCTCTCTCTCTGTCTCTCTGCCTCTCTCTCTCTTTGTGTGTGTGTCTGTTTAAGATTAAGTTAATGTAGAGGAAGGATGACTTTAAGAGAAAATCAAATGTTTGAGTAATTTTAAATGGCAGGATATCCACAAGTTACATTTGACCGCATAATAAATTGTGGAAGCTCACTCACCATTGTGTTCCTCCATTAATTCAGCAAAAGTTTTATAAGGATATGTTGTTTGTATGTCACCTGATTTAGAGGTTCAAATGATACACAAAAGGCTAGAGATCTTGATTTTCTAGAGCTTGGAGTGTTTTGGTAATGTTACTACTGACATTTACCAAGAAAGAATAAGGTAAAGTGGATGAGGGTTTACATGGGAGATAGGGGAATATTTACCAAGGCTTTAAAATAGAATTTCGATGATCTCTTTACAGCAAATTGAGAAGTGACTCTCCTCCCTTCCCACCTAACTAAAATCTTCCTGCACCTGGAATCTGTTTTTTCTTTTTTGAGACGGAGTCTTGCTCTGTTGCCCAGGCTGGAGTGCAGTGGCGCGATCTTGGGTCACTGCAAGCTCTGCCTCCCAGGTTCACGCCATTCTCCTGCCTCAGCCTCCCGAGTAGCTGGGACTACAGGTGTCCGCCACTGCGCCCGGCTAATTTTTTGTATTTTTAGTAGAGACGGGGTTTCACCCTGTTAGCCAGGATGGTCTCGATCTCCTGACCTCGTGATCGGCCAGCCTCGGCCTCCCAAAGTGCTGGGATTACAGGTGTGAGCCACCGTGCCCAGCCTCTGGAATCTGGTTTTAAGTCATGTCTATTCCTTCTAGAATGTGTAGGTAAAGCTTTCTGGTTACTACTTCCTTCACGCTGCAAAAAGTCTTTGTTGCCATGTGGAAATTTTCCCTTCAGGGGCTCACCACTTTCCACAAATAATTCTTCTGGTTTTGACGCTCCCAGTAAAATATTATTCTCCAAGAATCATTTGGTTTTCACCAACACCCAGCTCTGTTTCTTGGCCCTCTGGGCTACTATTTCAAACATAATAGTTGATTCATCATAAATCTGAGAGACTTTGGTCAATAAATGAAAAGTCGATTTGGATTTAAGGGTTAAGCCAAAGACAGAAAGGAACTGGTCTTAAAAGGCAGTAGCAGACAGTAGACCTGAATTTGAATCCTGGCTCTGCAGTGTGACCTTGAGCATATTATATTACTTTTTTGAGATTTGAATTTCTTATCTTAAGATGGGGATAATGATATTAGCTGTCTTCTAGGGTTTGCATAAAAATTAACTGAGGTAAGGCAGAGAAAGAGCTTATCAGTGTTTGGCACATAGTAAGAATTTAACAAATGGCAAATACACCAAGTAATATGAATGTATGTACATGACATTTGTTATCAGTATCATGGGTACTCTTCCCCTGGGTACTGTCACTATTCCCTAGACCTTACCCTTTCACTAATAGGACTTATAAACATGTACTAAGACTTAGTTTATTTATAGCATTAGAACAATAATTTGAAAACTGAAAATCCGGTTAATTGCTTAGGTAATTTTTTGGTTGCCAAGTAACCACATAGACATTTTTTTTCCCCAGCAACTTACCTGTCTAAGGTTACTCTGTTCACACTGACCACAAAACAAAATGCATATTTAAAAAAACAAATAAAATTTAGCCAGTATTTTGGCTTTAGACCATGAGTGTCCAATCTTCTGGCTTCCCTGGGCCACAGTGAAAGAAGATTAATTGTCTTGGGCCACATATAAAACACACTAACACTAACAATAGCTGATGAGCTAAAACAAATAATTGCAAAAAACCCAAGAAAGTTTTTGAATTTATGTTGGGTGGCATTCAAAGCCATCCTGGGCTTTAGGTTGGACAAGCTTGCTTTAGACATTCAAGAGAAACTGGTGGATTCATGTTTTCAGAGAAAACAGTTATTGTAATTCACCAATCTCACTCGGTGAGTGTGATCCATGCTTCTGGTAAATCACATCTATTCTTTTAGATTTTTGGATGGGTAGGTAAAGCTTTCTAGTTACTAGTTTCTTCATGCTGCAGAGATCATTGTTGTCACGTGGCTGTTTTCCCTTCAGTGGCTTGCCACTTTCCACAATTAACTCTTCTAGTCTTGGCACGCCACTGACACACCCAGTCAAACATTGTTCTCCCATAATCATTTGGTTTCAACAATACCTAGATCGGTTCCTTGGTCCTCTGGGCTACTATTTCAAAAAGCACTTGGTAGCACATCAAAGTCATATGTGGAGTTTTTAAAAAGCTCTAGATTTCTTGATTCCATCCCAGGAGATTCTTATTCAGTAAATTTGGGGTTGAGAATCTGTCTTTACACAAGCTTCCTAGGTGATTCTAATGCTCATTCAGGTTTGGGAACTGCAGGCATGGACTGTTTTGCCCATTATTCAGCTCTCTCTATGATGTAATCATTTTGTAATGGCAGGGAGTATGATGAATACCTAGAAAACTCTTTATTGTGAGCAAATAAACAATCTCCACTTACAAATTTATTCCCTTTCTGTTTAAAATATATATATTTGTGACTATTCAGGAATAGAAAAATGTTTTTATTATCCAAATCAAAACACAGCATGAGGTACTTTCCAATAAAATCAACTGTAGATTATACACAAGTCAAAATCATCTGTTTACTGAGTTTGAAATCCTTCTAGACACCAGAAAAAAGGTTTAATTTAAGATTTTAATCTTTCCTGATACTATATGGTTTCTGAAATGGATTCTGTGCATCTTAAACTGTAAGATTGACAGGTCTGAATATTATAGATTTATTAACCATTGGTTAAATGGTCAGAGTTAGTGTGTAAAGCACTCTACAGTATCCCCTAGGCTGGACCAGAATGAACAATTTATACAAAGCCTGAGGTATGTGAGAGTTAAGGTCGTATTAAACAAGTGAAAGTTGTGTTTTCTTCCACAATGATACATTTCTAAATGGAAACATGATACATTAAACATTTAGGTGTGATATTGAATTCAAGAAAAAAATGACACACGCTGGGAAATTTGAAAGAGGTCTTGAAAATTTACTAATCCAATCCTCAGTAGGCAGGAGAATTGTTTGAACCCAGGAGTCGGAGGTTGTGGTGATCCGAGATTGTACCATTGCACCCCAGCCTGGGCAACAAGAGTGAAACTCTGTCTCAAAAAAAAAATAGATGAGTAAAAAGATTTTTAGTCTCTTGTACTTGAAAGTGTTGCTTTCATAGAAAGGCATATATACTTATATATCTACATTGACATCTAGACACCTATATCTCTATGTACGTATGTATGTACTCATGCATCTATATACTTAGAAATGTGGTATAGATTATTCTGTTCATATTTATCCAGGAGACCAACTATGTCTTTCTGATTTACTAAATTAGCAGTTCCGTTCTTATCTTGAATTAATTCCTTTAAAATGTTTACACACACACACACACACCCACCCACACACACACACACATACACACACATACTTCTTTTTTTTTTTACCTGGTGGTATCCAAGCTACAAATATAGAATAAGGCCCAATTACTGTGATATTATATGGAGGATAGATTTCTTCTGGTGTTGACAGAGGTGTTTGAACAATGTAATCATCACTAGTACTGCTGCCACCTCCAGTTTTGACTTCTAACTTGTAAGTGTATCTATATTTAAAAAGAAAGAAGAATTGCAGTAAGACCATGCACAAGAGACTTGAACAATGATTACTAGTTTTTGTATCAATTGCTTATTCCTAAATTTGTGACAAATTGCAAATTATTTGCCCCCTTTCCAGAAACTTGACTTGGTAGTTTTTCTTGCACAGGGAACATTGTCCCCAAGCCATTGTAATTTCAGCTGCTCTCAAATTTATTTTTAACCTGCTAGTAATTCATAGCTTTTCTTGAAGATTTCAGGAAAGTCTTGGAGAGTGCTAGTGGATTGTGGAGGATTCAAATTAATCTTCCCCATTTTTAAATGGGCTGGAGTTCAGGGAAACATGTTTAGAGAAAGATGTTTTTAAATTGATCTGCTATTCCTTACAATAAAATGAAATTGATCTCTACTTTCTACAATAAAACGTCTGTTGATTTAAGATACGTTTTTGTCTCTGCTGAGAGAAATGAATGGGAATGAAATGCAAATATGTGGAACTTTTTCCTTTAAAACTACTCAGAACTGTATGTAGTGTAGCAAGTAGAGAAACATTGTACAAGAAGAAAAGAGAGTTGATGGAAAACAAAACTCTTTACACCTCTTTTATTGCTAGTTCAAGGATGCATGTTTTTGAAGATAATTTGATAATTTTTGAAGTTTAATACTTCATGTATTTTGTATATTTAAAAATTCTCATGCCTCTATGTCAAACAGAAGACGAATTATTTATATTTTTAAGAAATTTCGTGTAGTCTAAAGACTAAATGATTTAGCACTTTTATCAGTTATTGAATGGCCAATAAATGAGGAAGTTAATTACACAATTTAACAACTTTCAGTGGGACATGCATTTCTTATCAAACCAGAGAAATGTAGAAATCCTGCTGTATGATTGGTAAAGTTTTCTTTTAGTTTACCTGCTATTGGGCTCCAGGTTTTTATCAGTGAATTTCTGCTCCTCACTGCCACCCAGGAAAAGCAAATTTCCATTACGACTCAATTGATATTGAGAAATGAGGCCATTGGGCTTTTCTGGCAGACTCCAATATAATTCCACTGTTGTAGAATTGATGATAATGTGTCGAGGTGTCACCCAAACTCCTGGCAAGAATAACACAATGAGGTTTTATTGTTAGGATAAAATAAACAGTGTACCAAAAGTCACACCATCCCCCCATGAACTGTGATATTTTTTCTGTTGATTTAAAAAAAAAACATCTAACTGTAAGGAACAAAAATACATAATTGGTGTAAATATATTTTTATTACTTTGATTATTTTATTTTTGAATTGCCTTTGGAAAGCGAATTTCAGACAACTAGCAGTGGATAATTTCTCTGCCTTGGTTGTCACTCTGAGCGTATTTTAAATCAAGGCCTGAGAGATCATCTGGGTATTTCAAACTTTTTAATACGATTTACCTGGAATATGTGAAAGTAAGCATAATTGAGTATTTACCTGAATTATACAATTCAACAAATGAGTGCACTTTCCCTTCTTCTTGCACATCAGTGTGACGCTTTCTTCTCTTTTCCTCTCTGGCTATGCCTCTGGCCTCATTTACTGGGATCTCTTCCCCTCCTGGACCTTGAAAGGATGTAATGCCTCAGAGCAGTATGCTCTGTTCTCTCTCTTCTCTCTGCTTTTCTTTCTTCCTTTCTCTTTTTCTTTTTTTCTCTTTTCTTCTCTTCCAACACTGGCTTCCCAGGTGATCTCCATTCAGTATGGGTTTTAAATATGCATATGCTGAAGACCCCCAAAGGCATATCTCTAGATTGAAACTCTCTTCTGAGTGTCAGACTCAAGAATCCAACTGCTTGCTTGACACCTCCATTTGGATGACTGATGATATATCAAAAACTAAAAACATGCAAAACAGAACTCTTGTTTTTCCTGTCTACAATCTATGTACCTCCCTATCTTGTCCATCTATCCATTTTCTTGGACAAAACACACAAAAATAATGATCCTTGAGACTTTCACCTTTCATACCCCCAAATTGTATCTAACATCAAGCCCAGAAGATTCTATGATGTATACTTCCCTGTATCTTTACTTTCACTTCTCCTGGTCCAAGCCACATTTCTCTCTCTCATAAATTCCTGTCATAGCTTCTAAACTTGCCTCCGTGTCGAAATCTTGGCCTTCCATATTCCATTGGAATCTTTATAAAAGTGTATAAAGTGAATATGTAAGCCAGTGTCATCTTTATGAACCATATAACCCTTTTGAATTTATTCATATAATATAATCCCAATTTCTTTTTATGACCCATATGGTCCCACATTTTATTGGCTCTGGCCTACGTGGCAGCATTCAGTCCTACCACTTTATGTTGTCATCTAGTTATACTCTGATTAGACACTGTAAATCTCTTCTGGAGATTAAAAAAAACTCACTTCAATATTAAGTTCCCCGTAATCAATAGCTTTTGCTTGATTGTATCTCCCGTGTAAGTTACTCTGTAGAGGATAAGATTTTGACACTTTTAGAAGAAAAATTTTCAGAAGAACAAAATGCAACTTATTTGGCAGCATCCTGAAAGAAGTAAGATAGATTTCAAAAATGTCTCAAACATCCCAACTTTCTAAGGAGCAATATATTCCTGAGGAGAAACTAGTTCATTTTGTTCTGAGAGTCTGCTCTGTTCTAGATATTTGGAAAAATTCACAAATCATAGTACACATTTATACGTGGGTTTCTCTGCCAACAGCTGCTAGATGATTTCAACCAATCAGAGTTTTGATTTAAATGTGATATTAATTTGTTGATTCAAAAGATAAAGTATAAAATCTTAATTCATAATCTGCTTCCTGCAGCTATATCTTTTTCACCTTGAATGATGTATTAAAAATCACCAAGGTACTAGAATGGCTATTGCTTGGTTTCTGATTTGAACCAGTCAATAAAGCCTGTGGATGTGGAGGAGCTAATAAAATAAAATGAAACATAATTTGGGGTTTGTTTCAACTTTTAGGTAAAAGTTGAGTTTATTATTTATACCGGCTGGCAAAAGCTCTTTTCAAGTTGGTAATAACTCCATGTCCATTGGTTTGATTGATAAGATGGAGTTCAAATGTATATATAACTAGAAAGTGCTGCATTTTTACTTGGATGGTGATATGGGGACATCATTATCTTGGCAGCTGCAAGAAATCTTTGCTAGAGTAAAACAATCTTTGGTGAGATATATTAATGAGTGAGTCTGAGGTGGAGAATTTGTCCCCTTCACCATGTAACCCCAGCCTAAGTCTCAGGTGAAACCAGAAGAACCTATTCTGTATAATAAGGGAGCAAATTGAGGCAGTTCAAGTGAAAGAAATTAATAGTAGGGAGGGAAGTAACCTAGGAGGATGGGGTGGGGTAAACTAGCTGCGAGGTTAAAAGGGGAAAGGTAGAATTAAACCTTGGTGGGCCTCTTCACACAATGACGACCAGTAGAACATGTCTACTGTATTTGTTTTAAATTTATCTTGAGTTGCATGCCATATTACCCACTTCTCATGTCCCTACAAATCTTCATTCCAATTCAAAATTCCCAGCATTTATTGTGGATTGTTTTTCTCCTGAAATCTGGTGATAGGAACCAATCTTGTATTAGCTAACGTCAGCGATGCACTGAATTCTGGACTATTTAGTATTTGTTAATTTATTCACTCAACATTCTACCTGACTTTGTGTCATTTTCTGTGTTGGGCACTGGGCATATGAAGAAAAAGACTTATTCTTATCCTTCATGGAGTTTATGTATCATAGTGAATAAAGTTGAGTCGATAAAAAGTTGTACTCCAGTATGATACATGCTTTAAGAGAAGGAAGCACAGTAGCTGTTAGAACACTTAGAAAGGGTAACCTGACACAGACTGTGGGGAGAAGTGGAGATGGGTAGGAAGTAGGTGGTTGTAGTGGAAGATTTCCAGAAGGGGAGATGCGTGAAACAAGGTTTGAAAAGGGGGGCGTTAACTGAGTGAGGATGTAGGGAAAGGGAGTTCAGGCTGAGGGGAACCCACAGAAAGTCCTAGAAATATGGGCAAGGATGGCAGGACTGCACATACCTTGGCATGGCTGGTGCATTGCAAGGCATGCGGGGAAGACTGAAAGCCTTAAAAAATTGATGGAAGTTAGAACTTGAGGGTTCCATGTTGCTTTGCTAAGGAGATATGGATGTATGTCTTCCTGGAAGGAAATGGGATTTTATGGAGGTGAATAATATGACATATTCTTATTTTGTTAAAAGAGGAAAAAGAATCAGGATGTGGGATGTGAGAAAGAGGAAAAATGACTAGAGGAAGGGAGCCTAGTTAGGAGGATCCAGAGAACTTCTCTTCCTATAGCTATAAGGATCTGAACTAAGGCAGTGTTAAAAGGGATGGGAAAGAAGAACAATTTTAAAAAAAAATCCTTAAGATTTAAAACTAATTAGATTTTATAAAGAATTATGTATTACATATGGAAAAGGGAGCCATCAAGAATGTCAAGCTTTGGGCTTAGGTGATAGGTAGGTGGTAGTATTTGAGAGAAGAAAAGCAAGTTGAGGAGTAAAGTGGAGTGGAAGAATTAAGTGGTGAAGTACTGAGGTTAAAGTTTTTGAAAAACACCTAAATATAAACATGTAGTAGACCAGTAAATACATAGGATTTAAATCCATAAGCATAGCTTTGGTGAGAGCTTTAGTATTTGGTAGCTCTCAGCCTTCATTAGGAGATAAAGCCAGTACTTGAGAATTCCAGAAGAGCCTGGGTGTTACAGTGTAAAAAGCAGAGGGAAAAACCAAGGGTGTGTAAACATTAAAAGAAGGGCAGAGGAAGAGGAATCTGGAATGAACTGAAAAATACTGGGTCTTCTTTTCCTTTCTCTTTCCACATTATCAGTGCTAGAGGAAAGTATGTCTGCAATTTTGCATGATTTATCTCTAAAATGAATTAGAACTCACGTGGATGGCAGTAACTGTAGAAAAAAAAGAGTAATAATTCAATTCAAAATCTTGCTGTTATTTGACTAAAGGTACAGGTACACAGTTTTCTATGAGGATAAAACTGTAAAGAACTGTGTCCAACTTATCAATGAGGTTGTAACGTACATTGACTTTTTCTTAGATTGAAAATGGGAGGCCAGTGAAAAGAGTTCAGGTTGCGTTGGCTATGCATAAACACTTCTTTTAATTCTTTCCATGTCCACTTAAAATACTCAAATATGAGATCTTCAAATTATTTCTGATGTACTTCAAAAATGGCATTTTATAATTAGTTATGTCTGGGTGGATAATTTAAAGTGGTATACTTGTTTTCATGTTACAGTAAAACAACAGAACTTAATGTGATTGCTAAGGTGTTCCCAAGTTAAGCATTCACACTATATTTATTTCATGTATGGGTTATATATAAATGGCACTTATTCAGCCAGAAAATGGCCCTAAATCCATGTTTCTTCTGCAGAGGAAAGTCCATTTCGTTTATTATTTCTTTGCATAATTATTTGTGTTAAAGGAAAGGTACATAAAGTTAAAAAAAAAGAAATCAAGGGCATTTCTCATATCACATTACCCTGCACTGCTGAAAGCTACAATTTTTAAGTCATAAAATGTAAGTCCTTTCAAGAAATTTTGTTGGGAAAATTTCATATTTCCAATGAATTTAAATATGTGAATTTGGTAGACAGAAATGGAACAAGAGATTCTGTTATTTTATCAGGCTTGAGTTTCAGCCAAATCTGGTTGATAGATCCTTTAGAAATTATCCATTATCATCAAAGTATCCATTTGATAGTTTACCTTTCCAAAAAATCCACTGCTGGTTTCTTCCTTTCAAAGGAACACTAAGCTTTTTGACATGAAACATTCTTTATATAGAAAACATCATTAGTGAATTCCTGGTGAGGAGCCATATGCCCCATATGTGGAATTTTCCATTTTATTCCCCATTTACTGGTAGGAAGTTCAGGTCTAATATTCGGAGGTACAACAATCCCTTTCATTAGAAGAGTAATGGGCAAGTACTTCAGGAGTCTATGGTGGTAATTAACATTGCATTTCCGTTTAGAAACTTATTTATGCCTTGGTTTCCCCATATGAAAAATAGGCAGATAATGAAGATTAACAAAATAATTAGTTGATCACTAACACATGCCACTGAGTATATTTTCCTTTTGAAAGTAAATGACACCACCCATCCCACCTCCAAACACATGGGTAACCATTGCTATCAGTTGGTGTGTATACTTCCTGGATTTTTAAATGCATTTATTTATTAACCATTAACAATAAATGTCATTTTCTCAGTTTGTTCTTATACATTAACATAATGTTATAACTTCCTCTTTGTATGAACTGATCATCTCATTCTTTATACTGGTGCATGGAATTCCACAATATGAGAATAGCTGAATTTATTTAGCAATTCTCCTACTCACAAACATTAAAATTGCTCCCAACATTTTGTTATTAAACAAAATAAATGCTTCAATAAACATCCTGGTGCATGCCTCCTTGAGCAGTGTGGCACAGTTTCTGGCATAAATGATGAAAATAGAATGGCCGTATCATGGGAAATTAACAATTTAAATGTAATAGACATTTCCAATTTGCCTTCTAAGGTGATGATTCCATCTTACATTCCTCCCAACTGTGTCTGATTGTACATCTCTGTACATCACTGTTCATCTGTCAAAATCCTTGTTTCTTGTGGTCCATCTCGGAAGTCATGTGCTCCATAAAGCCTTTCTTGATGTCAACGATGGGTTATTATCTCTTCCTCTTCAGGCCAGTCTCAGCACTCTATTCATTTGTTCTCTCTTAACACGAACTTTCAGATTTTCTGTCTTCATACAGATCTTTCTCCTATCACTTCTACTTGATTGTCAGTCTTGAGGGCAGAGAATATTTTAAACAACTTCAGCAGTGAGCATGGTGCTTATTATATATTAGATGTTCCCAAAATATTTGTTTAACATCTGAGTTTTTGCAAAATTTCAATAATTCTTCCTTCCACAAAAAATCAACTCTATAAAGTTTAAAGAATTGAAAGCGAACTGACCTTGGGAAGCTACACCTACGTGAATCAAGCCTGAAGAATGGGAACCTAGAATACTATTTTATTTTGTACCTATCAACTTTATTGCCTCTTCCTTATTTGTTATGAAGGAGTTTACAGATTCCACCTCAAAATGCTATGTGAAAATTTCTTCGCTCAAACCGTGGTTATTGTTTCATTACCTTCAGGAGCTGCCTGCAGTGTCTGACCTAGAAAAGGCTCGCTTGAAGTGCACCCAGCAGATGTACAAGCCGTAAGCGTGAAGCTGTAGTTGGTGTATGGCTGGAGACCTAGAAAAAGCAAGCAAGAAATAAAGTGCACCTTAAGAGGATTATTCATTATCAATTAAGCACCAGAAGTAACATGCAGAGTTGTAGACATGATAGCCAAAACATTTAAGAGTACTCTCTAAAACACTCTTTAAAGAAGTTCTGAACACCACAAGAGGTTAAGTATTGAGCAAAATTTCATTTATCACTAATAAACTAGTAAATTCTCAGCCATAGAAGAGACCTTAAAATTCATGTGAACCATCCACCCTTCTCTTGATTCCCTACACAAGATGTCATTGAAGAGGCTGTCCCGTCTATAGGATCAGAGCACTCCGTCTCTCAAAGAGCCCATTTCATCTTTAGAGAGCCCTAGAGTTATCCTTATTTTGTTTGAAAGTCCTTCCTTATATTGTGATGAAATCTTTCTATCGCTTTCACCCCTGGGGACATATAGAACAAATCTAATTTCTTTTCCACATGACAGTTCTTCAAATGTTTGTAGACAGTTATCAAATCCCCCCTGAGTCTTCTCTTCTCCAGGCTAACCACCCCAGTCTCTGCAATTGCTTCTTATATAAATAGGGGCAGGAAAATACAAAGAAGGTTAGATTCAACATTTTCTTGCCCCAAGCCATATTCAGCTCATATTAATACTAACCAACACTTTTGTTTTTAAACTTTGCACTGTACCTAATGTGCCCTTTGTTGAGGTGTGTTGATTTTGTCTTTACACATAGATTAAGGCTAATTTGGAGAAGAAACGGTACTTATTACTTCTTTTGTATTCAGAATATGATGCAGTGTGGTAATTGTTCAGTAAGTTTTCAGGGAGAAAAGACTGACAATCCATCTAAAATAGAAGTTGTATATTGTTAGATTTCGCTGCTCTGTGCGTGGCTGGTGACCTTGTTAGAGTTACTTAGCTTCTCTTTGCCTTGGTCTACTGATCTGTAAAATGGGGAATCATTATAGCATCTAGCAGACAGGAGAAGATGAAATAGGATACTCAAAGTAGTATTTCATTCTAGCAGAAGCAACTTTAAAGCTCAGCAGCATTCAACAAGGAGGATATTGAGGCTTACAAGACATCTCTCCCTTGACTCTTGGGAAAGTTCAAACAACGCCAAAGCTCTCTTTGGGAAAAAAATAGTATTTTAAAACAACAGGACTTAGCCTATTTGTTAAATAATTGAACTAAGTTACAGATGAATCCAATGATTGTTATGCTTATTTTTTTCACGTATTTTGAGCTACATTTTCACATATTTTGTTCTTTTGGTGGAATGACTGTTCCTTCAGAGTGTCACTTTGTCTTTTTATGCAGATTTCTCCTCAAATACTACATTTTAAAAAATGTTGACCACTTTATCTAAACAATCCACAAATCACTTTTTATCCTCTCACGTAATTTTCTTATTTCATAGCCTTCAACCGTCTCTGATGTTTGCTGTGTCTCTTGCTTATCTGTTATTTGCCTCCCGCTTTAGATCTATGCTCTGAAAGAACAACAACTTTGTTTTGCCTATCTGTATCCTTAGGATTGTGACAGGCACAAAGTGTGTGTTTGTTAAATGAATGAAAAAATTACCGATCTCATCCATTTAGAATGAGAGCAGTAGTCTGGGTTCTCTGCTAAAGCAATAATGTTCTGCAGCTGGAGCTGCTCCAAGGTTTAGCTTCAGAGCCCTTTGTATTTTCTTATCAACTTAGTGATAAGATGTAGGCACTTATTTGATTATAATCTTCCATTTGGTTGCTTTGGAGGATTTACATAATTTTGATATTTACCTGATTTACAGAGGAAGAATATGACTAAAGACCTAAGCCATACCCAAGCCACATATGTTTGATAAAAGCTTATGGGAAAATGCTAAGATTATAAAATGTAGAGCTCAAAATAATGGAAGGGAACATTCAAGAATGAAACTCAGAGGTTGCAGTGGCAAACTCATTTAGCTTGACAATGTCTCCCTTTCACTCTCTTTACTAACAAAAAGGGTCTTGACCAGTGTGATACCATTTTACCTAAATATCTTATTTTCCCCATTTAGAATATAAGCCCTTTGAGAGTAGAAATGGTATCACTGAGTGAGTCTTTTTGGGAGGTCATTTTCCACTATAGTGCCCATTTTTAGGCATTCAATTTTGAACAAATATTGCTTAAAGAAAAGCATGCCCACCATAGTGTCCCATAAGGATTGCAGGGATATGTGGCTATGACGTCTATCACCATGTGACCTGACCAAAAAGGTCCTTCCTCATAATTCCATTGGTATCCCTGTCCACAGCATTGATTTCATTTAGTTGGAGATTTTTTTTAGTTGCAGAATATTAATAAAATAACAGAAATTAATATAATTGGTGGGCAATACGTATTTTCTAGATTTTTTACTGAATGCCAGATGTAAATATGGTAGCTAAAAGTAAACAGATATTTAAATTTTTTTCTGGAATATTCTGACCAAAACAATGGCCTCAGTTATCTTCCTTATTGTGGTCCTGGCTGGTCTGATTTCAGACATGCAGTGACTGTTAAATATTTTAGGATGGGCATTAGGGAAAAAAGAAAATTCATAATCACAGAGATTTGCTAAGGTTGATTAGCGGATTGAGAGTATTTGTAATGAGAATTGTAGTTGAAAGGAAAATTAATGTATATAAAAATATAAACTGTCATTTCTTGACAAAGCCTTTCTGCAGCAAGTTGAGGAGTCTCCATTTTACTTACAGCCTAGAATTTGAGAAGGCAGGTGTTTAGGCATGGTACAACAGTAGAGCATCCAGCACCTTAAGGATTTTTGATAGAGGGAGGAAAGTGCATCAAAGGAGTTTGCTACAGGTGTTTACATTAAATGGGGTAGGTTCACCTAGCAGGATATGGGGGTAGGGCTAGTGGAGGGAATATCCTTCTCTTGAAGCTACTGGGGTACTAGAATCAAGGAGGAATGGCAGACTCAGCACTGAGCAGAAAACCTCGGTCAAGAAGTCAGAGGAGTTCAAACATATTGTCAAATCAAGACGAATCAACATGGTGCACTGAGGAAAGGAGACAAAGATTGAAGAACCAGGAGGATGAGAGTGGGAGACATGTCTGCAAGTGAATATGGGGAGAATGACAGTTTTACTCTAATTCATTGGCACTTTATTCTCAAGAGCTGTGTCTGTCCCTGAAATGTAGCCATGCTGGCCAGTATAATGGACCATGTGGGCAAAGGGTAGAAATACTTAGGCTCATTTCAAACGATGTTTGCTAATGTGTGTCAGGCAACATCACATCTGCCATATTTACCTTCCAGGGTCTGTTCCTGCTTTTTATAACAAAACTCACATTTTCCTTGGATAAGCCAGTCATTTGTCCACTATCAGGCTTTGTACTTTATTTAGCGTTGACTTCACCAGGACTAAGGAGTGTATAGATGACCCAAGCCTGAATACCAAGCTCTATGTTCTCCCATCACGTAAGAGCTAGAGATAACAGTATTTAAATTACTCAATGGTTGCTTTCCCTCTGAAGATTAAGCAGCATTTAGAAGATATAAAAATGGTAGAAACCATTGCAGCTGCTCTTTATGAAAATTAATATTATTTTAATTGGCAAGTCATAATTGTATACATTGTAGCTGTTCAAAACGGAAAATAAAAAGTTAAAAGAATTTAGTTCAAACACCAGCACAAAAACTATAAATTAGGGAAAATAAATACCCAACAAACAAAACTCAGGGTGTTTTTGTTTTTGTTGTTCTGTTTTTTAATTCTCTTTTCATTGGACTCTATGCATTAACTAAATATATTTTATGAAAATTGCAGTTATTTTCAAGGAAGTTAGTTATAAGATTATGTAAATGACATACTAGCAAAAGTTTATTAAGCATGTACTACTACTTGGCCCTCTTCTGTGCACTTCATGGGTGTTAATACAATTAATGCCCACACTAACTTTCTGCTGTGCACGCTATTATTTGTTCATTATACAGATAAGGAAGCTAAGGCACAGAAAGTTGGAGGAAATTGCCGACGATCACAGAGATAAGAAAGGGCTGGGACCGGGTACGGTGTCTCATGCCTCTAGTCCCAGCACTTTGGGAGGATGAGGCGGATGGATCACCTGAGGTCAGGAGTTTGAGACCAGCCTGGCCAACATAGTGAAACCCCATCTTTACTAAAAAAAAAAAAAAAAAAAAAACTACAAAAATTAGCCAGGCGTGGTGGTGCATGCCTGTAGTCCCAGTTGTTCGAGAGGCTGAGGCTGGAGAATTGCTTGAACCTGGGAGGCAGAGGTTGCAGTGAGCTGAGATCCTGCCACTACCCTCCAGCCTGCGTGACACAGTAGCGAGACTCTGTCAAAAAAAAAGAAAGAAGAAAGAAAGAAAGAAAGAAAGAAAGAAAGAAAGAAAGAAAGAAAGAGAAAGGGTGAGGCCAGGATTGGAACTTGGGCAATTACACTAAGAAATGTGGCCCAGAGCAACTGGGTTAGGCTTCCCAGCCTTATCACAAAAACGATGACGTAAATAGCTCAAAGCCCAGTGAAATTTCCAGTAATATAAAAAATTCAAGTGGGACTATATATTTAAATATTTTCATTTTGAATATTATTATGAGTCATGTAGTGAGATACTGAGTCATGTTTTCTGCTAAGAGAGCAGTCTGAAATTAGACTATTTGGGTTCTAATACTCATCTACTTACTAAGTACCTGGCTACAAGGAAGTTTTCTGCCTTCTAGGTTCCTCAGTTTCTATATCTATAAACTGTAGGCATGATAGTAGAGACTGCTTAATAAGCCTACAGATTAAGGGAAGGCAATATCTAAATCCATAATTTAGAAAATTTAAAACCATATTCTATCTTTTAGTTCTTATATTTTTCATATTGTTAGAGGATTGGATTACTAATAGGCTTGGTTCAGATAATCTGTAAGAAAGCATCAACTACCATCAGGCACAGATGATTTACATGAACCTGATGACCTTTCATATATACGACTCTGTAAAACTCAATAAAATGAACACATTTCAACTGGAATTTGCTGTCATTTTAAGTAAGCCTCTATCGGTAGTCCTTAAAATGAGATATATATGACATATTAGCAACAGGCAATGAAAAGGGCACATCAATTGAAAACTACTCATGAATTGATCGGGATGAGAAGAGGGAAATAAAGAGATGTCTCAAAGGAACCGTTCCAACTGTAACTTAATCCTGAAGTCGAAGAGCAGAAGGAGAAAAGAAAACATCATTCAAGCGCTCAGCATTGAATTAGAAGAGTAGGAAATAGCAGTTGTAGAGTACAGAAAGGCAAACGCATGGAGAAAAGCCAAGTATTTAACATTTCCGTATAGTGAAGATTACTGTGGCTGCAAATTACCTGAATTTCTCTACAGGGAATCATGTTCTTTTTTAAAGGAAAGAAGCATAATATAACCAAACTCATTACAATTACACTTCCAAGTAACATTACTTTCAAGAGTAAATGTGTGCTAAAAGGGACTGCAAAAAGTCTGCCTTTAGTTCATAAAAATATGATTTGGAAAACAAAACCCATGTCTATGAAAGTTACATTTGATGTACTCTATAAAGGACAGCTTGCTTCCAATTTTTAATCTCTTGATAAATAGTCAAAAAAGGCACTTTAGCCATTATAATTTCACATAGCAAGTGCTACTTCAAAACATTCAGCCAATTATTCTACAGTGTCATCTGTTATGTTCTAAAGAATTACCAAATAGTCCTAAAGGATGTGTAATTCAGTGAGTTCCTCCATCAGCATGTTTAGTGATTAGCTCAAGCACTGAGAGGCCTGAGTTACGTTAAAAAGTTTTTGTTAGGTGCTTATAAAGTATTGTAAATAACCATCCTGCAGGTAAGTCATCTGTCCTGGCACTAGTTCACCCAAAATGGATGTGTGGTCTGGCCCCTCAGACGCTCACATTCAGTCTCTGTTGCTAATGATACAGGAGTTAAGAAGAAATCACTTAGGCAGATAGTAAAGATATGGGAGTCCTCGGTAAGGCTTTTCTTTTTAGTAAAAAGCCCCAAATAATTTTCTAACAAAGGGCAAGCATGTAAAATCGAGCTGCAGACATAGGCAAACAAGCTGGGCGATTGCATGGGTGAATGTGGGCAGGAACTAAGGACTGTACATGTTCAAGGTGGCGGCTCCGTTTTCCCTTCTCCTTGTCAGCCACTTGTACTGTAAGGCGCAGACAAGACGGAACCAATCAACTGGAAGGCCCATTTGCATAATAAGATTAGGGTGGGGTGACAAGCCTTCCCCTCACACTATGTAAATGTCATACTTGATCGAACCAATCTGTGAGCCCTATGTAAATCAGACACTGCCTTCTCCAGCCTGCCTATAAAATCTGCTGTGGCCTGCCACCTCCCCACTTTTCGGATGTCCCTCTCTCTCTCTCTCTGTCTTTCTCTCTCTCTCTCTCACAAGGAGCTGCTCTCCTCTCTCCTTTCTTCTATTAAACTTTCCACTCCTTAACCCACCCACATGTGTCTGTGTCCTGAATTCTTTCTTGGCGCAAGACAATGAGCCCCAGGGTATATACCCAGACAACTATAATGATGTTGCTTCCTTTTGCCCTCACTTGCCTGGGATCTCTAAGGGATCACTAAGTGATTCCTTTCAGAGCATCTCTGCCTACTGAGATTCCCAGGAACTTCCAGCATCCACTGGTGATCTTGACTGTGATGGACAGAGCCATATCAGCATTCTACTTAGATCAATCTGATAATTTGTGAAAATCTAGATGTTCAAAACTGATACACAAAGGCATCATGGAATTACTTTACAGACATCTAAGATACCTTTAAATTAGAATTTGTTTTACAGAATTTGATTAAGGATTATTTCAGGAGCTCACATGCTAAAGTCATCTTTTCTGGATGGTACCATCCTTCACAATCTCAACAGCTGCCCATTCCACTTACCCAAGCCAATTTCTTGCCCCCCCCCTTGAGCAGCATTGGTACTGTCCATTTTCTGTATTCATGCTTAATGAATTCAGTTGCTACCTCATATGAACTGAACATCAAAACATCAAAACAAAGGGACTCTTGCATTGCACATGCTGGTAAGATCACTTCATGACTTTTAGTTCTGATTACTTGCTATAAGCTAACTTGCATTATTAATTCTATATTTCATTTGAAATTCTGGGCCATAGCTTAGGCCCCTGTCTCCAATATCTTCCTGATCCCAAGATGCCTTTCCTAAACAAGTCACTTCTTTGGCAGACTCTCTTTCCAGATATACATCAGCATTAAGACTATTATTTAGACACCACCAAGGAAAGACCCTTTTTCCTTGGTGGTGTCTAAATAATAGTCTTGATGTATATCTGGAATAAATATAACAACAAAAATATAATATTATTTTTATATTATATTATATAATATTTTTATATTATATTATATATTAATTATATTTTTGATATATATTTTTTGATTTTAGTGACAGTATTTTAATAAATATTTTAATAAATACTTTTCCTCTTTCAAGTTCAGTGTTATGCTAGTCTGAGGATTCTTCTCTGCATTTCCGGGCAGACTTTTCTTCTCTAAAAACAAAATGTGATGTCAAGTGGCAGCAAAATCTGATGTTGCTCAAACTTGAGACAATGAAGACATTGCAGAGGGAAGGGGGTGGCCAGAACTGGAGTGACAAAACAGAACTAGTATCTGGCAAAGCACATTGGAATATCTGGGATTTAAGGGGAATTTTAAAAAATATAATTGTCTAGGTAGCTATCAATTATAGCTCTTTGGCCTTAATATTTTATCATTAGGCAGGTTTTAAAACGCGAAAAAGTAGTTGATGCTACACTTTTCTTTTCCTTTTTTTTTTTTACTTTTTTGGCCAGGCACAAATTTAGTTGTTCTCAGAGTTGAAAAAATGAAAAGAAAATAAATTCTTATCTCTATTTTCACAGGTCCCCAATGCTTGGTGGTCAGTAGTTACATAGTAACTAGGGGGAATGCAGCCTGGAGCATTGCAAACAACCATAGAAGAAACTCCCAAAGCTTTTTGAGGACATTATCACCATCCTAGTTTTCTTGCTATCTGTTTTAATTAAAGACATATACTGCAGTTAAGTCCAGACTGCTGGAGATCAGGGTTGGCTCGGTGGGCTTCGACTGTGCAATCAAACACGGTACCATGCTTGGAAGCACATGAGCTTACTTCTATGCTCTGCTTTCGTTGTCTTGGAATTTTAATGATTTCTGAACAATTTCATTTTCATTTTGCACTCACTGGACCCCACAATTTTGTTGCCAGATCTGTCTGTGATTTAAGTATGTTTGACAGTGGCATTTTTATCTCCATTCAAAACAGAATGTAGTCAAATACTAGTTTACTATTCAGTATTTATTCATTCGACAAACATTTTTTGAATATATTAAGTACTGTGATAGGTACCAGGAACACAATGGCAAACAGGAAGCTACTGTCTCTGTACTTAAAAAGCATTACTTATTACTAATTGTGGAACAGAGACAAGAGGAAAGGCTATTAGAATAAAATGTGATAATTACTATGAGAGCAAAGATAATATGGGAACATATAGCAGAGTTATCTAAAAATAAAATCCCTTACAAAGAAATTCTATGTTTTGTTGTACTGGTGGTTAAAGTATGTTTTCTGTTTTTCCAAGGTCAAGTGTAAGATATTTGTTTCAGTATAACGTTAGTCTTACATTTTCTGCTACAACCAGCATTGTTAGGGTTTGTTCTATTTAGCACACAAAGTTTTCATTAACTTCTAGGAAGATGAGAAAGGAAAGTAAATTATTCTTTCCTTGCTAATTTAATGCTGGTGGGTTTTTCCTTTTAAATGAAATGCAATGATGAGTAATTTCTAATTAATTATTTTGAAAATAGTTTTCCAGAGTTAAGAGACACATAGGCCCTTATTATACTTGATGCTAAACAGGACACGACTAATTCATTTTTTTTCTCAGTGGCCTTAATTATTTAGTTAATCCTTTCTTCTATTCCTAAACTCACATTAGGAGGCCCATGTATAATGTAGAGGTAGCCCAAAGTGAAACAATGCCATAACTGATGTCCAAATTGTTCTGTACAGGATGGTGGATGTGTTTAGTAATAAATGATATGAAAAGGTCTTTTATTGACAAGCTGCCATGCGCTGTTTGCATTAGCGAATATGAGAAGATGATGGCTGCTACTCCTTCGTCCCCATGGTATTCAGCTCAGTGAGATAGCAGAAAACGCTTCAGTTTACTTAAAGCATTGATAACACCTCTAAATAATTAACCGAGGACTTCCTGTCTTCAATTACTTAATGCTTTTTTTAACATCTTGAGAGGATTATAAGCAATTTATGGATTTCACATGATGAGTGCATTCGCCACTATTCCCACAAAGCATTTACGGGATCATGTTTCTAAAGCTTTGAGGTAATTAAAAATAAGCATGGAGACGATGGGGCTGAGGCAAGGTGCTCCCTTTCCCTCCTGTCATTCCTAAGGACCTAGATTTTCAGGCTCCAGGATGACTAGTGCTACAGCTTTATTAGTGCTGTGTTGCTTAGGGAATGCCAACCTTTTGGAAATGATGAGAAAATCAAAACATTTATCCTAGGGGGTTCAGGCAGCATTTCCATCAAACATTTAAGATGGAATAGAAAATAAATTTGATTATTTTAGTTCATTCCGTGAACTCAGTAAAACAGTCATTCACACCATAAAATACTTCAGTACTACATTTGGTCAGTCAGCTAACCGTGGAACTGAATTTTCCTGGGCAGATGAGTAACATTATATAGATCTCAAGTTTCAGATTATCTAATGCCTAGCACCATTCCTGTCCCCAAAGAACTACATATAGGAGGCTCTGCACTTGGTAAGGTTTTGCTGAATGAGGACTTATTTCTTTATTCTACAAAGAAATCCCTCTTTAGGGCTGTATTGGGCAAGTGAAATACTCTCTACATCTATTTAAAACAATATCCATAGAAATTAAAACAAAACAAAAGTAGAACAGGGAGATTGGTCAAATGACTCCTGAAGACTTTTATCAGATTATGATCTTTACTGTTAAGTAAAAATTAAAATTATATAAAAACCCCTTAAAATATTTATCCTAATAATAGGATTTCTGGCACCAAGATATGTGTATGAAATCTACTTTGACATAAAAATAGCCATTAAAAATGTCAATGAAAGGAAGAACTGGTAGGGTGAAGTTATTTAGAGAAAAATCTTTGCAATTATTTTATAATTAACGAGGCTATCAATCCTGTTGGTTTGAACATTTCAATTGAATTTGGTCTGTTGGTGTATAGATGCTGACTTCTAAAAAATGCAAACCAATGCAGTGGCAACAATTCAAAGCTGATGCTGGTTAAGTTGATAGATACTACAAGAAGAAATTTCTTTAGCCTTATATCTCAATTATTGTGAAACCTTTGCTGGTACAGTCTTAATGTGCCTAAAGTTGGTTTTCAAAACCCTGTAATTAACATCGCATTGCTTACTCCAAGTGACTCATTTGATTTTTCACTACTGCATCCTGTATAGAGTTCTGTTTTCAGTTATTTCTTTTCTTGTTAGTCTTCCCTATATGTGAGAGGATCTTAGGAGCAGCAGTCTTATTTTAGATCACTTAGTGTACTATCTGGAAAACTGCAAGCTGGCAATTCATTTTTGGGAGAATGAAATGATATTCTGATTTCCTTTCAGATAGAAGCAGTGAATGCCTTGGATACTCTGAGTAGGTCGGCTTTCTTCTTCATCTTTCAAATATGATTATTAAAAACATCTCTTACAAGGATGTGATGAGTATCAGAGAAGTCAAAATGCAAATGTTTCTTTAAATGATAAAGCACCACATAGAAGTAAGGTTTTATTATGTAAAACACCATTATTTCAATCACTTGTGATGATTTCCACTTCAAGTAAAATGAGATAAAAGAAATAATTTTGATCATTCAAATATGAGGGTTTCTCCCAACCCCATTATCTTTTTTTTTTTTTTTTTTTTTTTGAGACAGAGTCTCGTTCTGTTGCCCAGGCTGGAGTGCATTGGTGTAATCTCAGCTCACTGCAACCTCCGCCACCCAGGTTCGAGTGATTATCCTGCCTCAGTCTCCAGAGTAGCTGAGATTACAGATGCACGCCACCACGCCCAACTAATTTTTGTATTTTTAGTAGAGACGAGGTTTTGCCATGTTGGCCAGGCTGGTCTCAAACTCCTGACCTCAGGTGATCCGGCTGCCTCGGCATCCCAAAGTGCTGAGATTACAGGCATGAGCCACAGCACCCAGCCTCAACACTATCATCATTGATTTAGCCCAGGATCTTGAGGTAAGGAATACAATGTGCCAGGCCACGAGTTGTATTAAGCACCTTCTGCAGGTTTACGGCCCGTTTGGAAAAATGTTGGAGATTTTGTCAATGAATGCTGGCTTATGTGTTAGGGAATTGTGGCATTTAAGAGTGAAAAGTGATGAATTTATTTTGCCACCCTGTGTAAGTGTAACCTGTGTCTCTTCTTAGGAAAAATCAGTCACATTTTTCCAAGGCCTTTCTGCACTTTTCTGTGAATTTCATTATCTGTGCTATCAACACCCCCTGCAAAAAGTGCAGTCCAATGGAAGGAGGTCCTCCACTCGGGAAGTCTTGGAAGGAGGTGGCTGACAATGGGAAAAAAGGGAAAGTTTATACAATCTTGCCCATGGTCTTAGAATTTAAACTTAACAGGGTTGTTTGGGATGATTCAGCAGACTCGAATAATGAACTAAATTACTTAACTTCTCAAAGTATTCTTTTCTGTAAAATGAAGGTAGTAATTCACTCTACATCTTAGGTTGGTGATGGAGAATCAAATTGCATATAGTGCATGCAAAATGCTTAGGACAGCATCTGGCACATATTAAATTCATTTCTTCCCCCCAAATTTATTTAGCTCCTATTAATGTGTTCAGGAGTATAAGTGCTAGAGGTACAACACTGAACAAGTAGATAACGTTCCTGCTCTCTTGGAGCCTACATTCAAGTGTGGAGAGACATAAAAAGACAAAAAACAAACACTAAAATATCAGGCAGTGAGAGGTCTACGATGAAAATAAAACAAAGTGATGTGGTGGTGTGTTAGAGAAGCTATTTGACCAAGTAAGTCAGAAAATGCTTCTCTTCCCTTCAGAAGTGGCATTTAAGCTAAAACCAGTTAACTATTATCATAATCACTACTAGCAATTATCTAACATATCATTGTACTGTACTAATAGTATATTATTAAAGCTAATGATAATAAACATTATAATAAATTTAAAAAACACAATTGCTATTAACATTCCTAATACTAACAAACAGTCACAATGACTCCACTGTCAACTAGTCCTGTGTATTAATTATCCACTTGATAGACAAATGTTAACCTCTGGCTGATTTTCCCCTGCCTTCCAGTATATTCTTGGCTATCCTAGTCCCATTAACTATGAGTATATCCTTGGGGAATGAAAATGCATCTTACTGTTTGTTTGAAAAAAAAAGTTAATACTGATGCAAAAACCCTTCACATAATGCATATCAAGGCCAAATATAAATTATTTCTGAAGTTATCTGCTGTTGTGGCGTATTGCTGCCAGTGTGGGCTCTTCTATTAGCATGGATAAGTGGGACCTGACCATATGTCAAGAGAACACGTCCTTTCGAAGTGACCTCATATATCAAACACACACCCCTGGGATGCTTTGCCCCCCTAACCACAGTGACAGACTCCTCCAGTAGGATTCCTTTTTTTTTTGTTTTTTTCACCTGTGACCGTATGCTGTCTCCTGTCAGTGGTGTCAGTGTGGATGAGACCTTTCCCAACCTGCCTGATCTGGTACTCTTTAATGACGCCGTTTGGTTTCTCAGGGACACTCCAGCTCAGATGCAGAGCCTCTGCACTTAGGGCTGTGATGCTTGGTGGCAGGATGCTCTCCGGAACTCCTTGGGTAGTAGCTGCAACTACCTGAAGACATAGGAATTAAGCAGCAATTTATTGTAATAGTACACTAGCTATCCTGATCAATGAGAATGTCACTTTTGTTTTAAAATGTTGTTGTCTGGCCTGGCATATCATTAGCAGGGGCTTGGAGAAGCAGTTCCCTTTTTTTCATTTTTTTCCCTCCCAACCTATTTAAACAATGAAATCTGACCTTGAATATATTACATAAGTCTCATACTACCACTTATTACAACAGGTTCAACAACAATTTTGATGGCAGAGTGCAGCCCTCAGTGTTTAAACAAGCAAAATCTGGCTGGCAGACTGTCTTACTAGAGAACTCTTGATAACTCTCTTCCATATGGCCCATCAGTGTCTTTGCATTTTAACAGCCTGATTTTGTACATTTTAAGCACCAGTAAATATGGAGCAAAAGCCACATCTGAACTTGCTTGCATATAATATGCTTTGAACAAAATAAATGGGCAGACATTTCGGTACTCTTCCCATGATACCTAGGATGACTTTATAGCGTCTGCACCAACTTTCTACAAAAAGAAACAAGTGAGAAGAAAAAAATAAATAAATCAAGCAATTATTTAGTCAATATTGTCAAAACATAGTTTTGGACAAAAATTGGCTTTTTTCATAGAATTAACTTTTTTCACTTTGTAAACAATTGCTTTGCATGTAGCAGGCATGAGGTGTGCCTATGCAAAAAGCATGGAATTGTTCTAGGACTAATAACTTTTGACTGGGCCAATCAGCTGCCATCTATCTAAATGGTGGCTCACTCAGAAAGGTTTCTAGAAGTCTGTTGAACAAAATGTTGCATTCTTGCACTGTGGCTGAGCAGTGTGGCTGAATGTTTCATTTGGATGGCTCTTGCACAGTGTGCAAAGATGTTACTCTTCTAAAGTTTTAAGCATATGAAAAGAATCAGAGCTACTCTATGTAAGTTTGCTTCCTCCTGGGCTTCCTCTGTCGAGGCTGGCTTCTATGAAATGTCCCTTTCTTTATTTTCCTCCCACATTGTTTGATTGGTTATTTCCAGTCTTCTTCGTGGGCTTTTCTTTCTTTTTCATTTGGTAGCATTCCCCAGTGCTCATCATCCACAATATTCCACATTTGTGCCTCTCTATTCTCCTCCCATGTCCATATTTATACTCATTACTTCGACTTCCCACACAGATCTTTCTAGAAACTTCAGTCACTTCTCAATCTGGTTTCTGACCGGATATTTTCACATAAAGTGTCAAGTACTATCTGCTTCCACCACCCTGCTATCTGATCCTTCTCTTTAAATATATTTTTTACAAAACTTAACAAAACAGAATCCTATTCTTTTACCTTCAACATTTTTCTCTTTTTTAAAAAGTTGCTTGCAGAATAGCACCATGATCCACAAATTACTCAAGCAGAGATTTGAAAATATCCATGACTCTTTCCTTTTATTTCTGTAAATATAATTGAGTACCAAGTTGTGTAGATTTTATCCCCCACATCTGTTGTATCATTCTGTATTCTCGGTTCTGACCTCTGCTGCCTAAATTCAGGTCTTCATTATTTCTTGACAAGGCTATAGCAGAAGGCTTGGAACAATTTTGCTTTCCGTGCTGGGCTTTTTTGCCCTTTTCTTCATTTTTCAAAATCAGACAATTTTTGTTCATATCATATTTAAAAAGAAACTTTCTTTAACCGAATAATGATTTGGACATTTTTATAGATTTATAGATTACCTAAAATTGGTTGGTGAGGAAAGGATGTGGAAGAAAAGATGGTACTGCTTCGAGATTTCACTTGTGTTTCATTAACACAAGATTGATATTTGGATAAATCTCCCTTGTAATGATCTCTCCATCCAGGCATAGGTATTAGCAGTCAGTTAAGGTGACATATGAACACCCTACTTAACACTACATTGAGGAGGTGCATTGTTTTCTTCAATGGAAAAAGCAGTCACAACCTGGATGTTCAGATAATCTTCACACCGAACCCCTTTTCCCAGAGTTTAGGCAAACTCCTCTTACCTTGCTACTGGTGGCACAGCCAGCAACCGTGCAAGCTTTCAGCTGATATGAATATTCCTGAAATGGTTGAATTCCCTCTCTATCAGAGAAATTCAGTGATGTTCCCCGAAAACGTTCAATTCCATTTCGAAGAAGAATGTAGTAAATAATGGGACCTAAAAGAAGCAGAAAAATGACTGCATTTGAGTGTCATATCATTTTAACTATTTGCAAACAACTTAACAAGTCTTAGTGTTTGGAAGAAATGCGATACTATAGCTTTATTTAATTTTAATTTCCTATTATATTGCTATCTCAAGCAGTTCCTAATTATACTACTATGGAGGAGATGGATTTTTGACATAAATGATCAAAGGGTCATTTGTGTTTATTTCCTTTCACTATGAAACAAATTTACTTTCAATATTAAAACTCTTTCCCCTTCTCTGAATATGCCTTGCTTATTTTGAAAGCTGCTCAGATACATTCTGGGATTCAAGGAACTTTTACTTCTATTTTATTTATTTATTTAGGCTAAAAATTTACGAGGGCTATACCACAAAGTGAGTGATTAGTTGGCACATAATTACAGTTCCCTTTATCGGAACATACTTTTCTAGTGGTTAGATGCATAGGGCAATTAAATGTAGATTATACTCATTTCAATTTTCTTATGAGTTTATGGGATTTTGTTATTTGTATTTTAAAGGTATCTCAATACCATTTGATTGTATAGGTTTTCTCCAGTTTAAGACAATTGTATCTTCAAGATTGTCTATTTTGGTCCACGTAGGGGGACTCACTCCTTGAGGTACATCTTCTTTTGTTCTGGCTCTCACAGCTTTGCTGAGTCCTCGCCCATAGCTGTTCCAGGCAGAAATCCTGTACTCATATGTCATGTAGGGCTTGAGGTTCACATCTGGAAAGAGAAAAAATAGACAGGGAGGTTTCTCTTATTTTTATTTTTTAACCGTCTTATTAAAAGTGAGTATCAAAAACTCTATAGACATTTAAAAATAAATGTTTAATGCTCTAAACCCTTTTATATAAATAAAACTCTAATATCTTTATTTTCTAAATATAAGTAACATTTAAAGTGTTTATTAGATGCAGGCATATGGAATTGCACAAAATAGAATTCCCTGTTTCTGAGCAGAGAAAGAGGGATATATTAAATACATGAAAAATAAAAGCACTGGAATCATGTATAATAAGATTTAATGCTTCACAAATTCATGTACTTTTGATTCCTACATGAGAAAGGTTTGGTAACATTCTTTTATAGTTTTAGTATCATAAAACTTACAAATTACTACTTTCTGTTACTTTGTTAATATTACTTAAAAATTTTAAATCATATGGATTATAATGTTGTTACAACACACAGGATTTGAAACTTAGTTTATCATGGTACCATGTTAGTGAATAAAAATGAAAGCATACTCTGCTATCTAGTTCCTTCCCTCTTCCACAAAAGCCAGAACTGAAAACCAAAATACAAACCAACCAACTTTATTAAAACAATAAAACCAAACCTGCTGAGCTTTTCAAACTGGTAAAAATTGTATTAGATGAACACTCATGGGATTCAGTTGTGTCCCCAAAGTCTTAGTTCCATTTAAGCTTTAATAACTTCGGAAATACCAATGCTACACATTTCCCCCGAAAAACCTACTTGAAAGTTAAATTATTTAAATTTATTTTCCATGTCTCTAATTTGATGAATTTTGAGTATGTATGTATGTATTTTTGTGTGGTAGCTTCTGGATGACTCTTTCTCAGATTGAGCATCAGAAAAGGAGGCCTTTCTCCTTGGCTGCCTGGCCACCTGCTCATCTCCATTGGACATGGAGTTAATTTTAAGTCCCTATGCTTGGATTAATTGAGAGACATTCTCCTTATATACATCTCCTTACAATAAACCCTTCCCTGCCCAATGTATAGAATTAATATGAAAATAAAATGCAATAAATTATGGGGCAGAACTTCATAAAATGCAGATTGCTCTACAAATGTAAAGCATTATCTTCTTTTTCCATTTTTTCTGCTCAGAGGGTATCTGCCACTTGTTGCCTGTGATGGCTACCATGAGTCCTCAGTTCTCCCTTCCATCCTGGTCAGAGGCCTCCTGATTAGAAAACCACATTTGCCAGTTTTCTTTGTAGCTTGTAGTGGTCACATGACTCAGATCTCAATACTTGAAGGAGTATAGAAAGACATGGACAACTTCCACATCATTTTTTAAAGAGAAAATTGCATACCTTTGGTTGCCATTCTGGATTCTGGATCCCTGAATGACCTTGTGTGATTCAGTTGCCTAGACCATCTACCTACCCTCAGATGGTCAATATGTTTTACATTTCTGCTACAGCAAATTAAACTACTTATTGGTAATGACTGTTACTCTGTATCCTCAAGCCCACATTACCATTTCAAATCTCATTTGCTGCTTCCTTCTTTCTTCATATAGGGTTGAAATCCCAATGAAAATTATTGTTTGTCATCATAGCTGCTAGTCCTAATGTAGTGACTAGTTATTAGTAGGTATTTAATAAATACGTTTTGATAAATAAATGATTGCATAAATGAATAAATTTTTGTCAGCACTGGTGTCAGCTTTCAAGTGTAAGTTTCTAAAAGAGTCTGACTTAGTCTAAATTGTTCTCAATGGAATTATCATAGCACCACTTGTGTGCTGAACATCTTTCATGAAAAAGAACGGTTTGTTATTTTTCATATTCAATTTATAGTATTTTCTGCAGGCAAAGCAATCTAAAATATGGATTTTAAAAGCCCTCATAACATTATATCAGTAGGTGGAAACATCTATTCATTTCTGGAGAGGGCTATTGCAAGTATGTATTAAAAGCCCTTCAAAATCTTGATCTTGATTACAAGGGGCAGATAAAAGTAGAGAACTCTCTTAGATGGAAACTCAATAATTTTAAAATGAAAGTCCATGACCTAAATCTATAACTGGGACTGGGAACATGATAGAAGGTCGGACAAATTGTCCTCTATCTGAGGCCTCTCCTAATTAAATTCATTCCAAGGAATATTTTTTTGTTTGTATAGTATTCTAAATCCAAATAATGAGGCAAAGGTAAACAAAAATGCCCTATTCATAAGGATGTTTCAACCTAATAGAAGAGCTGGAACAAGTGTCCAAATCCATATGACACATGAGAAAGCTAGTGAGCTTTGTGAACAGTGTGCCATAGCAGCACAGGGACTGCACTGAGGACATGAGTCTTGACCTAGGCCTTGAGTAGGATGATAAAGGAGGACATTTCAGGTGGAAGAACAGCTTGAAATGCATTTGGAGCACTCTGAAGGGAGCTCCTACACCACGTGGAGTCTTCAAAATCTGTCTCTTTTGATGATGGCATTATTTGAATATGTTTCTTTCTCATGGTGAGTAACTTTTACAGATCTGACCCTCAGTTTCCTCATCTGTTAAATGATCATATTTATATGATTGCCTTGTTGGTATCTGAGATGAGGTTTTAAAGTACCTAGTATAGATGTATACCTAATGTAAATGACAAGTTAATGGGTGCAGCACAACAACATGGCACATGTATACATGTAACAAACCTGCACATTGTGCACATGTACCCTAGAACTTAAAGTATAATAAAAAAAAAAGTACCTAGTATAACATTGAGACTAAATAACGTTCTATCAACCTTATCTCTGTTCCTTTCTTCCCTTCCTAGTCTTCCTCCTATCTTAGTAGCCTACCTTACTTTCTGCACTCTTGAGGTTAGCCATTATTGCCCCTTGGTTGAGTAAAGCACAATGATGATTCATGATAGAATAGAGCAATGTTTTGCTTGTTTATGTAACCTCAGCTTGCTCAAATTATGTCACTTAAGTGGATTCTATTTAATCAAGATGATAGATGATATATATACACACACATACACGCACACACACGCACAAAATTGATTTTTCAAAAAACAAGAACACATTTTGTAGGGACTTAAGTAAATGGATGAGTAATACAAATTTAATTGATGGCACAACAATTTTAGAGATAATTCTGAACTTAACAGTGTTTCTCACACAGCTCAGCCAAAACTAAGCATCACCATTTTGGACTAATTCAGCAGGGCCAAGATGGTACATAGAAATTAATATTTACAATAACTGCAAAGGTTATTGTTTTCGAGATGACCAGCCATCTTGGAAAAACGTCATGCTTGGGTTTACCTCGTCCTCAGAATAGCACTGTTAGATTTTATTATTAATCAGACAGGTTCATCCTTCTTTCCGCTTGAGAGTATAGCAATATTCATTCAATGCATTCAGTGAAAGCTGCATTGTAGCTTTTGAAAAAGAAAATTGGGTTTATTGTAAATTAACTGGATATAGCAGTAAAGGTCACAGATATCTCCACAGATTTACCTTAATATGGAATACAACCTTGTTTAAATAGACTTTAACACATTTTAAACTACTGACTTTGAATACATCCAGATTATGCCTTTAATTACCTTGTAACTAGCTGGCCTCAAAGTATGATGGAATGTATTGATACCGGCTTAAGGAGAGTTGATGTCAGAGTGAAATAAATCTGCATTTTCAGCAGCTTCTCACTAACCCCATTAAGCCATGGGCAGACAGCTTGTTTTCTGTTACCTGTGTAAGAGTACGTGTTTACACTCCCTGTATGAATGGTTTCTTCCGCAGATGAACACATTTCTTCAATTGATGCCTTCCCTGTGGAATTGTGAGATCCTCTTATCACAGTGCAAATCTGGCTGGTAAAGTTGAAGTCACACCTGCCACAATGTGCTGTGGCTTCCATAGATGCTGGGCAGAGGGTCCTGCACTCTTTGGTTTCCTGAGTCAAGTGGTAGGGGTGAGAGAGAGAGGGGTATTTAAAAATTTCATTTAGACATACATAGGGTAGGCTTTTGTGACTTTCAAATGAAATTTTTCCTCAACTTACTTGATGAATGAATATTTCAAAATTTATAAAAAGAAATGAAGGCAGTTTGTATACTAGAAAGAACAATGAATTTGAAATGACACAGATTGAGATTAAAATTTCAGTTTTGCAACTTCCCAGCTCTGTAACCTTGAGCAAGTCACTTATGTTTTCAAAACCTCAGCTTCTTCAGTGGGGAAAATGGAGACAAAAGTTACCACCAAGGTTTGTTGTGTGACTCAAATGAGATAACACCAATAAGTCTTTAAACTTAGTATACACACTACAAATATTTTATTTTTGCTATTTGTTACTTTCCTATGGAATTTTAAAGAAAATAAAGAATGTGATATTTGAGAATTTATACTTCCTGTGTTGTTAGGGAAGTTGGTCCCATTAGAAGTATTACTGATCCAAATTTTTAAAAATATAAATGTTTCATGAACTGTCATTATAATTACAATTATTTATGCTTATAAACATTTTCTCTGACAAATCTCCAGGCTTTTTATGGTTTTTGATAAGTACCACTTTGTTTTAATCCAAGGAAATTAAATACTTAATCATGCCACATTACAGGAGCTATAAATAAGGTAATAGTTTTATCATGTGGAGATCTACTTTGCCTTTCCTTTATATAAGTAGCATAATGTATTTAGAATACTTTTTGCTATTAAAATTGATCTCCATTCAACCTCTCTCTTACATAAAATAAGTTGAATTATTCTTACTAAGTTGCTCAAAATAATAAATTCAAAAATATATAGTGGGTCTAGGCGCAGTGGCTCATGCCTATAATCCCAACACTTTGGGAGGCGGAGGTGGGTGGATCACTTGAGGTCAGGATTTCGAGACCAACCTGGTCAACATGGCGAAACCCTGCCACTACTAAAAACACAAAAATTAGCTGGGCTTGGTGGCACACACCTGTAATCCCAGCTACTTGGCAGGTTGAGGGAGGAAAATCACTTGAACCCAGGAGGTAGAGGTTGCAGTGAGCCAAGATGACACTATATAAATAGAATCCCACTATATATATATGTGTGTGTGTGTGTGTGTGTGTGTGTGTGTGTCTATCTATCTATCTATCCTCTAAAAGCCCAACTAAATGACAGTAAAATAATGGTTTACATGTTGAAAGTCTAAGAAAAAAGGAAGGAAAATAATACACACAAGACAGTGCATACCTTTTTGGAAGCTGGAAAGTAGATGAATGTGGCAGAGACAATGCAACGTGCTCAGTGATGTCCATGTGTCCCTTTTCTCTCTGGGAACATGGGATGTTGAAACCTGGCTGCAGTAGGAGAAGCCACCTGACTAGATATGTCTGTGTGACTAGTACATAGAAAGGATGTACTCTATATCCAGGTATGAACTTTCTGTGTGCAATTGTCCCCTTTTGCACCTTTTCCATTATGATCCAAGGGCTGCGTGAAGCATCACAAGATGGAAGGGGCTTCGGTTCTAGAGATGTTACTTGGAAGACAACTGCCTAACTCATAATGAATTGAAATGTAAAAAAAAAAACTTTGCTAAGAGAGTGGATCCTAAATGCTCTCATCACAAAAAAAGAAAACA
This sequence comes from Nomascus leucogenys, assembly GCF_006542625.1. Classification (NCBI taxonomy): domain Eukaryota; kingdom Metazoa; phylum Chordata; class Mammalia; order Primates; family Hylobatidae; genus Nomascus; species Nomascus leucogenys. The sequence continues at coordinate 31,375,548 of NC_044385.1, read as the reverse complement.
AATGCAAAAAGAAACCATCATAACTTCCACATAGAGGTTCACTGTCATGAAATTTTAGAGGAGCAGGATAAAGAGAACATCTTCAAGAGCTTTCATGGAAAAGAAACATGGTTACCAACAAAGAGATAGGAATCAAAATATTAATGGAAGCTTAAAACATGCAGAAATGCCTCAAAATTCTGAGTAGACATAATTTTTAACCTGGAACTGTATATCAAACCAAACTGTCAATCCCGTTGGAGGGTAAAATAATAGTATTTTTATACATTAAGCTCTCAAAAAATTTACCCTCCAAGAAGACAATTCTCCAAATGGAATGAAACTTGGAATCCAAAACAACAACAACAACAACAACAAAACAGGGGAATCAACACAGGAAAGAGGTACAAGGAATTCCTGAGTTGATAGCTTAGGGAAGACCTAATGGGCCAGCTATGCAAAAATCCCATGGTGATCCATTCCAGATTGGAACAGGATATAAATGTCTCCAGGTGGTAGGTGTTCAGAAAACAAAATGAAACCTATAGACTGAACATTATTATGTATAACACACTACTTGATTCAGCATGGAGAAATATTGTCCTCATTAGAATGATTTAACCAACCTTATGTATTATCTTAATCATTCATTGATACAAAGTGCTTGCAGGGCTTCTAACGATCTCATGAGTTATTTTACATCCCAAAGTGTACAAAGTGTATGTGGTCCACACAAGGACTCTGTAGTTGCCTCATTGAACAAGGGTCCTTCCATTGTCTGTGACCAAGACACCCATTTTTAGTGGTCTTATAATGACAAACTACTACAGAACACGGTAGCATGTTTGTTTTTAAAGTGTTCATGGTCCTTTCCTTAAATTGATAGGTTTCTGGTATCCTGGGTCAAGTTTAATACCCACATACATGACATGGCTGTGTACAAACCATCACCATATAAAAACATAAGTGATTACACCCAGAAGCCTATTCATTCACTTTTGACACAGGCATTTGCTCATCTTGCATTGTCCAAGGGAATATGATATAAATGCAACTAAGCGAATTTGCTGGATCTAAGGTCTCTATCAAAGGAAAGTGGCGGATGATGGCTGGCGGGCTAGGGAGAAGAAGCGGGAATTTCCTCCTGTCTCCATCCACAGTGCTCCCAGGCATGAAATGGCACCATGCAGAGGCCCCAGACGACCTGTGCTGGCTCTTTCAGCAGCACACAGACTTTCAGTCCTGCACTAATCTGAAGTGCTGGGTAAAGCTTCCCTGAGAACAGCTAATCATTATTAATTCCTTTAGAATTCATTGCAATAACATCAATCATAGTGAACTCATTCGGTATTAATATGGATGTAATGTGAAAATGAATAATGCACACAGGAGTTTTTATATTCCTATTTTAGAAAAATAGTTATGAACAATGTATTTCTCTCTCCATTGTCAAATCAGTGCCTCCGAGAGCTTTTCTATCAATTACCTTCATCATCATTCCAGTTGAAATCTTGTCAGAGCAAACATATTTCAAAGGATTATATCCAACTCCATTACAGCATTTCTGGCTCTTTGGAATAAGTTCAGTCTCACAGCATTTTACTGGCACCGGGTCATTCTTTTTAACATGTGCTTTAGACTCTCCACTGGAAGCTGAGCAGCATATGGTATCTGACATATTCACATAATCCTGCCCACAACAGAACATCCCTGCAACAATAAAATGTTATATATGAATATGAAATAGAAAAAGGGAAGAAAACTGAGGCTGCTATAAAGTTTGGTATAAAAATGTCAGACTCAGGCAGTTGCTGAAATGGTGCAATACCTAAGGTAGCAGCATTTCCCTACCAAGGTGATTTAAATGTGCGGTGAGGGTCCTTCTTACCAAGAGCACTAGACGCTAATTAGGAAAAGAACACACAAGAGGAAGTGTTCGAAAATCATTCAGCTGGGCCAAACTTCTCTCATGCTCCATAAAAAGAGATAGGATTTCTGTCATGAAAACTGCCTGCGCATTTTGTGATGATAACATCTTGTTGCAGAGGAAGGTTAGTTAAACTATAGGGACTCTGAGAAAGCTCTAGAAATTCATAAGGGAGAAAAGGTCACCCAAGTACTCTGGGATAAGAGCCCGGGCAGAATGGAAAGGTAGCACCATCCTAGAACCTGAAGCCCTACGGGAGAAGCAGTGAAAGTTTTGGCTTAGCTTTATTTAGGGTACAAATATTTGTTTCTTGTGAATTTAGCTGCAATGGTGACCATTTTTCTTCATGAGATGGATTTGGTATTTATTTAAAATCAGCTGAGCATGTTCACTGATCAGGTGCACTAATCAGCCACTATTTTTTGAGCCACACTCTGTTCTAGACCCATCACAGACATAGGTGACAGGCTGGGGGCAGCGGCAGAAAGACCTTGTAGAGAGGATCACTGATCCCCGCATCTAAATGAAAGACACATGTACCTGAGATACCAGATAGACATTTTCTCCCACCAAATTCAGTTTAATTGCCTGCGTTTGCATCATTTAGATATTGCCATCGAAGAGAAATGGCAGAAATTTTAACATTGAAGCAGGAATAAATTAACACTACTCTAGAGACAGATCAAGCTAGAAATCAAGGTGCCTATACTGCATGTCACAGTGTTTTTATATTAGAATTTATATCCAGTTATATAGCAGCACAATGTGATGAATGATTTATTTTAATTGGAATTTTGTTTGTTTATTATTAGTTCCGACTGATAACATGAAGAACCTCAAATTCAAAGTGCCCTGGGGTCCTGAATTGTTTAATCTGGTCCTGTGTAAACATCTACATTATTAAAGACATTCAAATAATAGATCAAAAGTGCTTTTAAAAAAATCATTGGAAGTAGACATTGGTTTGGCACATGCCTTAAGAAAGATGTTTATCCACACATGACTCCAAAGAACACTCTCATTCATCTTTTTACTTACAAAAGTCTCCAATGTTAAAAACTCTTATTTATGATTAATGGTATACACTGATCCTAACAGAGTTTTGGCATACCATTTTTATCTAATGCTATAACTCTTCGCAGTAATTGGTTTAAAAATTAACTGCTATATTTACAATTTTAGTTGTTTTAACATTTCCAGGAAAAGTTATCTCAAATAAATACACAGAGCAGGCCTCATTTTAGTCTGAGTCTTGATTATGGTGGGCATATATGTGTGTATGTTCAAGTATACACACACACAAATACACATATTTATGTGTGTGTAGATATGTATGTATGTATATGTATGTGTATATATACACGCACAAATACATATAAATATATACATACATGAGTGTACACACACACACATAAACTAAAAAGAAAAATCCGTAGCTTCAAGTTTTATATTGTTTGGGCATTTTTCTGCCCCTTCTGATTAGACATTTAAATACAACCATGGATCTTTCACTGTTAATTTTTTCTCTGGCAGTTTTCATAAGACAATTCATGTTTCTCTTTTAAAGGGCAATCAAAATTTGAAAACTGGCCCTTTAGGGAGCGGAATATATTCTCCCCCTCCCATTCCCAAATTACCTCATGGTTTCACTGTGCTTTAAGTATAAAATAAAATTGCAGACATTGACCTAATTTGAAATTCCTAATCAGTCATCTGATCACTCTGAGGGACTTCTGACAGGTCAACTAAAATTTTGATAATGAACTGTTTTTAAACTGGAAAAAAAAGATGCCTTCTTTCACCAAGAGCTTCATCTTTGTATTACTGAATTGAAATTTTCAGCCAAGATTTCACTCACATAACAAGAAGTGACTCCCTTTCTAGTTTCCTTGGTAAACCATTACTTCTTTAATTATTATCAACCTTGTTCCAGTGTGATAAATTGCTAATTACTTAATACCCTAATCAGCGTTCATTCTTTGCACAGATAAACTGTGACAGTGCCATTAATTTAAATAGTAATTTCACTTAATGGCCAGAACGGCACACCAGATTTTTATGCAGCATTTTCTGAAGACTGCATCCATCACTGCAATATTCTGACATAAAGATGTCTGACGTGCACTAACTCACTTAGGGAGAGCAGATGTTGCGGAGCAGAGTTTGGTAGTAATTCCCATAGTGCATCACTTCAGCATGAATGAGCTGCAAATTCAGAGACAGACAATCTTCCGAAACTACATTGCAATAACTTTTGACCCCTACCTAATTTATCACATGTAGCACTTGACTTTTGAACTTTGACACGCGGAATGCACAATTTTAAATATGCCCAAAGAAAAACAAAATAGGTCATGCATTATTGATGGATTGGTCCATTCTTCCAGAGCCTCTTCATTAAATTTGTACGAAGGTGGAGCGTGTCTTTGAACAAGATGCAGATGTTATTAAAGTGGTACAGTACACATTAAACTAGTATATATTTATTTTTCAGATGAAAAAGAATATATTGTCTTTCTAAACTGTGTGTATATATATATATATATATATATATATATATATATATATATCTATATCTCCAGTGGTTTCCATTGATTGGACACAACTGAGAAAATAGTGGAGGAAAAAATTTTTACTCACAATATTATTAATACTTCAAATATGTTACTAATGCTTATTTCATATCTATGTCTAAAAAGAAAATAATTTATAAACATATCTGTTGGATGAATTTCTAAATAGTTAAGACTGCAAAACTGGGATTCCATTTTCTTTTAAAGAAGACCAAGAATTATGTATCATGCCTTTGAGATAAAAATAGTATAGTAGTAAAATCCAGTCTGGAATATGACAAATCATTGTGAAACTCTGAGATTGTTCATGGGGACCAAATTTTAAGCCAAGGGATATTTTAGGCCTAGAAGAAAAAAAAGGTTTGTGATTAGTCATCCTTAGGACAAATGTATAACATTTGTGGCAGAGCATGAAAGAAAAGAAATTCACACTTGTCTTCACCAGTAGATGGCTCTGTGACTACCACCACAAAACAGAGGGTAGAGTAAAAATGCTCCCCAAATCACTGGATACATTTTATAGCACTGATATATTACACTTTCCAAAAAAAAATCATTCTGTTTTATGGAAATCTTCCAGGGAAATGTTTTTTCAATGCCACCCTTACACCGTAGACTTCTGTGATTATACTTCCCTCTGAAAAATTCCCAAATTCCCATCTTATGAAACAAACAGTGATAGTCATTTGTTCTACTGAAGTCAGAGTCCAGGACATGAAAACTCAGTCTTGTATTCTGAAACAATTTGAACTCCGAGTTTCACATCAAAGGCCGCATGGACAAAATTTATAATATAAATAAGTCAATATATTCCAAAGTCATCTCATGATGAGTTTCCCATGGCTAATAGAAAAATATGTCCTCTTTGAATGAAACAGAGGTTTTAATTTTCACCTTTTCATACTAAGGGATATAATCAAGTCCAATCCAAGATTAATGGCATAAATGATAAAGCCATATAAGCAAACACTAAGAAAAAAATGAGTAATAAATAGGTTTAAAATCTATTCAATGAAAATGGCTAAGAATACATATCCACTGAAATGATGTGCACGACTTTCATCCCGAGATACCTGTATAACACTTCTACACAATGCATCTGCCCAGAGAGAGCACTAAAAACATAAACGCCGCCCCAGCACTTCTGTTCCAACAGCATCTGTTAATTCACTCCATTTATAAAATACATATTGACAAAGACAACTGAACTGGGACCAGGGAGATTTGATTTGGTGTGAGAAAGTCAATTCAATGTGATTTTGTTAAAGGGCTCCTGCAGGCAAATAAAAGAGTTTAAGTAATAAAGTACATAAAGAGATGTTTTACGAGCCAGCCCGGTCTCATGGCAGGCACACAATGCCAGGCAGCGAGCGAGGCCAGGCTGAGGAACGATATTATGAGATCCAAACCCTTATGTAGCAGGTATGCTGTTTGTTGCTAGGTTGAGGAGAAAAAGGGCCATATGGATATTCTGGAAGGTCATTAAGGTCACAGTCATTAGGGGCTACAGGAATGAATGGCAGCAGAGGAGGAAAAATACATGCGGAATCTCTTTTCAGTGCAACCTGCAGGAAGGAAGGTCAAGAGAATAAAAAGAGATTTTTTTCCCTTTGTAAAACTATTATTCCTTCAGTCCACTATGATGATCAGAGTTGGCAGAGCTGTAGAATGCCATGATAAACTCTAGAGCTTATCTTGATTCACAGGAGTTGAGGGCTGTCACCATTTGTGTAAGAAATGTTTGACTGGCATGCTACATCATCTTGAAGTAAATAAAGAAGTGATTCTGAAATTTGAGTTCATGGATGGAGTTCAAGGGTGGATAAAATTACAGGCAAATTTTTGTGTGTATTCTATGCACTATTATTCAGAGTGAGGGTTTGTAACTTTCAAAAGATTCGAAAGGAAAACAAGTTAAGAACCACTGTCCTAGTGGACAGTAACCTCCATTCCACTTCTTAGAACAGATGTATTTTACTTTATGCCAGTGGTGTTCTGACTTCTCTTTCCTTCTCTTTTGCATTTGTTCTGCCACCTAAATTTAATCTTAAACTACAGTTCTTATCATCATATTGACTCTTCCCTGAGTGCTAAATAATGTTCAAATCCTTTTGCCTACTCAGATTTATCTCCTTTCTTCCTTACACAGGGTGTATACCTCCTGTAAACCAAATCACTCACTATTATTTGTGTTTTGCAGATTGCTAATTTCACAGTTTAGCTCAAGCCACACCTGCCAAAATCATACTCACTGTTTGAGATTCCAGTCCAATGGAACAACCCCCTTCATTACCTTGACTGGAGTGATCTCTCAGTCTTAAGAATATGCATGCATTCATCCCTCTCTTATGGCCTGTGTATAACCTTGTAGGCACTTTTCTCCTTGATTAAGTTGTAAGCTCTTGAGGATAAAAATGGAATCTTGGGCACTTTTACACTTGCAAAGTACCAAGAATGATATCCTGAATATGGTTACTACGTAATATATATTTAACAAAGGACGGAGTATGGCAGTTGACTGATTCTTTTAAAAAGCTACAGAAGAACAAGCACACTAAAATCAAATATTTTGCTGTCATTTTTAAACTCTGATGTATTAGGGTATACAGGAGGTAACACTTTTGCATCCTCCCTGCCACCTTGGTTCTATCTTTAATAGACCTGTTATTAGCTACTTCATCTAAAGGAGGAGGAGGTATTCAACTGGTTAGTCATAGTACAGGATAACTAATTAATTGCCATAATTTTCCAGTAGACATTACTATGACTTTAAGCAGTCGTTCTCAAATTATGGTCTCAGGAGCCTTTTATATGCTTACAAATTATTGAGGACCCCAAATACCTTTTGTTTATATGGGTTTTACCTGTTGATATGTACTGTGTTAAAACTTACGGCAGAAATTTTTGAAATATTTATTTATTAATGCATTTAGACATAAAATAATAAATCTATAACATGCTAATATATTTATGAAAAATAAATGTTCTTCAAATAAAAATAGTAAGAAGAATGACATTGTGTTACATTTTTGCAAGCTTTTTAAATGTTTAGTTAAGAGAAGGCAATTTAATTTTCTTTCTGATTCTGCATTCGATCTGTTGCAAATCACGCCATGTAACCTCTGAAAAGCTCTGCTGTACACATAGGAGAGAATGAGAGTTAAAAAGGCATATAGTAGTTTAGTATCACAGGCATACTTCATGTTATTGTGCTTTGATTTACTGCACTTTGCAGAGACTGCATTTTTTTACAAATTGAAGTTTTGTGGCCATCCTGCATCAAGAAGTCTATTGGTGCCAATTTTCCAATAGCATGTGTTTGCTTCGTGTCTCTGTGTCACATTTTGATGATTCTCACAATATTTTAAACTTTTTCATTATTATATTTGTTATATTTTTATATTTTTTATCTTTATATTTTATATTTATATTTGTGGTCAATGACCTTTGATGTTACTATAATTGTTTTAGCGTGTCATGAACCTTGCCCATATAAGACAGAAAGCTTAGTTGGTGAGTATCCTCTGTGTTCTGACTGCTTCACAGACCAGCCGTTCCTTTATCTTTCTCCCTCTCCTTGGGCCTTCCTATTCTCTGAGGCACAGCAATATTGAAATTAGGCCAGTTAATAACCTTACGATGGCCTCTAAGTGTTCACTTGAAAGGAAGAGTCTCATATCTCTCACTTTAAATCAAAAGCTAGGAATGATTAGGCTTATTGAGGAAGGCATGTTGAAAGCCAAGATAGGCCAAAAACTAGACCTCTCATGCCTAACAGTTAGCCCAATTATGAATGCAAAGGAACAGTTCTTGAAGAAAATCAAAATGCTCCACCTTCAACAGACCTTCTTCTCTTTTCTCTACCACTCCTTCTTGAACATGTCTTTTCCCCTGGACAATATCTCTTTATTATATCTTATAAGGTATGTGAGAATGATGACCAATCTGGTGGGTCTTATGGCCTTCAACCATGGTCCAGGTAGGATTTCTATTTCACTTATCATTCAATTATTATGAATAAGTGAAACAGGCTTATTGCTGATGTGAAGACATTTTGAGTGGTATAGATAGAAGATCAAATCAGTCACAACAGTCCCTTAAGCCAAAGCCTAGTCCAGGCAAGGCTCTTACTCTCTTTAATTCTATGAAGGCTGAGAGAGGTGAGGAAGCTGCAGAAGAATAGTTGAAAGCTAACAGAAGTTGGTTCCTGAGGTTTAAGAAAAAAAGCCATCTTCATAACATAAAAGTGCAAGGTGAAGCAGCAAGTGCTGATGTAGAAACTGCTGCCTCAAGTTACCCAGAACACCTAGGTAAGATCATTGATGAAGGTGGCTACACTAAACAACAGATCTTCATTGTAGATGAAATAGCCTCATACTGGAAGAAGATGCCAACTAGAGCTTTCATAGGTAGAGAGAAAAAGTCAATGCCTGGTTTCAAAATTTCAAAGGACAGGTTGACTCTCCTGCTGGGGGGCTAAAGCAGCTGGTGACTTTAAGTGGAAGCCCATGCTCATTGACCACTGCAAAAACTCTAGGGCCCTTAATAATTATGCTAAATCTATTCTGCCTGTGCTTGTAAATGGAACAAAAAGGCTGTATGATTACATATCTATTTACAATATGGTTTACTATGTATTTTAAGCTCATTATTGAGACCTACTGCTCAGAAAAAAGATATTTCTTTTAAAATATTAATACTCACTGACAATGCATCTGGTCACCCAAGAGTTCTGATGGAAATAGACAAGAAAATTAATGTTTACATGCCTATTAACACAGCATAGGTCAAGCAGTCATTTTGACTTTCCAGTTTTATTATTTAAAAATACATTTTGTAAAGCTATAGCTGCCATAGATAGTAATTCCTCTGATGGATCTGGGCAAAGTAAATTGAAAACCTGGAAAGGATTCACCATTCTAGATGCAATTAAGAATATTCATGATTCATGGGAAGAAGTCAAAATATCAACATCAACAGGAGTTTAGAGGAAGTTGATTCCAACCCTCATGGATGACTAAGGGGTTTTAGACTCAAAATGGAAAAAATAACTGCAGATGTAGTGGAAATAGCAAGAGAACTGGAATGAGAAGTGAAGCCTGAAGAGGTAACTGAATTGCTGCAATCATAAAACTAACAGATAAGGAGTTGCTTCTTAGGGAGGAGCAAAGAAAGTGGCTTCTTGAGATGGAATCCATGCCTGGTGAAGATGCTGTGAACATTGACTTCACATTTTAATTTTCTTGTCTTTAAAAGCCCTACCTCCAATAACATAAATGTCAGGCCTCCCAAAATCTGGATCTGACTGTGTGGTATTTAGCAAGTGGAAACTAATGTCTAATATCTAATGTCTGAACTTCAGTTTCTTCATTTTTAAAATGTAGATAATTAATAGTACCTATCATGTAAGATTACTGTGAAGATTACTTGAGGTGATAATATATAAAATATTGGTACAGTGTCTGTTAGTATTCATTCAATGATACTTATTGTTATTTATATTAGTGTTAGCTTAATACGGTAGAATAAGGGAGTATAAGAATTATAACAAAATATCATTATAATAATTTTGTATGCTATTTGCTAGGAAATATTCTTTTCATTCATAACCAATGCATTCACGTGTGGGATTTTTTTTGGAGGACATGACCTTTTGAAGAGGAAAAAAATTGATGTGTTTTTATGAAATACATGAGATACATGTAAAAATTGGGAGATTACATTGTTAAACAACATGTTCCTAATTATTGCATTAGATATAACCAATGTGAGCTTTAATTACTTATTTGTTTTATTTCAAGGGCAAATTTCTCACTCTCTCTGCTTCTCAGATCCTCCATCTACTGAAAGGTAGACCTGGGCCCCTTACCTGGAAGGCGATTGTACACCACTCCTTCTTCTCCACCACAACACTCTAAATCGTTGCTCACAATCTGTCTGCCACAGCACTTCTGGCCATGGCCATCATGAAGCCTCCCAGCACAGCAAATCTGGTTTCCTGAGGTGGAGTACGGCATTCTGCCACAGCAGGAATCACCAATGCCAACAGAAACCCGATTGTGCTGTTCATCTGGACAGCATACTTCACCTGTCAATTTAGGACAATAATAATCATTACATCAGTTAAAAAAAATATGCTACGACTCACAATTAACTTTTATCACAATCATCTTGCAGATCCCAACTGATTGACAGAATTACTAAAGAGAATAATATCATATTGGAGTTGCAAAATTTCCAAATGACTCCAGAGTTTTTGTGTATAAACGTGTGTCAGATCAGATACACACATGGCAACTTACAGGTAAGTCTATGTTGCCTATTTCCTCACCATCAGGTCTGGTGACATGGACTATGTGGCATTATAGAAAAACATCTAGGAATACTTTTTTGTTCTGTGTAATTTTCTTTTGGAAAGTAGAATGGATTCAAAAACCAACTATTGATAAATTTATACTGCTTACAATTATAATTTCCTTAACCAAACTATATTTGTGCAACCAAACAAAATACTCCCATGGGGAAGGTTAATTACATGAGAGGAAGTAAAAAATACCGTATTTAAGTCAGTGTACTAGTACTTCTCTGGGCTATGTCACACACTGAATTTTACTACATTTCTCTTCACATGACAGTCTGGGAAATGGGATAAGAATAAGATAATCCAGCAGGTGTGGTGCTTTACACCTGTCATCCCAGCACTTTGGGAGGCCTAGGCGGGTGGATAACTTGAGGCCAGGAGTTCCAGACCAGCCTGGCCAACATGGTGAAACCCCATCTCTACTAAAAATAAAAAAATTAGCCAGGCTTGGTGGTGCATGCCTGTAGTCCCAGCTACTCGAGAGGCTGAGGCACGAGAATTGCTTGAACCCGGGAGGCAGGAGGCAGAGTGTGCAGTGAGCCAGGATTGTTTCACTGCACTCCAGCCTGGGCATGTCTAAAAAACAAAAACAAACAAACAAAAAACCAAAAAACAGAATTAGATAATCTTTTGCCTGGTACCTTAAAATCAAAGGACCCAAATACTCTAAATACCAAGAGTTAGCTTGTTTGTTTGGTATAAAGACAACTCTAAAAGACAGAAAATTTTGTAAATGGCTTCTCTTAAGGATACCTTCAAAGGAACTAATAAAAAATTGGTGGATCTGAAATCCAAGCTTCATTTCTCTTCTCTATCTCATGACCCCACTGTGGTTGTCTTCCCTCGTGGCCCTCTGAACCCTGACTTCCTGCTCTCTTTTGTCCTGCTCCTCCTCTTCTTCCTACACCTCCAACAGACCTTCTTCCCTTTTCTCTACCATTCTTTCTTGAACATATCTTTTTCCCTGGACAATATCTGTTCGTTACATCTTATAAGGTATGTGAGTATGATGACCAATCTGGTGGGTCTTATGGCCTTCATCCATGGTCCAGGTAAGATTTCTATAATCCAGTTAATGACTTGTCAAGCTTTCTTAAGAAATGGCACAAATTCACTGAAGAATTTAGGACTGCCTTAGGGATTTATAGTCCTGGACTTCTTCTCAATTAGTTCACCTTTCGGTGAGCCCTGGATATCCTAAAATTTGTTTAGTAAAAGCAAGATGTATTGTTTACCAAAATGATATAAAAATATGGGACAATATTTAACTAAACATAGATATATAAGGAGTATAAAAAATAGGACAATAACTCTTAGCAGCTATCCTTGAGATCTTTTCTGCCCAAATTTATTGGCCAAAAATCCATCTCACTAGATGAAATGAGCAAATTACTAGAAACATACAACTTACCAAAGAAACTATAAGAAAAAAGTTAAAATCAATAGCTCTCATGAATATTGATGCAAAAATCTTCAATAAAATACTAGCAAACTGAATTCAAAAGCACATTAAAATGATTCTGCAACATGACCAAGCGGGATATATCCCTGGAATACCAGGATGGGTCAATATATGAAAATTTAATCAATGTAACACATTATATCAATAGAACAAAGGGGAAAAAAAAGAAACACATGATTATCTCAGTTGATGTAGAACAAATATTTGACAAAATTCAACCTTTCATTATAAATCCACTCAAGAAAATAGGAATAGATGAAAACTGCCTCAACATAATCAAGAGTATATGTGAAAAACCTATACCTAATGTCATACTCAATGGTGAAAGACTGAAAACTTTTCCTCTAAAATCAGAAACAAGAGAAGGATGCTACCCTTTGCCACTTGTATTCTACATAATATTGGATATTATGGCTAGAGCAATTAGGCAAGAGAAAAAAATAAAAGGCATCTAAATTGAAAGGGAAGAAGCAAAACTATGTGTTCTCAGACAACGTGACATCATATAGAGAAAACTCTAAAGATTCTAAAAAAACCTGTTACAACTAATAAACAAATTCAGCACAGTATTGGGATACAAAGTCAGCATAGAAAAACCAGGTATGTTTCTATACACTAAGAATGAACAATCTGAAAATAAAATTAATTAAGATAATTTCATTTACAATAACATCAAATAAATGAAAGACTTAAGAATGAGCTTACCAAGAAAGTGAAAGGCTGGAATACTACAAAATGTTGTTGAAAGAAATTAAAGAAGACAACCAAATGGAAGAACATCCCATGTTTATGGATTGGAAGCCTTAATATTGTTAAGGTGCCAATACTGCTGAAGTGATCTACAGAATCAATTCAATCCCTATCAAAATCCCAATGCTTTTTGCAGAAACAGAAGAAGCCATTATAAAATTCACATGGAATCTCAAAAAACTCCAAATAGTCAAAACAACATTGAAAAAGAACGAAGGTGGAGATCTCACACTTTCTGATTTCAAAACTTACTGCAAAGTTGCAGTAATCAAAAGTGTGTTACTGGTACAAAGACAGACATATAGACACAGAACAGAGATCCTAAAAATGAAACTTTGCATATATGGGCAAATGATTTTCAACAAAAGTGCCAAGACCATTTAATGGGGAAAGGACCTTTTTTAAAAAAAATAATGTTGGAAAAGTTGAATATCCACGTGTCAAAGAATGGTATTGAACCCTTACTTTATACCATATACCAAAACTAACTCAAAATGGATCAAAGATCTAGATGTAAAAGCTAAAACATAAAATTCTTAGAAGAAAGCAAAGGGGAAATTTCATGACATTGGGTCTGCCAATGATTTCTTGGCTATGACACTGAAAGCACAAGCAATAAGGAAAAAAGATGAATTGGATTCATCATAATTAATATTAATAACTTTTTGGCATCAAAGAATACTATCAACAAAGTGAAAAGGCAACTCATGAGAAAATATATTAAAATTATATATCTGATAAGGAAGTAGTATCCAGAATGTATAAAGAACTTCTATAACTCAAAAACATAAAACAAAGACCTTATTTTTTAAATGGGCAAATAACTTTAATAGACATTTTATTCCAAAGAAGATATACAAATAGCCAATAAACACATGAAAATGTGCTCAATATTAATAATAAGTAGAGAAATGCAAATCAAAACCACAATGAGATACCACTTGATACTCATTAGGGTAGTTATAAAAAACATAAAATAACAAACATCAGCAAGAATATGGAGAAACTGGCACACTTATGCATTGTTGGGAATATAAAATGTTAAAATGTTCCACAAAACAGTATGGCAGTTCTTAAAAAGAAAATTAAACACAGAATTACCATATGATCCAGCAATTCCACTTCTGGGTATAAACCCAAAAGAATTGAAAACAGGAGATTGAACAGAAATTTGTACATTTATACATCAATGTTTATGGCAGCTTTAACCATAATAGTCACTAGGCAGAAATAACCCCAATGTCTGCTGATGAATAAATGAATACAAAAGTGTTATATACATGCAGTGAGACATTATTCAACCTTAAAAAGGAATAAAATCCTGACACATATGACAACATGAATGGCCTTTGAAAATGTGCTAAGTGTAATAAGCCAGACACAAAAAGACAAATACTGTATGATTCCAATTATATTAGGTACCTAGAGTAGTCAAATTCATAGAGACCAAAAATAGAATGGTGGTTTCCAGGGGTTGAAGATAATGGGGAGTGGAAAGTTAGTGCTTAATGGAAACAGAGTCTGAGCTTGAGAAAATAAAAGTTCTAGAGATGGATGGTGGTAATGATTGTAAAACAATGTGAATGTACTCAATGCCACTGAACTGTGTGCTTAAAAAATGGTTAAAATGATAAATTTTATGTTGTGTATATTTTACCCCAAAAAAGTCCTGTAAACAAGGAAAAAATAAATCCATGCCTGGCTTCAGAGACCACTTAACTACCACCTTCCAGAATACTCTAGTCTCAAGATCAGTGAAGAAGGTATCATAACTTCCCATAAAACAGAAGATAAGACAGTAGATTGTCCTTTCCTTCTAAATTACAAGAGCTTGCTAAGCACTTAGAAGATACTTTGGCTCAGAAAAAGGAAAAAAAATTCAGACCACATTAATAGCTTTTGGGATTAAGCAATTAGATAAAGTCACGAATGAGGACACCTCTATGTCTAGTCTACACAAAAATGACCTTCAATATTGTAAGGGACACTGGGAGAACGCCTACTCTGCCTTTATTAGTGTATCTTAGAAAGACACAATGAAAAAAGAAAAGGACAAACTGACAAAACAGCACCTCTCTGTGAAAGTAGCTGCTCTCATCTATCCATAACTGCCCTTGACATAGAAAGAGAGAAATCTCTATGCAATTGTAAAAATAGAAGATTGATACTGGCGGTAGGTATATTATCTACCAAAAACCCTTCTAATTTTCCATTATCCCTTTCTAGGAATAACCAAATGTCTCAGCGGTAGACATATCCAATAATTTTCAGATTCTGCCTTTTTCTTTTCTTTCTCTTGAATCAACACATTTTTTGTTTAGTAATTCTACTTCAGTGCGTCTGTTGAGAAGAGATGCACTTAGTAAATGAGATACCAGCATTAAATGTGGACCTGAAAGTCTCTTTCTGTAACTCCCAGGAGAAGAATTCCTGGTCTATAATTTGGTGGTAGCACCAGCTAATTACCTGATGCCTTTGTGATCAACATCTCTGACTTTGAATGTGTCTCTAAGATCCTCTGGGGCAAAAACTGCTCAGATGTGGGATTCATACACGATGCTAACCCCTTAAATATGTCTATCAATTTGGCTATGCATTTCTTGAAACTGGCCCAAAATCTACTAAAAAGAACAATATTTAATAACTTGGTCCATTGTATCTACAGAAAGTTACCTCACTTGGCATAATACCTGATTATCCCCTGTACCAGTCCTTGTAGTTCAATGTTCACTCTATCAAAATGATAAGACTTGTGTACCACTTTGTACAAGATTTAAGTGTCACTAACAAGATTGCACTCCCCCATTTCCCTGTAGTTCCCAATACTAATACCATCCTACTGCCACTCCCTGAGGCAGCTGCTTAATTTATAGCAAATCTATACTTAGCATTTTTTTCATATATTCTTGCACTCAGGCTCACAGTATCTTTTTTGTTGCATTTGTGACAGTTATTCCCCAAGAGTTTACAACAATGCTTTCTTAATTCTCACAATTGCTTAACCATTTCCTTACTATGGTAAGCACAACATGGCCTCCCAAAGACGTCCACATCCTAATCCCTGGAACCTGTGACTATGTTATGTTACATGGCAAAGGGGAATGAAGACAACAGATGTGATTAAGTTTAATAATATGAAGTGAGAAAGGCTCAACTGGTCATTGTTGGCCTGGAAAATGGAAGGGGTCCACAAGCCAAAGAATGTGAGCAGCCTCTGCAAGGTGGAAAAGGCAAGAAAATGGATTCTCTCCTCCAGAAGGGAATGCAGTTCTTGTTGATTTCTTGGTTTTAGCTCAGTGAGACCCATTTCAAACTTTCGATATTGAGACGTATAAGGTAAGTTTGTGTGGTTTTAAGCCACAGCGTTTCTGGTAATGAGTTATAGCAGCAATAGGAAACAAACTGAGCGATATTTAATTTCCTCTATAAGATTCAACTGTTGTACAATATGTGAATGATCATCTGTCATGCTCTCCAGATAGTCTTGAAAAATTGATTCCCTCTATTTGTCAATAGTGGTAGCATACAATCAACATAAAGTCTCTAAATGTCAATTTTGTCAGAACAAAGTGCTTTTTCTGGGACCTAAATTCTAGGCTGTGACATTTTGCAAAATGGAAAGTCTTTTTCTCCTCAAAGTTTGGAAACTTTTCATGACTTTCCCTGGCTGGTTGCTAAAAGTCAACCTAGAGAATTCCTTGGCCTCATAGAATCAACAAAGATTTCATAGGATCTCAAAGGTCATTAGATGTTTGAATCTTAGCTTTTGGGAACTGGCTATCCCTTTATATGATCTGATGAAAGTGGACACCCCTGAGTCCTTGCTCTGGAAAGATTCATTAGAAACTTTGTCATTTAAAGGAGGCCTGTTAGCCCTCTTTACTCATATGCTCCTCAATTACTAAACATTTTTTTTCTATTTAGATATAAAAGATTGGGTTAGCTTTGGGTATTCTAACTCAGCGGCCCAATGGACATCAGAAACATTAATACTCTGCTAATATTACTAAAGTTACTTAATGAAGGTCAAACAACTAAGAGGTGAAAGAAATGGGATATGGAGCCAGGCAGTTTGACTCCAGAACCAATATCTTATCCACTAATTATTCAGCATCAAACCACTGAAACACTACACAAAACTTATTCTTTCATAAGAATGTGATCATGTAAAATATTACTTGAAATAGTCATCACTGACTAAGACATTTTTGCTTTCTTTTAAAGGTAGGGATGTTCATTGTAATTTTAATGGAAATATATTTGCTATCTTACTGTTCTACTAACATATGAGAAAAATATATTAAGTCACTTATACACAGTCATCACATTATTATAAAACACAACATCTCTAGGAGCTCAACCTAAAATTTAATCACGAAAATTCCTATTTTGACTAGCTGAGTGTCTTGGTCATGTTTCTATGTCCCATTTTTCCTATGTGTAAAATGGAAATAGTCTTTTAAAAATATTTCATTTAAAAATATTATTCAGGACCATTAGTTTTTTTGGGTGCACATTTCCATGAATTTTAATGAAGAAACACCATCAGGATACAAAAGAGTTTCATCACCCCCCAGAACACCCTCATGCTATCCCTGTATAGTCACATTCCCTTCCCATCCATTACCCTTGGCAATTGTCGACTTTTTTCTCCAAAACTATGGCTTGTCTTGTATAGTATGTCATGTAAATGCAGTCTCACAGTTGGTAGCTTTTTGAGACTGGCTTCTTTCACTGGGCATGATATCTTCTTGGCACTTATCAATACTTTGTTCTTTTTTATTGCTACATAGTATTCCTTTGTTCCACAGTTTGTCCATTTACTCACTTAGGGACATTTGAATTGTTTCCAGGTTTTGGCAGTAATGATTACAGCTGCTGTAAACACTCATGTACAGGTTTTTGTGTAAACATAAATATGCTTTTCTCTAGGGTAAATATCCAGGAGTGGATCAAGATATACTCAGGATTTTCTCAAAATATGAATTTCTAGAATTCAGGAGACAGTTGGCTTAGTCAATTATCTTTGAAAGGATTCTATAATATGGTATCTCTAAGTAAAAGGGAACTTAGTAAAAGTTTCCCTGATGATGCTACCAGAGACCAGTGAAGGAGCAACGAGCTTATTGTAAACAGTAAAGTTACTGTATTTGTTATCTTCCTCTGGGTAAAATAATTCTATTTGGTCTGAAATGTAGTTGCCATATTTTTTGTCTTCACAGTCAGAGAACATAATGTCCCTCTTTGGTAAACTTTAAGATAATGTATCCCATGGTACAGGGCAACATCAGTTAATTAAACACCACTTAGGACAACGGTGAGCTTAGAGGAAACGTAGTATACACATCTACATGGGGAAAGCCAACACTTTTTTTTAAAGCCTCTTTTGAGCATAACAAATGTTAATTGGTTGAGATATTTTAGTTATATCTTTCTGAATCCCTCAGAATCTTATTTAGTTACTGACAGAAGAAAAGGCTTCAAAAAAAAAGATGTGGATTATATCAATAAGAAATAAAACTAATTTTTTTTTCCTCAAAGAAGAGCTATTAGACATAAGATACAAGGATCAGTCACCTTCTCATTAACCTCTCAAAATGAATCTATTTCAGGCCAGGCTTGAAAATGTTTTCTCTCTAAAAACTACCATGCAGTCTAACAGTTAATTGTTATTCTTATCAAAGAATGACCCACATTAACATTTACTCGGGGTCATTAGCATATTTATAAAAAAGGGAGAGAAATGAACATTCTTTCCTCTTCTGCTCTTTGTTATGGGGTGTTATGGAAGAAAGTCATGAGAAAAAAAATAAAGTACGTTATTTACCAATATTTCAGACTAATCTATAAATATCAAAATGCCTATACCCATCTTGGTCTTGAACTGGCAGACCAGTGACCAGATTTAAATCACATTTAGATGCAACAGGATTTGGGACCATTGCGCTTTTTTTCCCCTCAATGTAACCAGTGTTAAACTAGTTAACAAAGACCACAGGGCTGAGGACAGAGGTCACAAAATAATCTCTTCATTTAGGTACAGTGAGATTAATGATTGGAGCAAAACACTCTGATTATTTCATGAGATTGCTTTTTTCCTTTTCTCGACACCAGGATAGGCATTCTAATGCTATGAAAAATGAACTACTTAAAAAAGAATCAAAATTTGGGGGCATGCTCAATGGTTTAGTAGATATTAAAATGCTTTAGGTGTGCAGAAACATGTATTTATACATACAGACAATAAATATTTTTTAAACCCTTGGTCTAAAAATTAATTATTAAAAGGCTTATATAATATCAGTGACAACTTCTGAGCTTCCATGAGTTATTTCATTTTTAAGAAAAATGTTAAATTTTATTTTGAAACCTAACAAAAGTAGATTGTGCTGTCAGTTCAAAATCTGACTACTTGTGTTAGCATTGAGAAAGTCACGGGCCAGTCTCCTGAGTTAGTGAAGATGTAACTAAGAATTTTTCATTAGTTTTAAGGGACAGAGGATATTTTGTAGAGTTTGAATAGTTTGTTGCAAATCATCACATAAAAATTTTAATGTGATGTGGAAATGAAAACACTATTACTTAGTTCCATGATCAACTTGGTCTACTGGTGTGAAGAATGGTAGGAATTGAACAACACAAAACGTCCATCTGATCACTGTAATTATAATTTTATAGCAATTATTTGTAAACAGAGGCAGATATGAACCATACATGAAAATTCCCCAAATTTAAGTTACTTCGAGAAAGTAAAGCATTTAACAGTATTTGATCCATTGTTGACATTGTGAGCTGTAGTATGAAGAAGTTTAACAGTTTTCTACAAAATCCTTATTTCCATATATATTTTTACTTTCTCTTACATGGAAAATCTGGTTTACTAGAACTTATTCAATTTTGAAATATTTTTGATAGAGAATAATAAATAATAGCACTGCTATAAAAACATATTTTTTTTCTATTAACTATAAGGAAAAATAATGAGTGAAGGTTCTCTGCCTTGAGTAAACTTGAGCAGTATTTAATCAGGACACCTGAAACCACCTTTGCAAAAATTATGACAGTAAGAAAATTCTGACACTGGAAAATTATGACAGTGAAAGAAATGTGACCTAACCAATTCCATCTTGCTTCTAGCCTCCAAGCTACCCTTGTCCATTCCTGGGCATAGGCCAAGATAACTATGAGAGGTGTTTAGTTTAACTTTGAAACAATCATGATAGTCCTTTCCTGAAACAAACTTGCTCCTTGCTTGGGGGGCAGAGCACCTTTGTAAAATTAACAAATTAGCCACAAGGAACTATGGCTCAGGTGTTCATGCCACCAGATGCCACATGATTCCTAACCTTTCCAACTGCTTCCATAGATAACATCACTATCGTAAAACCTAAGATTGGTGTTCAAGGTATTTTTCACACTCTTTATCCTGATAGACTAGCTAGTATCACCCAGACCAGTAAACTGGCTCATCTGATCCTGTAGTCCCCATCTAGGAACTGACTAAGGGCGAGAAGACAGCTCTGACTCCCTATAATTTTAACCCCAACCAATAAGCATTCCCCATTCCCTAGCCCTATGCCTACTGCACTATCCTAAAAAAACCCTGGGTTGGGCCAGGCGTGGTGGCTCACACCTGTAATCCTAGCACTTTGGGAGGCCAAGGCAGGCAGATCATCTGAGGTTGAGAGTTCGAGACCACCCTGACCAACATGGAGAAAACCCGTCTCTATTGAAAATACAAAATTAGCTGGGTGTGGTGGCACATGCCTGTAATTACAGCTACTCAGGAGGCTGAGGCAGGAGAATCACTTGAACCTGGGAGGTGGAGTTTGCAGTGAGCCAGAGATCATGCCATTGCACTCCAGCCTGGGCAACAAGAGCGAAACTCCATCGCAAAACAAACAAATAAAAAACAAACAAAAAACAAAAACCAACAAAAAAAAACCCCTACGGTTTTTTTTTTTTTTGAGACAGAGTCTTACTCTGTTGCCCAGGCTGGAGTGCAGTGGCACAATCTTGGCTCACTGCAACCTCTGCCTCCCAGATTCAAGCAATTCTCCTGCCTCGGCCTCCTGAGTAGCTGGGATTACAGGCACTGCCACACGCCCAGCTAATTTTTTGTATTGTTTACAAGAGATGGGGTTTCGCCACGTTGGCCAGGCTGGTCTTGATCGCCCGACTTCAGGTGATCCACCCACCTCGGCCTCCCAAAGTGCTGGGGTTATAGGCATGAGCCACCGTGCCCAGACAGATCCTAGGTTTTGAATTTTCTGGGAGACTGTTTTGAGTAAAATCTCCTGTTCTGCTTAGCTGGCTCTGCATTTATTAAGCTCTTTCTCTATTGCAATACCACTGTTTTGGTAAATTGGCTCTATCTGTGCAATGGGCAAGATGAACCCATCAGGTGATTGCACACCTTCTATATTTGCCCTAGTATTTTGCAAAACAGACACTGGATTAGACAGTGTCTCATTTCACACGCCTTGGATGGATATAGTTATACTGAACATAAAGTACATGAACCAGATGTTGGGCATAAATTTCACCCTAAACTAGATATCTCAAAGTATTCAGCTTTCCTACGGCCTCCAAAAAACTTGTCTTTCTTGTCTTTCTCCTATATCCATTTCCTGCTCTTTAAAGAAGATATCGGTATCAAACTTAAGTAACAGAAAAAAGTTTGTATTCTCAATTACTTTTGTATTCTCAATTACTTTTGGAGGATAAATTGTAACTGACAGTGGTAGTAATGAAGAAGTTTAGGAGTCTTAAATAGTCCTTTTAAAAAAATTATCAACAGAGGTTGATGCTTTTTGGTTAAAGAGGCAGTAAAGTACTCAAAAGAGCATAGATTTAGGAGAGACATACTTATATTCACATTTTAGTTCTTTCACTTCTATTCACATCTGTGAATCTGGATATGTTATCGATCCTCTCTAAAACAGTTTCCTTACTTGTAAACTGCCTTGTATAATACCAGCTTCCTGGAGTTGTGAAGATTCTATAAGGTATCCTATGTAAAGTTTTCAATACAGAGCCTGTGAGAGACTTGGTACTTTAAAAATGGCAGTTGTTATTAGCATCATTCCCAATTATATTCACTAGGCATTGTTTTATGTAGTTGAAATTTGAAGCAAAATTGCTAGCTAAGTTGGCTAATACTAAAAAGGGATGAAGGAAAAAATCCAGTTTGCTACCCTTTGCAGCATTCTTCCTTCCCTTGCCTGATTTATAATGATGAGAGAGAATACTGCCAGTGGCCTAGAATTCTGAGACAAATGAAACTTGCAGTTACAATCTATCCAAGAACAATGCATGTGTAGTTCAGATTAGAAATGGAGGAAGTGGGGAACACCTTCATGGAGTGGAACAGTCAGCAATTCACATATTTAATAGTGAAAATATATAGTCATGTTAATAAAGCCACAAGATAAAAGGAGTTAGCCATATCTCCAGATTTATTTCTTTATGTAGTAGATATTGTAAATTCCTTCTGTTCTCTCATTTTCTAATATTTAGCCTTGCTTATATTTTAACAAAGCAGAAGGAAGAAATAGTATTTAGAGCAGGCCATTGGCTATGCGTTTGTGGTTCAATTTTTGTCGAGGGGGAGGTGTTTGAAATAGTTCACTGACATGAACCGTGTGTTTATGTTTTCAGGTTCCCAAAGTTTTTGAGTACACCTGGAAATAATCCTCACCTGGTAGAATTCTAGCGTAATACCCAGAGCAGCACTGATGATTTGGTTGTGCCTCCTGTATTCGGCCACCACAACAAACTCCAGTAGAATTCAGAACAAACGGGATATACTTTTCTTCACAACAGCGGTGTCCAGGCTTGGGGTTATAGAGCACTCCGTTACAACAAACCTGAAAGTTTGAAATCAGTTTTAAAGAAATGTCAGTTTAGTTAAGAGTATTATGCCACTGTATCTCATGTAATATAATTATTTTCTTATAAGGCATGGAAGATCTGAGACCATATTACTCATATTTCGTTGGTTTAAAAATGTATTTTCCAGGATCATTCAAATTTTATAAATGTTATTTGATAGAATGCAGCTTTTTTGAAGTCTTCAACCATGCTTTGTGCTCTATTATAATACTATATTATAATATAGTATTTTAATATATTATAATATAGTATTTAATATTTATAATATATAAATTTTATATAATAAAATAAGATATAAGATGTATATCTTATATCTTATACATATACATATGTATATATACATAAGATATACATCTTTTATTATATAAAATTTTATAATAAAAATAGATATATTTAAATATATGTTTACATATAAGTATATATGTATTTCAAATACATACAATTTTTATTATATAAAATTTTAATAATGCCTTAAGCAAAGTCTTATTCTTATTGTTGGCATTAAAGAGGCAACACAGGTATTGCAGTGAAAGACAACAGAGGAAGTTAATTAAATTAAAAAAATTGTAAATTTCATTTGGGGCTAGGTATGAATATATATTTTCTAGCATGAAAGATTGGAGAGAAGTAGGAAAGAGACTTTCATTGTAGGTCTAAAGGTGAGTGAGTTCTCACGAGATTTGATGGTTTAAAAGTATTTGATGGCAGCTCTCCCCATCGCTCTCTCTCCCTCCTGCCATCACATGAAGAAGGTCCGTGCTTCCCCTTCACCTTTGGCCATGATTGTAAGTTTCCTGAGGCCTCCCAGTCATGCTTCCTGTTAAGTCTGAAGAACTGTGAGCCAAGCCTCTTTTCTTCATAAATTACTCAGTCTCAGGTAATTCTTTATAGCACTGTGAAAACGAACTAATACACCTGGGAACATGTTAGAAATGCAAGTTTTCACAGCCAAATCTAAACCTACTGAATCAGAATCTCTGGGGCTAGAGTTATGAGATACTAGGTTTTAACAATGCCCCCAGGTCTTATGTTCACTGGGATTTGTGAACCATGGCTGTCATCTTATGGTAAAGCTTGTTTAAGTATTTTGGGAAACATTAATGTTTACAGTGATTTAGCCAAAAAGCTTTTAAAGCCTCAATAAAAGTCTCTTTTCTACTTCTCTCCAATCTTTCATGCTAGGAAATGTGTGTTAGTACCTAATCCCAAACTGAAATTAAAAATTTTTTTTTTGAAACTTAACTGACATCCTTTATTCTCTTTTACTGCAATACCTGTGTTGCCTCTTTAATCTCAACAATAAAAATAAGACTTTGTTTAAGGCATTATTAAATAGTGTATCTCATTTTATTGTAATAATGTATAACATTTGCATTATAAGAATAACCAAATGTGATGTTTCTTTTCAAGACTATGAGGTGAGATTTGCACACGCGTGTTTTCTGAAGGCTAACTTTTGCTTCCCTATTCATCAATTTACATTTATTTTCTATAAAAGGTGACCTGTATGATTTTTTTTGTACAGTAGATTTGTCTTAATCATTTTTAAATTGATTTAAAATTAAACTAACCAGTTCTTTGTCATTCACTGAATTTAGGAATGTTACACCAACCAGTCACTTATTTGGTACAAAGCTTCATTAAATTTTTTCAAAAGTTACAAAAAGCAGTTTCTGAAATCACAGCATAAAGAAAGGTAGAAGTAATTTTATAAATAATTTTAGCCTAAACATAGGTAAATATTATTCTGTTAATACTTTATTAATATTTTTCTTCATCTCATTAATTTTTCTTCACCCTATCACAGGTATATTTTAATTTAATATGAACATTTTAAGAACATCTACCTTTTGATCTTTTAGAATAAACTTAAATTGAAACATTATCTTTACTAGTTTTACTCTACTTAGCTTTGATTTTACCACTAAAGTTATAGGGTTGAAACTTATCAAATCCATTATACAAACCTAAACTACTATGACAGTTTCTGGCCAGAATCAGTTTTTACTTTGATGAAGCACATTGTTTTCTGCACTCCACAAACTTTAAATCATTTATTCATATGTCTATACAACTATTCTCTCTTTGTCCACTTTGTAACGGATAATAAAAATTAAAATAATAGAAGCAAAGAAAAAAATTGAGAAGTGAATTCTGTATTTTGCCAACATTTTTCCAAGTTTTTTTTAAATGGAGGATATGTTTAATGGGCAAATTTATTTTAGTATTTTTCTTCTCAGAAATCCCAAATTTAATTTTATACAAATATGTTCATCAGATGTATGTATTTAAATATGTGCATACTTAATGGCATAAAATGATGTCAAACTTAGGCATAATGATAATTTTAGAGTGTAAGTATCAAAAAATGCACAGTTAGTAACTGCTGGCTTTATGCATTTCTTAGACGATAACTACTGCTAAACTTGTGTCAGCCATAATAATTTGTATTTTGATCCATATTGCTTCAGTAACTCACTTTCTTAATTATGATGTTCTTTTGCAGTAAGTCTTATCAATTTAGTAGTAGCTTTAGCCATTCAATGTGTGACGCTGTTGTTGACAAATAGGAACATTATTTCATTATATAAAATTCTACCTTCAAACTAAGGATTTTGTGTTGTTTGTCAATAAAAGTAATTTACAAACTCCTCTGTCTGGCTGTATTATTGATCTGATTTCTAAACCGCATCTAATATGAACATTAATCTGCAAATGACTATAATGCTAAAATATTTCTGACAAATCATAAAATGTCCTCCTCACAGTTACTCATCAGTGCCATATAAACAAACACCTATTTGTAGCTGAAAAGATCTGTTGTAAAGAAAATTTTAAGTCACTCAGTCAAATACAAATTTGGGATGTACCCTATTCTAATAAGTTTATATTTCTTGTGAAGATGATAAAAAATGGGAAGGCTAAAGTTCTCATGAGGGTGATAATGATTTTTGTAAGCATCCTTTCTTTTCCGTGGAGTCTTCTTCATAGAGTAGTGGAAATATTGATCATAATACATCGTGGTGTGAGAAGCTAATAATTTCACTTGGACTCTTGAGTGAGAAAAACATAGTTCACTGACTAGTTAGAAAAGACTTACCTTAGCTTCAGGAGAATAGCAAATGTGTCCACAGATATATTCAGGTTTTTGACACCTCACTGCCTTGCAGAGCTCATCACTCTGGTCCTGCACTAACTTTTGAGTTTTAGGGCATGGATACCATGTTTTCCATAGGAGATCATATCCAAGAATGATGCCATTTGGCTTCTGTGGAGACACCCAATCAATTTGAAGAGATCTGCAACAGATAGAATAATCAATACTTCTGAAAAGACACTATTTAACATTGATGCTATCAGTCTTAAGTAAAAAGTGGCAGCAATAGATACTAATATATATATATATAATTATATATATTATCATATATTTTCAAATCAATCAAAATTATGTTAGCTTTTGGAAGAATAACACATGGTGTGAGGGGGTTTATTACTTTAAGTTTCAAAGACAAGAAGCAAGTGTCATATGGCTAATCAGGAAAATCAGAGCATTTTGTTTGGTAAGCAAAGATAAGACATACATGACTTGGTAAAGAAGGTGGCAACTTAATGCCTACTTCTAACCTGCTTCTCCTTTGCCTTACCTTACCTAGGAGTTGTGATATGAACCATAACTGCTCAGAGATGCCGCGGGAACACCATGATGGGATTCCTATGGAGGTTCCTAGGAAATTTTAGCTTTCTTGAAATAGCTGCCACCTTCTCCTTTCCTCTTTCTTTCTGCTAAACGTGATGTCTACAACTTCAGCAATCATCTTTCAGTTATTTGAGAAAGGCCAAAACAGTCAAAAAGATGCCGCCATTATCTTTGGCATTGGTGAACCAACGCCAACAACTATCCACAGCGGACTCTTGAACAAAATAAATTTGAACTGTGCAGATCCACTTACATGTAGATTTTCTTCCACCTCTGCCACTTGTGAGACAGCAAGGCCAACTTTTCCTCTTTCTTCTCCTACTTAGCTTACTCAATATAATGATAACGAGGATGAAGACTTTTATAATGATCTACTTCCACTTAATGAATAGTAAATATATTTTCTCTTATGATTTTCTTAATAACATTTTCTTTTCTTTAGCTTACTTATGGTAAGAATATAGTATAAATATATATACAAACTATGTTTTAATCAGTTTTTTATGTTATCATTAAGGCTTCTGGTCAACAGTAGGCTATTAGCAGTTAAATTTTGGGACAAAAGTTATATGCAGATTTTTGACTGGGTGGGGATCAGCAGTCCTAACCCCTGCATTGTTCAAGAGTCAACTATATATCTAGAGCTATTTACGTAAATCTCTTTTGTCAGGTGTTTTGTTACTTGCAGCCAAAATAAATGCCCAAATTGAGAAATTTTATAGTCACTAACTTATTTAAAACATACTTTGCTTAATTTTTTGACTCTCCTAAATAGATTCTTTTTTTTTCAATAACTCTTTAACTAGCATGGTCTGACATGATTTTTGGTGAAAAATATAGAACTTAAAGATTCCCATATGAAATATGTTTACATTGTCATGTTCTTAAAGAAAATGTTTGATTTTAAAAAACTGAGTGATAATTTCGATTTAAACCCAAGTAGAAAGTTTTTATGAGAGGCAGGGTTTAGTATACAATGAAGGTATAACATCTGATCAAAACTTTACTGCATTTTCAATAATCTATTAATATTTCATTTGCTGCAGCAAATGAGGTCAGAACATAAAGCTGTTCACAGAGGAGACAACCCCGAATAAAATGATTTGGTCTCAGGTTAATGTTATAGAACTTAAATTCTGCACTTAGGTCTACTTGCCAGAAAAATACTGCCTAGACCACACATCTATGCTATCTTTAGTATTTGCTTAATAATCTCTACAAGAAGACAGTAGTTAAAGTTTTTAATAAAGCCCCAGAGATTTGAACATGACATATTCTTGCAGTGTAGCACAGCAAAGAAAACCCCCTTTTTGTGAAACACAAGGTAAATATAAAAATTATAATGATTTTTTTGTTCTCATTGTTTTCAAAAACATGGGTGAAACTCTGAGATTCAAGATTCGTTCTTTTTTTATGATTCTAGAATTTCTAGCCATAAAAATTAACTAATCACAAATATCTGTAGGGTACATTTTACATATAAAGCATTAGTGTTCCCATATATACTTTGGAATAAAGCAAGCACATAAGAACCTTGTCCTTCTACTTCAAAAGTTAAACAATAAAAATCTCACAACTTATGTTGGATGCTTTTTTGCTACCGTGTAAAATAACATTTCAACTATACCTTTCATTTTAAGGCAAAATATGTCTTTGCAGGCCAAATTACTGAACCCTATCAGAATTCCAAGTGACGTCACATATTAGGAATTCAATTAAGCCCAAATATTTATGTTAAAAAGTGGCAGTCAAGATAAACCTCGACATTTTAATAGACTGCTAAAAAAAGAAAATTATTATTTCAGTTTTGTGGAGGTACAAACAACACATTCAGTAATAAAACTCTGTAGATAGCAAATTAATGTCACCTATGAGAGAACAGTCTCATAGGTGACTTGTATAGCCACAGCTATTATTCTAAAGTCTTTATCCAACTTTCAAAATTAATTCCACATTCTGCAGATACCTCTTTTGTATTCTCTGCATAATCAACTACAGAAAAGATTACATTTAAGTGACATTCAAGAGTTTGACTTATCCACAAAAGCTCGTGAACTAGTAAAGTCTAGAAAATCCCATGCAGAGCACATTCCATGCCATTATAACTTCTCTTTCTTGTGCAACGTAACTGTTAAGTGAGACAGCCTATATTTTCAGCGAGAACATGAACAGTTTGCTTTTGAGGATTTAATCAAGTACACGAAGGAAAATGGTTAAGAAGAGAAGTGGGTTTAACATCTGTACATTTCTCATTAGAGCCAACTGGAGAGACAATTGAAACTCCTTTGGTTGCTGATCTGAAAATGAAAGGCATCTTTGAGAAATATGCATCATTATTAGCGGGATTAATTGTTTCATTGCTTTGATGTTGAAGAGTAAAATGGAACATTCTTCAATCCCAGGAATAAATGTTAAATATTGGAGAAAAAGAGGTGAAGATATTTTTGGGCACTCATGCATAAACATAAACAGATTGCAAATATTCAAATGAATTTTTTTTGGTAGACTTGTTCACGAAATAACTGTTACAGTTTTTTTAGAATTTAAAGTAATAGGAACTGAAATTTAAGATACCTTAATATAATTTCTGATAAAAGTCACCATGTCTACACACATTTTTTCCCTCTCAAATCTTTGGGTTACATTTTCTCATATTTTCTTGTTCCTTCGCACACACACGCACACACACACACACACCCCACATACACACAACATTGTGGATTATACATTGCAAAGTCTCTAGGTTGAATTGTCTTCCTCTGAAAGTAACGGTCTTTACTAGCAGTCAGTTAAATTACAGGTGGATTACAATCTTGGGGAAGCCTGGAGTTTAAAAAAATATATTTTAATCAATACATAATAGATGTACGTATTTAGGGTCCATGTGAGAATTTAATACATTCATATAATTTGTAAAGAACAAATCAATGTAATTGGCATATCTATCACCTTAAATATTTGTCTTTTCTTTATGCTAACAACATTTAAATTATTCCCTTCTAGCTATTGTGAAATATGTAAAAGATATTGTAAACTATAAATCACCTTACTGATCTATCAAATACTAGGTATTATCTCTTCATTGAAACTGTAAATTTATATCCATTAATCAATCTATCTCCCCACGACCCTTTCAGGCCTCTGGTAATCACCAATCTACTCTCTACCTTCATGAGGTTCACTTTTTATCTCCAACATATGAAAGAGAACATGCAACGTTTGTCTTTCTATGCCTGACTTATTTCACTTAACATAATGACCTCCAGTTCCATCCATTTTGCTGTAAATAATAGGAGTTAAGTCTTTTTTTATGGCGGAATAAGAGTCCATTGTGTATATGTACCACATTTTCTTTATCCATTCATTCATGATGAGCACTTAGGTTGATTTCATATTTTGGCTATTGTGAATAGCACTGCAACAAACATGGGAGTACAGGTGTCTTTTCAATATATTGTTTTCCTTTCTTTTGGATATACGCCCAGTAGTGAATTGCTACATTATACAGTAGTTCAATTTTTAGTTTCATGAGGAACCCCCATACAATATTCTATAGTGGCTGTACGAATTTACATTCCCACCAACAGTGTAAATAGAGTTCCCCTTTCTCCACATCTTCACCAGCATCCATTATTTCCTGCTTTTTTGTTTTATCAAAGCCATTTTATCTGGTTGACATAATATTTCATTATGGTTTTGAGTTGCAATTCTCATCTCTTTGGTGATGTCGAACATTTTTTCATATACCTGTTGGCCATTTGTATGTCTTCTGAATAGGCAATAGGCAATATAAATGCCTATTCAGATCATTTGCCCGTTTTTAATCAGATGTTTTGTTTTTATTTTGCCAACGAGTTGTTTAAGCTATTTGTATATCCCAATTATTAATTCATTGTCAGATAGATAGTTTGCAAGTATTTTCTCCCATTCTATGGTGTGTCTATTCACTTTGCTAATTGTTTCCTTTGTTGTGCAGAAGCTTTTTAGCTTGATGTAATCCCATTTTTCTGTTTTTGCTTCTCTTGCCAGTGTTTTTGAGATCTCACACAAATGCCTTTGTCTAGATCATGTCTGGGAGCATCTCCCCAATGTTTTCTTCTGTTGGCTTTACAGTTTCAGGTCTTAGACTTAAGTATTTAATCCATTTTGAGGTGATCCTTGAATGTGGCAAGAGATAGGGGTCTAGTTTCATTCTTCTGCATATGGGTATCTAGTTTTCCCAGCACCATTTATTAAAAAGACTGTTTCCTCATGGCAAGTTCTTGGTTCCGTTGTTAAAAATGAGTTGTCTGTAAATGCATGGATTTATACCTGGGTTCTCTATTCTATTCCATTGGTTTATGTGTCTGTTTTTATGCCAATACCATGTTGATTTGGTTTCTTTAGGTTTGTGCTATATTTTGAAGTCAGTAGTGTAATGCCTCCAGCTTTGTCTTTTTTTTACTCAGATTGCTTCAGCTATTCTGGGTGTTTTGTGGTTCCATATAAATTTTAGAAATATTTTTCTATTTCTGTGAAGAATGTAATTGGTCTTTTGATAGGTATTACATTGAATCTGTAAATTACTTTGGGTAAAATTGTCATTTTAATAATATTAATTCTTCTAATCCAAGAGCATGAAATATCTTTCCATTTATTTGTATCTTATTCAATTTCTTTCATCAGCATTTTATAGTTTTACTTGTATAGATATTTTACTCCTTTAGTTAAATTGATTCCTAGGTATTTTATATTCTTTGTAGCTATTGTTAATGGGACTGCTTTCTTGATTTCTTTTCAGATTGCTTGCTGTTGGTGTATATAACTGCTATTGATTTTTGTACGTTGGGTTTGCATTCTGCAACTTTACTAAATTTGTTCATCAGTTGTAACAGGTTTTTTGGTGAAGTCTTTAGGTTTTCTAATTATAAGAGCATGTCATCTGTGAACAAGGCTAATTTGACTTATCCCTTTCCAATTTGGATGCCTTTTATTTCTTCTCTTGACAAATTACCTCACCAGGATTTCCAGTATTGTGTTGAATAAAAGTGTAAGTGGGTATCCTTGTTTTGTTCCAGTTCTTCCAGGAAAGACTTTCTTTTTTTCCCAGTTCAGTACAATGTTAGCCAAAGGTTTGTCATACATGGCTTTTATTTTGATGTATGCACCTTCTATATCCAGTTTCTTGAGGGACTTTATAATAAAGCCATACTGAATTTTATCAAATGCTTTTTCAGCATCTATTGAAATGATCATATGGTTATTGTACTTGGTTGCCAAAAACAAAGAAACAATGAAAAAACTCTAAAATTTAATTGTATTTCTTCACATTTTGACTTTATGTTGTCTCAATTTGTATATTTTTATGTTGTCTATCTCTTAACAGGTTGCTGTACCTACTATTGTTTTTGATAAATTTGTCTTTTGGGCTTCATACTGAAGTGATGAGTGGATTACATGCTGCAATTACAGTATTAGAGTATTCTGGGTTTGTCTGTGTACTTAATTTATCAGTGGGTTTACTTTCAAATGTTTTCTCTCTGTGCATTAGTTTTTTTATTTCTTGCAGTTTGAAGAACTCTCTTTAGTATTTCTTATAAGATGGGTCTCATAGTGGTAAATTACTTCAGCTTTTTATCTGGGAAGGACTTCATTTCTCTTTCATATTTGAAGGATAGCTTTACTGTATACAGTATTTTTATATGGCATTTGTTTTTTTATTTCAGCACTTTGAAAATGTCATCCCACTTCTTCCTAGCTTGTATGGTTTCTGTTGAGAAGACTGTTGCCAAACAAACCAAAGCTTTTAAATACGTTATTTACTTCTTTTCTCTTGCTGCTTTTAGGATCCTCTCTTTGTCACTGACCTTTAAGAATTTGATTATTATATGCCTTGGAATAATCTTATTTTAATCAAATCTGGTCTTCTCTGACCTTTCTATATCTGGATATTTCTCTGTTTCTTACATTTTAGAAAGTTTTCTGTTAATCTTTCTTTTAAAAAGCTTTCTACCTCTTGCTCTTGTTCACCTTCCTCTTGAACACCAATAATTCCTAGATTTTGATTTTGTCTTTTCAAGTAGTTTTCTATATATCTTGTAGGTGATCTTCACTTGTTTTCATTCTTTTATCCCCACCTCTCTGTATTTTCAAATAGCCTGTCTCAAGTTTGTTGATGCTTTCCTCTGATCTATTTTGCTATTGAGAGCCTCTAATGAATTTTTCACTTTCGCAGATGTATTTCTCAGATCCAAGATTTCTTTTTTAATTTTTTGAACTATTTTAATCTCTTTGTTAAATCTGTTGAGAAATGTCTGAATTTATCTTACGTACTATCTTGGTGATCATGGGTTTCCTTAAAACTGTTATTTTGAATTCTTGGTCACAGAGTTCACCTATCACCATCTTGTTAGGGTCAGTCACTGTTTCCTTGCTTTTGTCAGCTTGAGAAGATCCTACTTCCCTGTTTAAAGAAGTTGTATGTCTGCAAACACACCACCGTCCTGCATATTATCAAGGATATGTATCTTTGAATTATTTTTAATTCCCTGAGTTTATTAAACAGCAACTTTAGCACATTTTCTTTTGGAGCATCCTCTCATATATTACTCTTCTCTCCATTTCTTATGGATATATGTCTATGTCTTTGCATTGAAGGATTAGTTATTTATTGCAGTCTTCTCTGTCTGGCTTGTTTTGTTTTTTCTTAGATATGTTTGCATAGAGATTCTTTGTAATTTTTCTGTTCATTTCCTTTCATTTTTTTTAATTCACTGGGTCACTGCCTCATTTTTGGCACTAGATGGTGCCTTAGGTCCAGGTTTGCCTTGTCTCCCATAAACTATCAGAACACCACCTTTCCCAAATAGGGGAGGTTCCAAAGGGGATATCCTGGTAGTGTGAGGAGGCTGGCTGAGGATTGGTGCCCAGGAAACCTGTGGAGTGAAACTACTACAGTGTGGTGCTACTGAACAGCCACTCTGATTTGGCATCTCCTTTTATGGAGTTACAGAGCAGAATTTCCAGGGCTGGTGATGGTAGTCCCATCTCCCCACATTGTCTCTGGATGTCCTCACAGAGATAGATCCCTTCGGGCACTCCTGATGCTTCCTGTGGGTTGAGGCAGGTAAAGGTCTCCTGCCAAGTAACCTAAGATGGTCGGGAAACTGTCCACTTCAATCGCACTTTTCCAGTGCAGAAATCAAGGGTCAGGAAAATATTTTCCACAAGCATGGTGCTGAATATATTGGGGAGATGGGTGTTGTGGATATGAAAGTCCAATTTTCTTACCATCTGCTCAGAGATTTTCACTTCTCTGTGACTGTAGGAACTGTCTTTTCCTCATATTTGAGTTCTGGGATATTGCTGTGATAATCTCAGCTCTGTACATTTGTTTCTGTTTTCTGTGGAGAGGAGTGAAGCCAGCTTGCTTCTATGTCATCATTTTGGAACTAGAATTTCTTTACACATATTTTGGTACATGAATTCATCAGGCGTTCAGACATTCTAGTTGTAGTTATTTCTTTTTAATTATGTCATATTGTCAGCAAAATTACTATTCTACTACTGTTACTACTACATACTATTGTGCCACCCCCACAGTTGTCATCACTTTCTTCTTTATTTATTTTTAGAGATGGGATCTTGCTATGTTGCTCAGGCTGGACTCAAACTCCTGGGCTCAAGCAATCCTGACTCAGCCCCCCAACTAGTTAGGATTACAGGTGCATTTCACCCTCCCCAGATCTCATCACTTCCAATTGTCCCTTGAAGTACAAAATACCATTGAAGCTACAAAGGAGTGTAGAGAAAATAATTTGCTATCACTTACCTTTATACAGGTGAATATCAAAATGATACAAGTCAGATCAAATGTTTATGAAGACAGGTTCACATTACTATTCTTTAATATTTCATCCTAATATTTTATCCCAATTTTTTTCAAAACATTTGTTTGACCAGAGAAAAGAAATCTTCATACACTCTAAAATATTAACCTAAATTGTTATGGATTAAATAGCTCTAGATTATCTGGTTATGTTTACACAGGCTTTTTTTCTAATCAATTTGGTCATTTTTGTCAATCATTTATGTAACACTCAAGTTCTTCAATATTATTCCAGATCATGGTTATCAAAAATGATCAGAACACTTTTAACAAAGATGAAATAAATGTAATATGACAAATTTAATTCTTTGCTTTCAAGTCATTGAATATTTAATTATCCTACTGAGATGTTTATTATAAATTGTAGTAGGTAAAAAGTCAAAATGCAAAACCCATGTTCTTTTAATAAAAAGGAACACACATTTCCCTCCTTTTGTCCTTGGAGGAAAATGTGGTGAGGAGATCTTGGGACAGCTTGACAGAGAACTCTTAAATTTGGCAGTCTATATGAGCATAGAAAATAAAGCTTGCTTCTCTTAGTTAGAGAATTCTGGTGGCCAGAGATTGGCCAGAGCAGTTCTGCAATGAAAGGTTAAGCCTAGAATACCACAATATCGATCTATAGCATGGCATAGATGGATGAGTTTCTCAAGAGCCAAGTGGATGCCTTGCAAGATGGCTAGGCTTGAGCTACCTTGAAGGTACATTGCCCAGGACAGTGGCCTTCTGGCATGAGGAGACTCCAGCAGGAAGAGTCTTTGGAATGTTCTGCTCTTTTGGCACCACAAGTGATCAGCTATAAAGGGCAACACTTGTGTAAGGGAATTTGGCTATTCAAAGATTCTCATGAGGACCTCTCAAAAAAAAAAATACAATTGCCCAAGAAAGCATCACTTGTCAATAGAGAGCTGTGATTGTCAACCAGTGATGGCAGTGAAGTAATAACATTGAGAGGGAACATATTTGGATAAAATGGAATAGAAAAGAAAGAGGGAAGAAAAGAGCAAACTACAATTAGGCCTGAGCTTTAGAAATGATAGAATCTTTGAACTAGATGCGAGGCTAATATTTTGATGGTGATGGAATGGATTTTTTAATACTTGATCATGAATCTTAATTATCAAAGTGAGACTCATAACCAAAAATAATTGGAAAGCCATAAGATGTTCCTGTGGGGTATTTGAGAATTAAGGGAAGGATAGCCAAAACAGTGTGTTTAAGGCAGTAAGTAGCAGGTGAAAAGTAAAGAATATTTTTTTCTCTTTGTATCTAATTGGATTAAGACAGCTCCATAAAATGGTTATATAAACTTAAAGGATGAAAACATGAACCAGGGTGGTAGTGGTGGAAATGGAGAAGAGTAACATATACGAGAAGATGCTCCAAAAGAAAATGTACTAAAATCGATGTTTAATAAACTCAGGGGATTAAAAATACTTCAAAGATATATGTCCTTGATAATATGCAGGATGGTGGTGCATTTGCAGAAGTGGGTGTTGGAAAAGATGATGAGTTAGATAAGAATTAACTTTTGAGTCTCATGGTTATGGAAGTGATGGGTGAATATCATGACATAAAATCAATAGGCAAGTGGATATGTGGGATTAGAGTTTAGGGAGAAAACAGGGCCAGAGATCTTTGAGACACCAGTATGGCTTAAAATTGCAGGACTGAACTACCTGAGCAAGGTAGGGAGTCTTTTTCCTGAGGACACCCAGAAGTCATAAGTGGATTTTTAATGGAACCAATAAAAACAAAACAAAACAATGAATGTTCAGAGAACCAGGGACAAAGTGGCAGTTGAGGGCTAAAGTGAATTAGGAGGAAGAACTGGATTTTGCTGAAAGGCACTCAAAGGCTACTTCAGCCACCGAGCTGTTTCTGTGGGAGCTACAAGAGGTAAACAAGTTAGGAGGAGTTTGGGAAGAAGAGGGAGGTAAGGAAATGAAAATAGTGATAGCAGAGCCACAACAATAAGCCCAATATTCTCTTTTCTATATATTCTGTCTATCTATTCTGTTTACATTCTATATTCTGACTCTATTCTATTAAGGTCTCCTTAAACAGAATGGGATAATCAGAACTCATGGCCATCAAATGAGTAATATTTCCTAAAAGCCATGGTGACCATAAGGCTATTGATTGGATCTGTACAAATTGCACTTAGCGTACTCCAAATTCTCTCTTTCAAGGTTCTACCCATATCCTTTAAAGATTTAAGCAGATAATTTTAGTCCATATTAAAAATAGTCTACAATTGCCCATATTGGTAAGCGAGTTTGGTATACAGGTGAAAAAAAATGATTTGACATTCTGTATCCTTCAGCCCAACACTCTCCCTATTAAAGCAAACAAACAGAAATGTGGCCTTAATTTTTTCTTTTAAATGCTAAATAATTAAATTAAATGTAAAATATTTTTTCTTTTAATTGTACAAAACTGTAAAATCATTACTTCAGTTGAAGCTATCATTCACTGAGAAAAGTTAGGCAGAAAAAATCAAGGATAGAAGAGATTCCCTGATATCTAATGTCATAGCATAAAAAGTATATCATAGCATGCCTCATAAAATTTGGTGAGGAAAAAAGGAGAATCCTCTTTCTCCACAAGCTCTAACCTCTTGAACCATACTTAACCCCACATTAAGTAATTTAAAAATATAGGGGGATGCCAGGTGCTGTGTGGCTCACATCTGTAATACCAGCAATTTGGGAGGCCAAGGCGGGAGGATGACTTGAGCCCAAGAGTTCAAAAGACCAGCCTGGGCGACATAGTGAGACCCCATCTCTACAAAATAATTTTAAAAATATATTAGCGGGGTGTGGTGGCATATGCTTATTGTCCCAGCTACTCAGGAGGCTGAGGAAGGACTGCTTGAGCCTGGAAGGTCAAGGCTGCAGTGAGCTGCACTCCAGCTTGGGTGACAGAACGAGATCCTGTCTCAACAACAACAACAAAAAAGAAAAAAATATAGAGAGATTCATTAATGACGATAGTGGTTTAGCATTCATTTAGAGACATCTAACCTATGCTGTTATCAGAAAGATTTCTGGAAAGTTGGTGTGTAAAAATATCATTGATCTCATTCGGCATCTAGAAGCAAATCTTAAAACAATTATTTGTGACTGCTACAAAGATTTTATACCTCACACTCCTCATCAATAACACATCCCCAAACTGATTTGGATGTGAAAAAACTGCCATGGTTCCAATTAAAGACATTAAAAGACATGATCTGAGTTCTTTCTCTGCTTTCCCTTGAGCCTCATGCCTGGAAATGATGCATTTTGGAATACTAGCAGTAATGTAATAAAACATCTTTCTTGTTTGTGTTATTTTCTTAGTTGTTCCATTTATGGGGAATAAATAACTAAACTTCATAGTCAGCCCAGTACCCGGTGAAGCTGTCAGCTGCAGTGCTTGTCATATTTCAATCAAAGCCAGACCCAGCCAGTTATCTTCATCCAGGTCAGTCTCTACATTCTCGAGGACCAGAATTAATGAATTAGCTATTGATTAAATTCCACTCTAGCAAATCCACCAAGACAAATAAATGAACTACCCAGGGCACATGTAGGCCATGGCCAGACATGTCTGGGCTATCGATCAGTAGTTAGTATTCTTTTGGGATATGGAAGGAGCTGATGATAATATGACAAGTATGGAAAATGCAATGTAGAAACAGGGCTTGTTTCTGAAGCAGCAGCTTATAAAACCAGAAGGGTCCATTTGATCCTTCTATATTTGTGTGCTATGGAATCTTTGGTTTATATGTAAGAGGAAAAACATGCATAAGGGCTTGTACTGCTGAAGATGTAGTCAAAAACAAAGCATAAGTTAAGGCCAAAGGCAAAGATGAGTTGGTACACTGCACGCATGTAATCAAACAGGCTGGTATGCTATCTGTATGTTATTGAAATATATGAAAATTAAATTTTACTGACTTCTGAATTTCACCAAAAATAAACAAAGAATCTAAGAAATGTATGGCTTCTTAGAAACCAAATTATTTTAAATGTTAGAGAAGTAGACCCCGTCGGCTGATGTTTTTCTGGAAGGATTTCACATTTCATTTTGCATGTTGCTAATA
Source organism: Nomascus leucogenys (assembly GCF_006542625.1). Taxonomy (NCBI): domain Eukaryota; kingdom Metazoa; phylum Chordata; class Mammalia; order Primates; family Hylobatidae; genus Nomascus; species Nomascus leucogenys. Next base: position 31,336,948 of record NC_044385.1, on the reverse strand, counting down.
TAAAAGATTTTTTAAAACCAAAATAGAAACATAACTAACAAGTATACATTGCCAGAAGTATAATGAAATTACACAAACAATATCATGCACAGAGGAGGCTAACTGCTTTGGTGTTGGTTTAATTTTGATTAATGGCTTGGCAGCCTATACTTGCTCATTAGAGTCTTGCCTTTGGAAAATGTTACTCTGCTACTATGGATCATTTTAAGAAAGGAAAGATTTTACATGCCAATATTTGGTTATGAATGATTTCTATCAAGTTTTTGCTAGGCTTCTGACTGGGGAGAAAAAGGAAAGTTGCCAAAGGCACTGGAAGAAAGAAAACTTTGGTGGAGGGGGACTTCCCATGCAGGTCAATATAGAATAAGCCCATTACAGCTTATCTCTCCCACTGATTACAACTCAAAATCTGCACCAATTATAAAAAGTAACTATCTGAGGACTCCGAAAAGTTAACAATAGCAGGCTGATCAGGATGGGAGAGAAAACTTTGAGAATGAATGTTACAGGGTGAGTTTCCCATTTTTTCTCCCCCTCCTTTACTTCCCATCTTTAACCCAAGGGCAGTATCAGTGTGAAACTGTGAACTAGGGAAGCAAAATCCTAGAGAAAGTAAATTTTTTCCAGCTAGAGTATCTGGAACAAAATGCCTTGCAAGCCAGAGAGTATAGGGAAAACCCCCATTTTTGTTTTGTTTTGTTTTGTCTTCTTTCTGCTGGGCCCTGCTCTGAGGATGATTAGAGCCAAGGAGCTGCACTGTGGCAGCTGTGGCTGAATTGGAATCTAAAGCCCCAAGCGGGGGGAAAAAAAATCTTTCTGTCCAGAGAAATCAGGAAATGGGGCCTCTATAGTCCAAAGAATGTGGAGGAAGTCCTTGTTATTTTTTTTCTCGAATTCCTCTTACCTCATTGCCTAAGAACAACTCTAGTTATGCAAATTGGGAGGCAGGCTGGGAGGCAGACATTTCAAAAGAAATCATATCATTCTAGCCAAAAATCCAGGAAAGGAAGTCCAAAGGAGCTGGAAAGATGGGGGACATTTCAGAGAGAAGAAAGCTAGAAGCTAATTTTATGAATGAACCAACACAAGTCCTGACTCAATTCCAAGCTGCACATTTATGGTTGCCTCACATGCATAGCCTGTGCAAGCAGCACAGCAAAGATTTTGAGATCACAACTATTACATAATTCCACAGCCAAATCCCAAATTAGCCATTGTGCAGACACAGAGTAGTAAAGCAAAGTTCATAGCTTTGCTATGCTACTTTATGAAAAAATAGGAACTGACTGTAGTCACTGGCAAAGGAAAACAGAATTTGGAGTCTGAAGCTAACCAGTCGGTAACCTGCTGAAAAAAGTAAATAAGAACTCTAACTTTCTTCAAAGGATTTTAACAGAAGTCAGATTTTTATAACCTAATATTCGAAATGTGAAGGAATCAATCTAAAAATCACCCAGAATTACACTAAGCAATCAAAAGCTGGAGTGGCTATATTAATATTAGACAAAATAAACTTAAGAACAAGGAAATTATCAGGAAGTAAAAGGGCTTATCACATAATGATAAAAGAGGCAGTTTATCAAGACATTAACAATCCTAAACATGTATGCACTTAATAATAAAACATCAAAATACATGAAGGAAAGACTAATAGATCTGAAGAAGAAATAGATAGAGCCACAATTACATTTGGAGACTTCAACACCATTCTCACAATAACTGATAAAACAAGCAGGCAAAAAATCAGTAAGTATATAGATGATCTGAACACCATTATCACTCAACTTGGCCGAATTGACATTTACAAAACACTCTCCATTCACTAAGACAGATCATATTCTGGGCCCTGAAAAAACTGTAACTAATTTAAAAGAATTAAAATTCTAAAATTACGTTCTCAGTTCATAATAGAATTAAACTAGAAACTCAGATAGAAACTTACCTGAAAAATCCCCAAATACTTGGAAATTAAACAATCCCGTTGTAAATAATCCATGGGTTAAAGAAGTCTCAAGAAAAATTAAAATATATTTTGAACAAATGAAGTGAAATGCAACATTTCAAAATTTGTGAGCCCTATACTGAAACAGGACTGAGAGGAAAGAAGAAAGGTCTCAAATCAATAATGAAAGTTTTCCTCTATAAGAAACTGAGAAGGAATAGCAAAGCAAGAGGGAAGAAAACAAGAGAGAGCCGAAATCACTGAAACGGAAAATAGAAAACAATATAGATGATATAGAAAAAAAATAAAGCCAAAAATTGTTCTTTGAAAAGATCTACAAAATTGATAAAACTCTAGGCTGAATAGAAAAACAGAGAGCACTTACTACCAATATCAGAAATGAAAGACTACAAATCAGTTCCAACGAATTGCTGTTTGTAGTACAAACATACTACAAACAACTTCCTGCTAATAAATTTGACAAATTTGATTAAATTAACCTATTTTCTGCCCCCACAAGATGACAAAACTCACTGGAGAATAAATCACCAAAATATCATACATAATTAAGGGAATTGAATTCCGAGTTAAAAAACCTTCCATCAAAGAAAAACTCCAGGCAAATATGGGTTTCACTGGTGAATTTTGCCAAGATTTAAGAAATAATAACGCTTTTATACAATCTCTTCCACAAAATGGAAAAGAAGGAAATGCTTCCCAAGTTAGTATGAGACCAGAAATTACCATGATACCCAATCCAGGCAAAGGTATTACAAGAAAATCAAACACAGTCCAATATATTTTATGAACACAGATGAACATTTTCTATAAGATAATAGTACATTGCATCCCCCAATATATGAAGAAGAAAATATGTCACAACCAAGTTGTGGTTATCCAGAGAATACAGGCTAGTTCAATAATTTAAAATCAGTAAATATAATTGATCATAGTACAAATTTAAAATGTCAAAAAAGCATTTGACAAAATTCCATGTCCATTTATAATGAAAACTGTCAGCAAATTAAAAATAAAAAGTAAGTTCTTCAACCTGATAAAAGGCATGGCCAAAAATTTCATACATAACATCACATCTAAGGGTAAAAGACTGAAAATTTTCTTTCAAAGATTGGGAACAAGTCAAGAATGTGCTCTTATCACGTTATTAAACTATCCAGTGCAATAAGGCAGGAAAAAAGAAATAAAAGACATACTGATTGGAAAGGAAAAAAATAAACAGTTTCTCTTTGTAGAAGATGTATATAGACTAGGGAATTACAAAAAAGCTCTTAAGACTTATAAGGAGTTTAGCAAGGTTGCTGGATGTAAGCTCACTATTCCAAAATTAATTGTGTTTCTACACACTAGCAACAAACAATTGGATTTAAATTTGTTTTAAAGAAACATTAATAATAGCACCCCCCAAATAAATAATTAGGTATAAATTTAATAAAATATGTGCAGCATTTGCATAGTGGATTATATAAAACACTGACAAAATAAAGGAAACAAGATGCAAATAAATGAGCAACAGCGTGTTCATGAATCAGAACATTTGATATTGTTAAGATGTCAATTCTCTACCAATTGATCCACAAATTCAATGCAGTTCTAATCAAAATCACATGTTTTGTAGATATCAATGACCTGTTTATGAAATTTATATGGACAGGCAAAGTAGTGAGAAAGACCAAAATGATTTTTATAAAGGTCAAAGTTGGAGGACTCATACAATGTGATTTGACAGCTTACTATAGAGCTGTAGTAATCAAGATTGTGCAGTATTGGTATAGACATACATATTGATAAACTGAACATAAAAGAGAGTCCAAAAATGGCCTACAAAAAGTGTTTAAATTGATTTTTGACAAAAATCTAAAAATATTCAATAAAGAAAATATTATCTTTCCAAAAATTTTGTTGATACTATTAAATACTTACATGCCAAAAAAATTAACCTTGACTCATGCCTCAGTGTATACAAAAATTAACACAAAACCAATCATAGACATAAATTAAACATGTAAACATACAAATGTTCTAGGAAATAGACAAGAGAAAGTCTCTGTGACCTTAACTCAGGCAAAAAGTTCTTAGATAAAATACCAGATGCACAAACCATAAAGGAAAAAGTAACAAATCTAACTCTCTTGAAAGTTAAAACTCTTTCTCTTAAAAACACACAAATAAGATAATTGAAGACAAATCATAAGGTGGAGAAAAAATATCTATAAATCACAGATGTGACAAAAAACTCAAATCCAAAATATATTATTAAAATTTTCGAAACTCAAAAATAAGAAAACAAAGAATCTAATTAACAAATTCGCAAAAGATGTGCAGATACCATTTCCCAGAGTAAACAAATGCCAAAATGCATGCAAAAAGCAATTGCAAAGCTTATCAGTATCATTAGTCATTAGGGAAAATGTAATTTAAGACCTTAATAACACACCACAAACATCTATTAAAATGACTATTTAAAAAATAAGAGGAAAACACCTCATATTATCTCAAGTTCGAGCAAAAATGTAGAGCAACTTGAACTCTCATACAATGCTAGTAGGAATGAAAGATGTTACAGTCACTTTGTAAATCAGTTTAGCAGTTTCTTTATGACTCAGCAATCCAACTCTTGGGTATTTACCCAAATGAAATGAAAATATATCTTCACACAAAAACCTGTATATAGATGTTTTATAGCAACTTTAATCATGGTCACGGAGAACTGAAATCTATCCAAAATGTGCACAAACTGTAGAACTTTCATATAATGGAATCTTACTCAGCAACAAAAACTGACAACTACTAAGTATGTGTAGAACTACTAGTATGAATACAATAAGTAGGACAAATCTTAAATGCCTTATGCTAACTAAAAGAAGCCATTTGAATGACTACATATTATACGATCCATTTACATGACAATATGGAAAAGGCAGAATTATACATACCAAAACATGGCAGTGTTTGCTTAGTTTTAGGAAGGGTAGAAGAGGGGTTAGCAATAAAGGAGCCCGACATCATGATGCTGCTTCATGTCTTGATTGTGGTAGTGTCTGTTCTTCCTGGCAGCTTTTTGGATGTGCTTTTTAAACATGGTACTCTGCAATTTCCTGATAATATCCCTTTATATGTAATCACTTTTTAGTCATATTGTTGGTATCCGGGGAATCTTTTGATCTGCACAATAGTACATTCGTTCTGGGATATTTTCTTGTCTTTTTAAAAAATTTTCTCCCTCTTTTCCTTTGATTCTCTTTCGAAGCTCTTATTATTCAAATATTAGACTTCCTGGATGCTCTCTATTGTTTTTTCTTTTTCTTTCTCTCTTTTAAATCTTTGTGTTTCATTGCATTTTCAGAGACATTCCCTTGAACTTTCTTCAAAAGTTTCAATTCAGCTTTTCACCCTTTTAATTTCCATGAGGTTTGCTCCTCGTTGGTTATTTATTTATTTTTTTAAGTATGCTGGTTTTGTTTTATGCTTAGAGAATCTTCTTTTATCTGTCTGAGGCTATAATTTTTTTTCCTCACCTGCATTATCTCTGAATCTATTGTATCATGTCTTTTGTTTATTTTGGTCCCCTTTTTATCTTTAAGAGTGATGCACCAAAAAAAAAAAAAAAAAGCCAACTAAAAGCTTTATAGGTAGGTGAGCCTTGTTGATTGGCATACTTCCCTACTGGGTGACCAGAGGACAAGTTGTTTTTACTGTTAGGGATTCCTATATGCTATTATCTGGAGGTATTTTATTCGAGATCATTCTTTTTTTTCTAGAAAAGTATGTTCAGTTTCCTATCTGGAGGTGTTTATGACTTGTCTACTTGCTTTTGAGGGCAGAACTGGGAAACTTAGCCAAAAAGCCCACCATTCAGGTTGTAGTCTCACTTTATCACTGTTTTTACTTCTGCATCTCATCTCAGCTCCCCTCTGCCTAGTAGCCCTCAGTTTCTCCAGTCCACCACCTGGTCGGTGGACTTTGTCATGTGGAGGAAGAGAAATAGACCCCTGGAAGCACAGCAAAGATGCAAGAGATCTGGGATTCCAAACACTTATTTGTTAACAGTTGTGTCTCACCCCATGATTTCAGCTTTAAACCTTACCCTCTCTCCTCCTCTTTACAGCCTTAAAACTTCTAAGTGCTCAGCCTCTCCAGTTCTCTGTGGAAAAAACAGTTTGTTTCCTGTCATTATTGTCTTTTGTCAACCAATATTTTGGTTGTAAATTTCTCCACTGTATTCAATCATTTGCTTCTTTCTTGCTTACAAATATTGCTTACAAAATTGTGTTGCAATCTCTTTTCTGTTGTTGTCTCCTCTCTCACTTTCCTTGTTCTTGTTGTGTAATACTCTTTTTAATGTTTCTGTTATCAATTTAATGTACTTGGATACAAGCAATTTTTAATGCAACTAAAAATATTTGTCTTCTGTTATTATGTGCAATGATCTTAAAGGAAAAAAAACCTAGAGACACAGTCACATTTGTTCCATTTCTTATAAAGCTTAGATATTATTTTCAGTTATAAATAAATATGTAATATGAGGCATATTCTGTTATGTCATTCACATGGGCTTGAGTCATGGGGTTGCCAGCAGACAAGAATTTGAAAACATCCACCCACCTAACTATAATTCTTCCTTGAGCTTTTCAAGACTGAACTCAAATGTCACATCTTCCATGATGCCTTCACTGATAATTCTGGGTAAAGTTTGCTATTTTTCTCTTTATTTTCTTCTTGCACATCTAAACCTCTTATTATAGTGTTTTTCACATTGTTCTATAAAAATTTATTTAGGGGAGTATCTTCCACAGTGGACTGGAACTTTGCAAATTTAGAATCATGTCTTATGCTCTTTTGTATTACTTTTGCCTTCCATATATATATATATATATATATATATATATATATATATATTTTTTTTTTTTTTTTGAGACCGAGTTTCGCTCTGTCGCCCAGGCTGGAATGCAGTGGTGCAATCTCGGCTCACTCCAAGTTCCGCCTCCCAGGTTCATGCCATTCTCCTGCATCAGCCTCCCGAGTAGCTGGGACTACAGGTGTCTGCCACCATGCCTGGCTAATTTTTTGTATTTTTAGTAGAGATGGGGTTTCACCGTGTTAGCCAGGATGGTCTAGATCTCCTGACCTCGTGATCTGCCCGCCTCAGCCTCCCAAAGTGCTGGGATTACAGGCGTGAGCCACCGTGCCCGACCTTGCCTTCTGTATTATTATAGCCACCAATGTGTTTGCTAAAAGAATAAAGGTCTCTAATGCCCATTTAATATGACTATTTTCCCCCTGCATAGTAGATGATACTGTGAATAGGTTGGGGGCTATCTGCTGGGGGGATTATAAACTAATTAGTATGCCAAAAATTAGATCAGTATCTATCACGTGTTTGATAGAAGATATACTCAAGGAGACAAGATATGATTATTGCCATGAACAGCTAACAGTCCAGTTAGTTGGATTTTTCTAATTATTTTAACCATTGGTTGCCAAAACCAGTACTATTTTTTTTAACTGATTTAAGATCTAGAAATTTCAACATGTCATAGAGGAATCCTTCAGAATTGAAACATGAATAACAGACTGATTATACAGTGTGTGTATGTGTCTGTGTGTGTGTGTGTGTGTGTGTATGTGTGTGTTGTTTGTATGTGTAAGTGAAGGGTGATTCATCTGGGTTAAGCAAAAAGTATAATGTGAAAGCACTAAGATTTCTTTTCCCAGCCTCAACTTGATACAAACGGATGAACAATTTACCATCTTATTTTCAGCTTTGGAAACAATACCAAATATTATTATTATTGTTGTTACTAATTATGAATAATAAAGAGACTCGCTTTCAAACTATGGTCATTTCTCAGCAACAAAAGAATAAGGAAAAATAAGGTGATTCTACCAAGAAGCTGACAAAATTGGTAATGGTTATCTAAATATTATCTGCCCTATTAATTTTACAGATTTCTAGCTTTAGGGCACTCTGATGTATAAAAATCAATTTTTTTTCAAAAAGATTAAGTTAGAAGGTAGTCATTACAATTAAGCTTCTATTATGCTTCACAAAAGGATTCACTAAAGGACACATTCAAATAAGGAGACATGTATTTCAAGTATTTGCTTATAGGTTACTAAATAAGAAATCTGAGGCTGGGCAATCAGGGAAATTAAAGATTAAATGTCATTGGATGTCCAGTGAAGATTAACATCTGTGAAATAATATCAAAAATTTGATTTATACACACACTTATAATAACCCATTAAATGAGATTGTCATGGCCGAGAGGATACTTTTGATTTTTATTTTCATTTCTTCTGATCAGAGTTCCTTAGATTTAACTGACACAAAATTTTGTACCTTGAAGTGATGCCACGAATTGTGGGTGTTGGTATATCACTTGGAGTATCTTCCACAGTGGTGATTTGGGTTCCATTGCTTTTCACGCAGGCGTATATTGTGCAGACTTCAACCTGCAAACATTAGTTTAGAAAAAAGAAATGCAACCATTTTTGAAATAGTTACTAACAATAGTCTGAATCCCACCTTCCCTCATTTCACATGAATCTCTTGTATTTCTCTATAGCCTCTTGAGGTTTAATCAATATTCATTTTTGATGTTAACTGACTCCAAAGGAAGGAGCTCAGAGGAAGGTACAGAATTGGGATCAAGACAATTGATTTAGTAATGGGAATGATGATGTTTACTCTCTGGTTGCAACTATTCAGAAAGAGAAAGATACATTAATCTACTCAAGAGCATAGTCAAGGAATGGAAGATGCCCAAGTGACAGTTTGCAAGCATAATAGGTTACCACTGCTTACTGTTCTCTAAATCTATAACTAAGTAGTGTAATGATGGTATCTTCTGGAAGTCTTGACACTGTAAAACAAATAGCCTAAATGCTAATGTCTAATGGAGGAAAAATGAGGCCTAGAGAAGCCTTCCAATATGGCTGAGCTATTTTATATCCATTTGTTCCAGATGCAGTTGTATTTTTACCTTAATCACAGCAGAAAATCATCATTCATCCCTTTAATTCTGCCACCTAATCTGAATAAAAACCGAGGAGGGTGGAATAACTGAAGATTAGAAATGTGGTTCATCAAGCATTAGTAACACAAAAGGAACGCGTTAACCAAGAGGGAGGAGAGAGAAATGAATATACAAAAGATTGGGAACATTTATAAAGCAATATGATTCTGCTCTCAATTAAAGAATAAACCAAAGAGAAATGTATTTTTACAGTGCTAATTTACTTTAAGCATATAATACATAAATGGAGAAGGCAAGCTAGGTACTGATGAATCTTAAACACTAATTCCGAGCTTTTATGTGAAATGGTTCTCTGATTGTTCCTTTGGTGGTTGAGGAAAGGCAAATGTGATTCTTGTATTTACTAGATATGCTACTTTATTCATAGGGTACCTAAATGTTAGTTGAGGCATATGTTCATAATGCTGTATGAGCTGTGTTACTTATTGATGCCATATAGTCTTTTGAGGTATTAATAGTGGATATTTAAACACTATCAAGCGCCTACATTCTGAGCATGTCCAATTAAATCTGAAATAAAGGCAGATGAACTTAAAATATAACGCTGTAATATAATTAATGAAAATGAACTTTATACATATTGGAAAAATTTGATTCTATGATACATAATGAGATAACTCAGAATCAATTCAACTGAATTTATTATGTACCTAATATGTGCCAAATATTATAATGGATATATGCACAAATAATTGTATTGATTCCTCATAACTCCATTTAAACAAATTTACAGAGAAGCCAGGGAATATTGTCAAGCTGGTAAGATTTGGGATATCTGAGTTGTTCTCCACTGTACCCTACTGGCTTCTCATCTAAATGTTAAACATAACTTTAAGCTCTAAACTACTTAGGTATATTAAAATGTTTCTCCAGAAAACATTTCTTTTGATTCATTGTTCAAAGGAAAATGACCAATGACTACTGGTTGTAGCCAGATGATTATATATGTTTTAACCTCAAATGTTAGAGAAATGTGCCAATATTTTTTTATTCTTACTAATGTTAACATTCCAAGTCTCCATTTTGGGACCTATTTCTAGTGCTAAAACTATATTGTATAACATGTGAATGAAACACAAATATAAAGCTTACTATATTTATTAAAAAGAGGTAAAATTGAATAAAAATGAAATTATTATTTCTTTGTAAAAGGGACATATAAAGGGATTATTCAAAAAGTAGATACTTGGCTGGGTGCAGTGGCTCACACCTGTAATCCCAGCACTTTGGGAAGCTTAGGCAGGCGGATCACCTGAGGTCAGGAGTTTGAGTTAACATGGTGAAACCCTGTCTCTACTGAAAATACACATAAAAGAATAACCTGGTGTGGTGGTGGGCACCTGGAATCCTAGGTACTTGGGAGGCTGAGGCACGAGAATCGCTTGATTCCAGGAGGCAGAGGTTGCAGTGAACCGAGATCGTGCCAATGCACTCCAACCTGGGTGACAAGAGTGAGACTCTGTCTCAAAAAAAAAAAAAAATAGATACTTGATTGTGTTATGTGCTTTAAAATCAATAGCTATTTTACGATGGGGTTAGCATAGAGAGCCTTAATTCTAAAGTATTAGGCATTCCAATTAAATGCTTATTTTAAATGAAACTAAATCACCTTTGACATCATAATGAAAACCACTGAAATTTGATGTTCAAATTTCCAGAAATGCAACAGCTATATCAAGTACAATATTCTTGGACTGCAAAAAGCTTCACAAAAAATATAGTAATCAGGAATAAGAATATCTTAGGCACTAATAACAAAATTCTATTATTGGATTCTACTTTGGTCTTTTGTATCTTCATCTGTTTCCACTCTCCTCAGGCTACCAGAAGAGGAGGCTTTATACCTACTGGTTTGAGTTATTTATACCTGACTCAAACCAGTAGTGGTATAAATAAAGCCTTTTCCATAGAACATTTTTAAACGTTAACTCTTGATCCAGAGTCAGAAAGCTGAGCTGCACATGCATGCACAGCACACAGTGTTCTCACTTCTAGGTTGTGTGTTTCGAGTCTTGGTAAAGCAAATGAATAAGGCAACTTTTGAAAACTCAGCTTTCCTGAACAGGGGTCAGAAGAAGACAATACGGCAAATCCTCCATCACCTTCTTGTGTTAGCCTTTTTTATATAGCTATATTTCTAACTTATTTGGAGCATGATTTCTATTTTATAATTTGGCCTATGGCCTACCTGCATACATGGACTCACCATAAGAATCATGAACATAAACATTAGTCCACATATTTCATGCTAAGACAACTCAGGTAGGTTACGGGAATCATGGTGTGCAATGAAAACAAACCACTGCTTAAGAAAAGCAGAGAGGACACGAATGGAAAAACATTCCATGCTCATGGATAGGAAGAATAAATATCATGAAAATGGCCATATTGCCCAAAGTAATTAATAGATTCAATGATATTCCCATTAAACTACCAATGACATTCTTCGCAAAATTAGAAAAAGCTACTTTAAAGTTCATATGGAACCAAAAAAGAGCCTGTATAGCCAAGACAATCATAAGCAAAAGGAACAAAGCTGGAGGCATCACACTACCTGACTTTAGACTATACTACAAGGCTACAGTAACCAAAACAGCATGGTACTGGTACAAAAACAGACACATGGACCAATGGAACGGAATAGAGATCTCAGAAATAAGACTGCACATTTACCACTATCTGATCTTTGACAAATCTGACAAAAACAAGCAGTGGGGAAAGGATTCCCTATTTAATAAATGGTCCTGGAAAAACTGGCTAGCCATATGCAGAAAATTGAAACTGGATCCCTTCCTTACATCTTATACAAAAAGTAACTCAAGATGGATTAAAGACTTAAATGTAAAACCCAAAACTATAAAAATCCTAGAAGAAAACCTAGGCAATACCATTCAGGACATAGGCACAGGCAAACATTTCATGACAAAAATGTCAAAAACAATTGCAACAAAAGCAAAAATTGACAAATGGGATCTAATTAAACTAAAGAGCTTCTGCACAGCAAAAGAAACTATCATCAGAGTGAATGGGCAACCTACAGAATGGGAGAAAATTTTTGCAATCTATCCATCTGACAAATGTTTAATATCTAGAATCTATAAGAAACTTAAACAAATTTGCAAGAAAAAAACAACCCCATCAAAAAAAGTGGGCAAAGGACATTAACAGACACTTCTCAAAGAAGAATTTATGCAGCCAACAAACATATATAAAAGAGCTCAACATAACTGATCATTAGAGAAATGCACATCAAAACCACAATGAGATACCATTTTATGCCAGTCAGAATGGTGATTATTAAAAAGTCAAGAAACAACAGATGCTGGTGAAGCTGTGGAGAAACAGAAAGGCTTTTATGCTGTTGGTGGGAATGTAAATTAGTTCAACCATTGTGAAAGACAGTGTGGTGGGTCCTCAAAGGCCTAGGACCAGAAACACCATTAGACTTAGCCATCCCATTACTGGGTATATACCCAAAGAAATATAAATCATTCTATTATAAAGATACATGCACATATATGTTCATTGAAGCACTATTAACAATAGCAATGACATGGAATCTCCCCAAATGTCCATCAATTATAGACTGGATAAAGAAAATGTGCTACATGTACACCATGGAATACCATGCAGCCATAAAAAGGAATGAGATCATGTCCTTTACAGGGACTTAGATGGAGCTGGAAGCCATTATCCTCAGCAAACTAATGCAGGAACAGAAAAGCAAACATCACATGTTCTCACTTATAAGTAGGAGCTGTACAGTGAGAACACATGGACACAGGGAGGGGAACAACACACACTGGGGCCTGTTGAGGGGGCATCAGGGGAGGAAGAACATCAGAATAAATAGCTAATAATGCATGTGCAGCTTAATACCTGGTAGATGGGTTGATAGGTTCAGCAAACCACCATGGCATACGTTTACCTGTGTAACAAACCTACATGTCCTGAACACGTATCCAGGAACTTAAAATAAAATACATTTAAATGAAAAAAAAAAGAAAAATAATTAATGTACCTTTCTTCTTTATTCAAAGATATTTTTATTTGGTTTTCTTAGGAAGCTAGGTCTATGAGTCCAGTAGGGGAGACTAAAGTGTTTGTTGTAGCCAGATGATTATATGTCTTAACCTCAAATGTCAGGAAAAGGAAATGGAAACCTGAATGAGGTAGTACTATTAAATGGATAGAACCAGTAAAAAGTTTCTGTGGTCAAATAAAATTTCTGTGCTTAATATCTTCTGAAAATTATCTTACGAAGCTCTTATGAATTTTAGAAGCAGCTTCATTAAAAAATTTAGTAAATTACAAGCTTTCTGTAAATGTGGGGTTTCTGAAATACTCTGATTTTTTTTTATCACTCATTTGCACATTTAGCCTTGTTATCTTTTATGGCTTGGTACTCCAACAAGATTTCCAATTCCGTGAAGATAAGTTCCTTGTTTTATATGCTTTAGTATTCCCTATACTTTTTCTACTTTTAAGGCCAGTAGCCCCTGAAGAAGTCTATGAATTTGGCTTCAAGTGATCAGTGCACTTTCTGAAATCATGGGTTAAATTTTGTCATACAAGTGCATAAATATTTTTCTAAGGCAGAGTACACTGACTTCATAAGATTCTCAAAGAAGTCCAAGGGCAAAAAATTTTAACCACAATTGCTCTCACATATGAGGAGAACATTGAACATTTTTTGAGTGATGAATAAATATATTTCTTTCAACTTCAGATAAAACCTTTTAATATTTTTTGTCTGCTATGTTTTTTATATATGTCTTCCTGTTACATTCAGAATCACAGAATGCTAGAGGTGGCTAGAATGTTTTAAGTCATCTAGTCCATTGCCCTTACAAAAGGGGAAATTGACACCAAGTGAAGTTTCATAACTCCTCTGGAGATATTAAATTAGTAAATAGGAGAAATGGGAAGAGAAAAAAACATCTCCACATTTACAAACTGATTCTGATTTTGATTTCAGTAAAAGATCCCGGGAAAAGGTAAACTGCTCAGCAAGATTTATTTAGAATACATGATTAGCTTGATTTTGCCAGTGAGAATTTCATCACCATCCTCATCACCATCGTTTTCCATATTATCATTATCTTCTCTCCAGAGACTCACATGTTTGCCTACAGCACACAGATTTAATTCTGATCAATTTCCCTTCTCTCTTTTCCCTTCCCCACCAATGAAATAATCTGTAACCAAGACAGAAGATATCCACTTGAAGACATAGCCTGGCATGTTTTATTTAACATATCCATAAGCCTAACCATCAAAAAACAATGTTCTAACCTGAATGTCATAGATAGTGAAGGGAGACAGGTCTCTCAGAATAAACGACCCAGGCACATTCATTCCGGTCTTGTAGAGCTTATTATTTACGTAGATAGAATACTCAATGACAACACCATTTGGGTTTGAAGGAGATGTCCAGATGACACGTACAGCTGTACTGTTGATGATGACAACCTCTGGAGGAAGCATGCCCTGAGGCTCTAGAATTAAAGGAAGAAACTGAATAAACTCCAGCTGTCTCTGAAAAAGCACATGTTAAGCTAAATGCAGATTAGTATTTAGGTTTAGCAAAGGGTTTGTTGCTTATCTGCTTTTCGCTGATGAAGTTATCACAGTCTGTAGTCCTCTGTAAATTGGCTTATTATACTCTCAGTTAGAAACCATAAGAATTGGTGGTAAAATGCTTTATACCACCAGCATAGTGCTAATCTTCAATACTATATGACCAGTGGGATATGATGATGAATTAGTCACCCATCTGCACCACTAACACTTATCTATTTTTTGTCTTTTTTCCATCCCTTCACTCTATACCTTCAAGGTGCAGGGGAGGGAGGGAAGGAAATAAAATTTGCTCCTTAAGCAAAAAATAAAACTCAAATACAATGAGGCTGGTGGAACGTGAAAAATCATTTGATGTTACTAGCTTGTAACTCAAGCAATATGAAGCAATAATGCAATATTGTCATTATGTAAATGATTTTGAATGTTGATTATCATAGGTAATGATGAAATCTAACATAAGAAAAAAATCTTGCTTAGCGTTAAATTGCATAATTATTCAAGCATGTCAGAAATAACTATGCAAAGACCTATTTTTATCATAAGAACCCATCTTAACTAGTTGAAGAATTGTCCTTGTGATCTACCCTATTTTATAAACAAAAGGTGCCGACCTTTGGCACCACAAAGGGAAATGGGTTCCACACTTAAAGAGCTCTGCTAATGACCTGGAACACTTGCTTGGGAGGTAATGATATTATAATGTTTATAATGAGACTTTATAAAGCCAAAAAGATTAGAAAGACCATTCCAAACACATTTCAGATTCACAAGTTGCTTCCCTTGCTTCCTCCCCCTTGCTAACTGGCTTAGAAATGAGTCATAGGCAATTTTTCTCAGTGGCTGAACTTCCACCTACCATTTCTGGTGACTCAGGGAGGGCTCTCACTGTGTTTGGCTGTCGTTTTGAAAAACATACTGCTTCTGAGGGCAAATCTTAAAAAAAATGTTTCTAAATGTCACCATTTATTGATGTGAACTCAGCTCTAAAATAAGTATACACTGAAAAGAACAGGAACAAACTGGGCTAATATCTCATTATTAGAGCTTGTGCTTCTGTCTCAATGGGACTGCTTATTGATCTGCTACTGACGACAGTGAGCACTTAAGCATTTTAGCCCCCGCCCCCTTCCCTCCTACACCGGAAATTTTATAATGGAGGGATGACTGATCTCAACCCCGGCAAGAATCAATCAATTTCATTCGCATCTCTGAGGCAAATATCCTTTAGAATCTGGACTCACCCCCATCGCAAGTGGTTGCATGAAGTCCTGCACTGTTGATGCTGTGGACTCCATTGAAGACAGAGATAAAGATCCAATACTCTGTGTTTGGCTTTAGGTGGCCAATGACATGAGAGTTTACATCTGGCAAGATTTTTAGAGAGTCGTTTGAGGTAGCAGAACTCCAAAAAAGTGTGTAATATTCAACTTCACCTTGTAGGTCTTGAACAGCTGTCAACAATAAATGCAGGACATGGTGAATGTAGCTGAGGGTTTCAGGGGAAAAAAAAGAATTCTATCATTAGCTTTCTAGAATGAGAAAAAAAGAAGCTTAGAGAGTCTTTGTCTTGGAAATGTTAAAAAAAAAAGCTTATGAGATCTCCTTTTTGGTGGTGCTGGTGGTGATAGTTTTTATTTTATTTATTTATTTTTGAGACAGAGTCTCGCTCTGTCACTCAGGCTGGAGTGCAGTGGTGCAATCTTGGCTCACTGCAGCCTTGACATCTTGGGCTCAAGCGATCTTCCTGCTTCAGCCTTCCAAGTAGCTGGGACTACAGGCTCAGGCCATCACACTAGTTAATTTTTATCAGTGTTTTGTAGACACAGGGTCTTGCTATGTTTCCCAGGCTGGTCTCAAACTTCTGGCCTCAAGTGATTCTCCCACCTTAGCCTCCCAAAGTGTTGGGATTACAGGTATGAACAACTGCACCTGGGCAGTTTTTATTTTTTAATAATTTGTGTTTTTTCCCAATCCCATAATTAATTGCAGTCTGATATAGGAATACGAGTCTTATAAAAGTCTCATCTTTTTAATTTCCTTTAAATATTTTAATTTTGCTACTTATAATTATTCAATGAATCATCAGAACTTTGATATAACACTTATGAAAGGAAACTAAGGTGAAAATAAAAGTACACAATACGTGGAACAACTTCTGCTCATAAGTAACAATCCTAGAGAGAAGACTAGGCTAATACAAATAAGGGCATTTCCTGACACAGATCCTAGAGACATTTTTTTAACTTGCTAACAACATTTGCTAACTGATACCTGGAAGAATGCTTAGATAGATATCCTTTTATATACATTGTCAATGTAGCAGGGCTACATAGCATGCTCCCTTTAAGGACTGGCTCAGGATAATACTTAAATTTTTATCAGGGCTCTCATCTTTCTCTTCTAGTTCAATGTGTTTCTATAATGTAGACAAGCCTTTAAAAGATACCAAAATCAATCACTAACTGTCTTGCAAATATAACTCATCAATTCTTCAACCTTTATCCTTTCAAAGACCAGTCTATTATTTTTTCTCCTCTTCCTCCCAATTTATCCATTCTGTTCCTTAGGCTCTGCTTCTCATTATCTGCCCACAACGATTCTTTAACAAGAGAACATGAAAACAGCCATATTTTCTTAGGTAAGAAGTAGTATGCTGTTCTACTTACATCAGTATTATTTTCAGAGGCTTTTAAACAGAAATGATTACCTGCGTTTGTTAGGATGGGGGTGGAGTGTTGGCTTACAAGCCTTCTGAAATTTCATGTCAAATTATGCATCAAAAATTGCTCGGGCCAGGCAGAGTGGCTCACACCTGTAATCCTAGTACTTTATGAGGCTGAGATCACTTGAGCTCAGGAGTTTGAGACCAGCCTGGGAAACATGGCAATACCCCATCTCTACATGAAATACAAAAACTAACCAGGCGTGATGGCACACACCTGTAGTCCCAGCTACTCAGGAAGCTGAGGCAGTAGGATGGCTTGAGCTCAGGAGGCAGAGGTTGTGGTGAGCTGAGATCGTGCCACTGTACTCCAGGCTGGACAACAGAATGAGACCATGTCTCAGGAAAAAAAAAAAGAAAAAAAGTTAAACAGCATTAGTCCAAGGATTGGGAGGAAAAAGTGGCATTTCTCCTTATGGCTATCGAAGTCCAATTTCATTTATATGTGAGATCCCAGCATATGGCCATATAAAGTAATATAGCTTTGAGAATAGTGTGTTTCTTTAAAGGACCCCTTTACATTAAAGTCTTGGTGATTTTGCATAAAAACTGAATGCTAGGTTTTTCTTTTTGTTTTTCCTAAATACACTACTGCTTTCACTTTAGCTCTAGAAACAGTTAAAAGGGTATGATGTGCCAGTGTAGTTGGAAGAGTTTGTATTGGAAGACCTTTAGCAATTAATTTGGAAAATTCTGGGTTTTGCAGTGTTTCTTTCCTCTGATGTCACAAAAATGTAAGCACATGCAATAATGAGGTCATTATTGACCATTGGCAGTAACTGACCATTAAAATCCCTTAAAATTTTCCTGAATGATAATATTCGTCAAGTACAGCAAAGCCATGGGTGTAGTGAGTGCAAACGTTTCTTCTGTTACTAGCATCATTTTCTAGTGGCTCACAGCATTATTTATTACTCATTAATTTGTGGCTGCTATGGTATAATGCAAAGTGTACTATATTTGTAGTTTATGTTGAATTTTAGTTTGTTAAGTGAGCAGGCTGATTATAAAGTCAAGCCCTAAAGATGTAATATTAATGAAATGCTTTCAAACTTTACTTGATTTCACTTGGGTTATTAAATGTGCCTGTTATCTGCACTACCAAATTCCAATTAATATACCCATGTAGATACATTAAATATATTTCCACTAGCACAAGTTCAAGACGAGCAAAGATCACATGTCAATGTCTGGATGAGACCCCATTAAATGTCCATTCTTAGCCATGCACCATATGTCAACCCCTCTGAAACAGAACAGAACCTAGGACAACAGGAAAAGATTGTGATTCCGTTCCATTATTTATGTCTTACTGCATGATATGGAGGCTCTTGAGAACAGAAACAGGCAGCATTTCTGGGTAACAAGTACCAGATTTCTGGCCTATTCTCCCTGTTTCCACCATTTGCTTCAACACTTCTTTCTCCACTCATGTGGATGTTACACTTGGGAGTCCAAAACAGAAAAATCTAGAAACACATACAATTTTATACATGTTCCTGGTTATCACATGAGAAGTTCTGGGAGCAGTACATGCATAGGAGCATATTTTTCATTGCTCAAATAAGGTCTTTAAACTTCGACGCACTCGTCCTAAGTCAGTGAACCATCTAAGAAACAGAAGATACATCCTCAGTTCAATAGACCAGCACAAAATTAAAGGCTGATGACCTTGATTTTACCTCTGAGAGAGGAAGGCTATTAGTATGGAAACAGCTGAATGAAGAGGCAAGTAAATTTCACCCTCCCTGTCTATTGAGAAAAGCTGGGTCTGAATGTATCTCTCCTTTTTTAAATAGAAAAACATAAGTTACAAGGCTTTTTCCTAGCATAAGACAAGGGAAATCTTGTCTAGAACCTTCCAAGGCAGAAGTTTTGTGTATAATACTTCTATGAGAATGGGATGGAGGTTTTATAAAATATTTGCATGGTGTACCAAAAATAAAAAAGGGACATGACTTCATGAAAAAGAAGCCTCTATGAAGTAGGTTTGTGGAATCATAAAAAGACAGCCATAAAGACAGAGATGTAAAGGGGTCTGCCTTAAATAAGGAAAGCAAGGAAACATGTAAAGCAATAGCAGAATTAAAACGTATGTTGAAAGCAGAAATGAGCAGAGTTAAAAATGCACAATATCAAAGATTTAACAGGAAAATGACAAGGAAATCAGTGAAAGTCAAAATTATAGACATTGAGAACAGAAAAAAATCTAATTACCTTAAAAATAAATGCAATAAATAATTACAGATATGAAATGCCCCACTAAACCTTACCCAAAATGACTTATGTCTACAAACTGAATAGACTAATACAGTTTTCTCCAAAATAATCACAATATATCCAAACATAGACATATCATGGAATATTGAAACATTTTAAAGGTAAACCAAAAATTAGGAACATTTATAAAGGAGAAAAAAATCAGATAAGCTTCAAACTTCTTATGTGGAATGTCAAATGTTGAAAGACAATGGAACAATTTCAACAAGTTTTGAGGGGAAATAGTTTAATCCAAGAATTTTATACATTTAAGTGTTTACTTATGTGTAAAAACAACAGACATACTTTCTTATTTAGGCAAATTTAAGAGAATGTGCAAAGATGAGAGAAATACTTTCTTATATCACCAAACATTTAGAGAACATAAAACTAATTAATTGATTTTTTTTAAGTTTCATGATAAAACTATCCAATAATCTTCTTCAGAAGACAGAAAGATTGATCAAGATCCAGAATTCAAGATTGGGAAAGTTTAAGAATTGCTGATAAGTGCTGAAGCTATTTAGAGAAAATAGTTGTGTAAAAAAATTATATCATAACAACAATATTAATAATAATAATAAACTGAACATTGAAAACAGCAGATGAGAAAGGCAAGAAAAGTAACAGTATATTAAGTTTTTTATTATACATAAAATAGAATGGCATGAAAAAATAGAGAAAGACATTAGTAACCATTAATATCATTAATACCATTTAAACTTTAAAATATAGTACAGCAGATAAAAGCTATCTTCTGTAATCTGAAGGCAAAGATTTCTAGAACTCCCTAATACCAACATTTTTCTCTTCTTGTCACATAATTGAACTACATTTTCTGGGCCCCATGCATCTGGACTGAGATGTGAAGGAGCAATTGGCCGTCTCTGAGGGTCTAGTTTTCCCATCTAAGGTAGGATTCTAAGGCCCTGGGGAATGGTGGATTCACTACATAGAAAAAGCCTGTCTTTAATTGACACATAGGAGTTTAAAAAGGGCAACACAATAATAGTGGGGGACTTCAATACTCCACTGACAGTACTAGACAGGTTATCAAGACAGAAAGTCAACAAAGAAACAATGGACTTAAAGTATACCCTAGAACAAATAGACTTAACAGATATTTGTAAAACATTCTACCCCAAAACTGCAGAATATACATTCTATTCATCAGCACATGGAACATTCTCCAAGATAGTCCATACGATAAGCCACAAAATGAGTCTCAACAAATTTAAGAAAATTAAAATCATATCAGGTATTCTTTCAGATCGCAGTGGAATAAAATTGGAAATCAACTCCAATAAGAACACTCAAAATGATGCAAATACATGGAAATTAAATAATCTCCTCCTGAATGATCACTGGGTCAACAATGAAATCAAGAAGAAAATTAAAAATTATTTGAACTGAATGATGATAGTGACACAACCTATCAAAACTTCCTGGATATAACAAAAGCAGTGTTAAGAGGAAAGTTCATAGCCTTAAATGCCTGTATCAAAAAGTCTGAAAAAGCACACATAGACAATCTAAGGTCACACCTCAAGGAACTAGAGAAACAAGTACAAACTAAACCCAAAGCCAGTAGAAGAAAAGAAATAACCAAAATCAAAGCAGAACTAAATGCAATTGAAACTAACAACCAAAACAATACAAAAGATAAATTAAATAAAGACCTGGTTCTTGGAAAAGATAAATACAATTGACAGACCATGTAGGAAGATTAACCAAGAAAAGAAGAGAGAAGATCCAAAAAAGCTCAATTAGAAATAAAACAGGAGACATTACAAATGACACCACAGAAATACAAAAGATCATTCAAGGCTACTGTGAACACCTTTATGAAAATAAACTAGAAAACCTAGATAAACTCCTGGAAATATACAACTCTCCTAGATTAAACCAGGAAGTAATAGAAACTCTGAACAGACCAATAACAAGCAGTGAAATTGAAATGGTAATTGTAATGTTACCAACAAAAAAAGTCCAGGACCAGACAGATTCACAGATGAATTCCATCAGACATTCAAAGAAGAATGGGTACCAATCATATTGACACTATTCCAAAAGATATAGAAAGAAGAAATACTCCTTACATCATTCTATGAAGCCAATATCATTCTAATACCAAAAACAGGAAAGGACATGACAAAAAAGAAAATTACAGACCAATATCCCTGATGAACATAGATGCAGAAATCCTTAACAAAATACTAGCTAACAAAATCCAACAGCATATCAAAAAGACAATTCACCATGATCAAGTAGGTTTCATACCAGGGATGCAGGGATGGTTTAACATATGGAAGTCAACAAATGTGATACACCACATAAACAGAATTAAAAACAAAAATCACATGATCATCTCAATCAATGCAGAGAAAGCCTTTGACAAAATCCAGCATCCTTTGTAATTAAAACCCTCAGCAAAATAGGCATAGAAAGGACATACTTTAATGTAATAAAAGTCATCTATGACAAACCCACAGGTAACACTATACTGAATGGGGAAAAGTTGAAAGCTGTATTAGTCTGTTCTCATGCTGCTGATAAAGACATACCTGAGACTGGGCAATTTACAAAAGAAAGAGGTTTAATGGACTCACAGTTCCACATGGCTGGGGATGCCTCACAATCATGGCAGAAGGTGAAAGGCACACCTCATATGGTGGCAGACAAGAAATGAGAGCTTGTGCAGGGAAACTCCCCTTTCTAAAACCATCAGATCTCATGAGACTTATTCACTGTCACAAGAATAGCATGGAAAATACTTACCCCCATGATTCAATTATCTCCCACTGGGTCCCTCCCACAACACATGGGAATTCTGGGAGCTAAAATTCAAGATGAGATTTAGGTGGGGACACAGCCAAACCATATCATGCTGCCCTGGTCCCTCCCAAATCTAATGTCTTTACATTTCAAAGCCAATCATGCCTTCCCAACAGTCTCCCACAGTCTTAACTCATTTCAGCATTAACTGAAAAGTCCACAGTCCAAAGTCTCATCTGAGACAAGGCAAGTCCCTGCCACCTATGAGCCTATAAAATCAAAAGCAAGTTAGTTACTTCCTAGAAACAATGGGGGTACAGACATTGGGTAAATACAGCTGTTCCAAATGGGAGAAATTGGCCAAAACAAAAGGGCTACAGGCCCCAACGCAAGTCCAAAATCAAGCAGGGCAGTCAAATCTTAAAGCTCCAAAATGATCTCTTTTGAATCCATGTTCACATCCAGCTCATGCTGATGCAAGAGGTGGGTTCCCATGGTCTTGGGCAGCTCTGTGCCTGTGGCTTTACAGGGTACAGCCTCCCTCCTGGCTGCTTTCACAGGTTGGCATTATCTGTGCTTTTCCAGGTGCACAGTGCAACCTGTTGGTAGATCTACTATTCTGGGGTCTAGAGGACAGTGGCCCTCTTCTTACAGTAGCACTAGGCAGTGCCCCAGTGGGGACCCAGTGTGGAGGCACCCACCCTATTTTTCCCTTTTGCGCTGCCCCAACATAGGTTTGCCATGAGTGCCTGCCCCTGCAGCAAACTTCCGTCTGGATATCCAGGTGTTTCCATACATCTTTTAAAATCTAGGTGGAGGTTCCCAAAACTCAAATCTTGACTTCTGTGCACTAGTAGGCTCAACACCATGTGGAAGCTGCCAGGTCTTGGGAGTTGCACCCTCTGAAGCCATGGCCCAAGCTCTACACTGGGGCCTTTCAGCCATGGCTGGAGCCACTGAGAAACAGGGCACCAAGTCCCTAGGCTGCACACAGCATGGGAACCCTGGGTCTGGCCCTTGATACCACTTTTTCCTCCTAGGCCTCTGGGCCTGTGATGGTTGCAGCTGTCATGAAGACCTCTGACATGCCCTGGAGACATTTTCCCCATTGTCTTGGGGATTAACATTTGGCTCCTCATTACTTACATAAATTATATAAATTTCTGCAACTATCTTAAATTTCTTTTCAGAAAATGGGACTTTCTTTGCTATCACATTGTCAGGCTGCAAATTTTCTGAACTTTCATGCTCTGCTTCCCTTATAAAACTGAATGCCTTTAACAGCACCCAAGTCACCTCTTGAATGTTTTGCTGCTTAGAAATTTTTTCTGCCAGATACCCTAAATCATCTCTCTGAAGTTCATAGTTCCACAAATCTCTAGGGCAGGGGCAAAATGCTGCCAGTCTCTTTGCTAAAACATAACAAGAGTCACCTTTGTTCCAGTTCCCAACAAGTTCCTCATCTCCATCTGAGACCACCTCAGACTGCATTTCATTGTCCACATCATTATTAACATTTTGGTCAAAGCCATTCAACAAGTCTTTAGGGAGTTCCAAACTTTCCCACATTTTCCTGTCTTCTTCTGAGTCCTCCAAACTGTTCCAATCTCTGCCTGTTACCCAATTCCAAAGTTGCTTCACATTTTTGGCTATCTTTTCAGCAGCATACCACTCTACTGGTGCCAACTTTTGTATTAGTCTGTTCTCATGCTGCTGATAAAGACATATTGGAGATTGGGCAATTTACAAAAGGCTTAATGGGCTCATAGTTCCACATGGCTTGGGAGGCCTCACAATCATGGTGGAAGGTGAAAGGCACATCTCACATGGCAGCAGACAAGAAAAGAGAGCTTGTGCAGGGAAACTCCCCTTTATAAAACCATCAGATCTCATTAGACTTATTCACTATCATGAGAATAGCATAGGAAAGACCCATCCCTATGATTCAATTATCTCCCACTGGGTACCTCCCACAACATGTGGGCATTATGGGAGCTACAATTCAGGATGAGATTTGGGTGGGGACACAGCCAAACCATATCAAAAGCATTCCCCCTGAGAACTGGAACAAGACAAGGATGCCTACTTTCACCACTTCTATTCAACATACTGAAGCAGCATCATTGTCTGGGGTAAATATCCATGGTTTGTCATCTCATGCGAGGGAAATCAAGGATGCAGGCACACAGTGAGTTTAAGAGTGGAGGTTTAATCGGCAAAAGAAAGAGAAAAGAGAATAGCTCTCTCTTCTGCAGAGAGAGAAGGGCTCCCAAGTGGGTCTTCCAGTCCATGGCAAAGTGCACAGAGCTTTATAGACTGGCTTGAGGAGGCAGTGCCTGATTTACATAGGGCCTAAAGATTGATTGGACCATGTGTGCCATTTACACAGTGCATGAATAACCTGGTCACCTCATCCTAATATTTTATTATGCAGATTGGTTCTCTACCTGGCCATGTTGTCTGTTTCTTACTGTACATGTGCTTGACAAAGAAAAGGGCAGATGGAGCCACTATGTTGAACATGCCTTGCCCCCAGGTAGCCTTTTTCTGTTGGTGCAGCTGCTGGCATTCACCCATGCAAGCTTCCAGCTTGCTTATCTATGTCTGCAGCTCAATTTAACAGGCTGCTCTTTGTTAGAAAAGAGATAATTTGGGGGCTGCTGCTTTTCATTAAAAGGAAAACCTTATTGAGGACTCTCTTACCCTCCCTATCTGCCTAAATAATTTCTTTTTAACTCCTATATCAATAGTATGTAAATCCTAGCCAAAGCAATCAGACAAGAGAAAAAAATATAGGGCATCCAAACAGGTAAAGAGGAAGTCCGACTGTTGCTATTTTCTGATGACATGATTGTGTACCCAGAAAACCCTGGAGACATTTGGATGGCTAAAGAGTCATCCAAAAACCTCCTAAAACTCTTAAATAAATTCAGCAAAGTTTTGAGATACAAAATTAATGTACACAAATCAGTAGCACTGTTATACACAAAGAGCTACCAAGCTGAGAATCAAATCAATAACTTAACCCCTTTTACAATAGCTGCAAAAATAAAAAGTAAAATACTTAGGAATCTACCTAACCAAGGAGGTGAAAGACCTCTACAAGGAAAACTGTAAAACGCTGCTGAAAGAAACCATAGATGACACAAATGCAAACAAATCCCATACACACGGATGGGTAGAATCAATATTGTGAAAATGATCATACTGCCAAAAGCAATCTGCAAACTCAATGCAATTCCCATCAAATTACCATCAACACAATTCCCATCAATGCAATTCCCATCAAAATGCCACCATCATTCTTCACAGAACTAGAAAAAAATCCTAAAATTAATATGTAATCAAAAAAGAACTCACATAGCCAAAGCAAGACTAAGCTAAAAGGACAAATCTGGAGGTAACACATCACCTGACCTCAAATTATACTATAAGGCCATAGTCACAAAAACAGCATGGTACTGGTATAAAAATAGGCATATAGACCAATGAAACAAAATAGAGAACTCAGAAATAAAGCCAAATATTTACAGCCAACTGATCTTTGACAAAGGAAACAAAAACATAAAGTGGGTAAAGGACAACCTATTCAACAAATGGTGCTGGCATAATCTGCAAGCCACATGTAGAAGAATGAAACTGGATCCTCATCTCTCACCTTGTACAAAAATCAACTCAAGATGGATCAAAGACTTAAATCTGAAACCCGAAACCATAAAAATTCTAGAAGATAACATTGGAAAAATCCTTCTAGACATTGGTTTAGGCAAAGACTTCATGACAAAGAACGCAAAAGCAAATTCAACAAAAAGAAAGATAAATAGATGGAACTTAATTAAACCAAAAAGCTTCTGCACAGCAAAAGAAATAACCAGCAGAGTAAATAGAAAAACCAAAGAGTGGGAGACAGTCTTAAAAATCTTTACTTCTGACAAAGGACTAATATCCAGATTTACAAGCAACTCAAACAAATTAGCAAGAAAAGTACAAACAATCCCATCAAAAAGTGGGCTAAAGACATGAATAGACAATTCTCAAAAGAAGAATGGCCAAGAAACGTACAAATGGCCAACAAACATATGAAAAATACTCAACATCACTAATGATCAGGGAAATGCAAATCAAAACCACAATGTGATACCACCTTACTCCTGCAAGAATGGCCATAATCAAAAAACCAAAAAATAATAGACCTTGGCATGGATGTGATACAAAGAACACATTTTTACTCCGTTGGTGGGAATGTAAACTAGTACAACCACTATGGAAAATAGTGGAGATTCCTTAAAGAACTAAAAGTAGATTTACCATTTGATTCATCAATCCTACTCCTGGGTATCTACCAAGAGGAAAAGAAGTCATTATATGAAAAGATACTTACACATGCATGTTTATAGCAGCACAGTTCACAATTGTGAAAACATGGAACCAGCCCAAACGCCCATCAATCAATGAGTGGATAAAGAAAATTTGGTGTGTGTGTGTGTGTGTATGTGTGTGTGTGTGTGTATCAGCCATTCAAAGGAACAAAATAATGGCATTTGCAGCAACCTTGATGGAACTGGAGACCATTATTCTAAGTGAAGTAACTCAGGAAAGAAAAACCAAACATCATATGTTCTCACTCATAAGTGAGAGCTAAACTGTAAGGAGGCAAACGCATAAGAATGATACAATGGACTTTGGGCACTCGGGGGAATGGGTGGAAGGGAGGCAACGGATAAAAGACTATCCATTGGGTACAGTGTACACTGCTTGGGTGATGGGTGCACCAAAATCTCAGAAATCACCACTGAAGAACTTATTCGTGTACAAATAACTAAATAAACAAATTGAAAAGGGATAAGGAAGAGATACAGCTATAGCTTTGATTTTTGGTTTTGGTTTCTGGGTGAATCCCATCAAATAAGATAGAAAACATGGAATTATAGGATGAGATTTTGAAACTTGTTTCATTTGAGACTTCTTGAGTTTGAAGTGTGTCAACAGAAGAGGTTCATAAATTTGAAAAGGACAGCTTTATTTCTCATAAAGGGTTGCAGCCTGCAGGATGGCCATTCAGACAGCCTGGGAAGCATACGGTAGCCTTGAGCCAGAAGCCAGAAAAGATTCTTCAAGGGAGGAGCAACGGGAATTTATGCTGAGTGGGGTGACTGAAAATACATATTCAATAAGCCTCAGGAAGAGTCATGAGTATTTATGAAAGGAGAAACACGCACATGTGCAATTGAGTTTTACATCCCCTGGTGCATCCTATGTACAAAAATGGCAGCATTAGCACCATCTGAGGGTGGAGTTTTCAGCCCTCTGACATCAAGCAGTGAAGAAGAGGACATGAAGACCCTGACTGCACATTCTCCATAGACTGGCCATGACAACTGTGTGACCAGAGGTCTCTCATCAGTTAGTAGAAGAGGGGCAGCATCAGGTGGTTGGTTGATATCAGTGGTGGAATCTTTTGAAAGGGATGGTTTCTGCTTAGTGCTTAGGGAAGTAACCCTAATGGTGTAAAGCCAGGGAGGGGTGTCTGACTTCCCATCCCACTGTAGCCAAGAACTCAGTTTTCAAGGTTGCTCTGGGGTCCCCTTGGCCAAGTGGGGATCCACTCAGATGGTTGTTGGAGCTTAGGATTTTGTTATCTTTCAAGTGTTTCTGTGGCAACTAGGTGAACTTAAAAACTAAAATGTGAATGTTTGAGTTACAGTTATACAATATGGAGTTAAGGCTTGACTTGCTTGTATTTGATGCAATAGGAAGAAATGGGGATTTCCCATGAGATTATGTTAAATATGTGTATATTGGGATATATTTTCTCAGATATTCTAATCCTGTTATGTATGACATATTTTGTGGACCACATAAATTTATCTGAGCAGGTATTGCCCTATCTGTAGGAATATCAAGTTAATCTCTGATATGGTTAGGTCCCATGTCCCCACCCAAATCTCATCTTAAATTGTAATCCCCATAATGCCCATGTGTCAAGGGCAGAACCTGGTGGGAGGTGATTGGGTCACGGGGGTGGTTTCCCCCACACTGTTCTCATGATAGTGAGTGAGTTCTCGCAAGATCTGATGGTTTTATAAGTGTTTGACAGTTCCTCCTATGCGTGCATTCTCTCTCTCACCTATCTCGCCTGTTGCCTCTTTACTTTCTGCCATGATTGTAAGTTTCCTGAGGCCTTTCCAGCCATGCAGAACTGTGAGTCAATTAAACCTTTTTCCTTTATAAATTACTCAGTCTTGCATATTTCCTTATAGCAATGTGAGAACAGACCATTACAATCTCAGTGAGCTGAAAAAGGTTGTAACCTTTGGATAAGAGGTTTGCTATTAAATGTTATTTTTAGTTGCAATCTCCAATCCTTGGTCAGAAATTTGATCTTAGCTGGAGCAAATTCTCAAATATAGAACAGGCTCCTCTCCTTTATAATGAATTCCTAAATAATTTTAACAGTAGTTAGATATGTATTAGTCTGCTCAGGCTGCCTTAACAAGATATTACAGGCTGGGTGGCTTGAACAACAGAAACTTATTTCTCACAATCTGGATGCTAGAGGTTCATGATCAAGGTGCTAGCAAATTTGGTTTCTGCTGAGGGCTCTTTCTCTGGCTTTTGGAGAGCTACTTTCTAGCTGCTGAGTTTTCTCATGCCTTTCGTCTGTGATCAGAGAGAGAGGGGGTTGGGGGAGAGACAGAGAGAAAGAGCGAGCGAGGCTGTGTGCTAACTTATGAAATCAAGGTCCCAATCTTATAATCTCATTTAACCTTAATTACGGTTGACCCTTGAACAACACAACAACACAGGTGTGAACTGCTTAGGTCCATTTATAAGGGGACTTTTTTCAACCAAACAAGAATTGAAAATACAGTATTCTCAGCCAGCACGGTGGCTCTTGCCTGTAATCCCAGCACTTTGGGAGGCTGAGGTGGGCGGATCACAAAGTCAGGAGATTGAGACCCTCCTGGCTAACACGGGGAAACCCCATCTCTACTACAAATACAAAAAAATTAGCCAGGCGTGGTGGCATGTGCCTGTAGTCCCAGCTACTTGGGAGGCTGAGGCAGGAGAATTGCTTGAACCCAGGAGGCGGAGGTTGCAGTGAGTCAAGATCACACCATTGCACTCCAGCCTGGGTGACAGAGTGAGACTCCATCTCCAAAAAAAAAAAAAAAAAAAAAGTAGTATTCTCCCATGCAAAACCCGTGTAGAGGGCCAACTTTTCATATACATGGATTCTGCACTGCTGACTGCTGGACTTGAGTATGCACAGCTTTGGTATACTTAGGGGGCAGTACTGGAACCAATCCCCTGCATATACCAAGGGATGACTGTATTTCTTTAGAGGCCCCATCTCCAAATACAGCTACACTGAGAATTAGGGCTTTAGTCCGTAACAGATGGGCTAGTTAAAAGTTACCCCGCAACAGCAAGTAGATTGTGCTTCTTACATGGCCTTAAATTATTGCCATGGTTCCCAGCAAAGGCGGATCAAGGGTTTATATCACCACCAAACCTCATGTGATCTCCAGTGTACTACTTTTGGAAGATGAGGCCTAGTTGGAGGTGTTTGGTTCGTGGGGCCAGATTCTCACGAATGGCTTGGTGTCTTGCTCTGGCAAGGCTGGGTTAGTTTTTGAAGAAATGAATTAGTTCCCTCAAGAGTGGGTTTTTAGAAAGCCAGGGCATCCCTTGGATTTTGCATCTTTGCACATGTCCACTCACCTTTTGACCTTCTCTGTTATGTTTTGATGCATCACAAAAGCCCTCACCAGAAACCAAGTAAATACTACAGCCATGCTTCTTGTACAGTCTGCAGAATCATGAGCTAAGCAAAACTCTTTTCCTTATTAACTTCCCAGCCTCGGGTATTCTATTACAACAACACAAACAGACTAAGACAATTATCAATGTCAATTATGTCTTCTAGATTTTTAACATCTACATTAGGGGTCAGCAAACTATGTTCTATGAGCTAAATCTGGCCTGTTGGCCTAGTGTGGCCCACCCCCTGCAAGCTAAGAATGGTTTGTACATTTATTTGATTGGGGGAAAAAATCAAAAGAAAAAAAGTATTTCATGACATGTGAGAATTATTAGGTTGGCACCAAAGTAGTTGTGGTTTTCGCCATTACTTCAATGGTGAAAACCACAATTACTTTTGTGCCAACCTAATATAAGAAAATCAAATCTCAATGTCCAAAATAAAGGTTTATTGGAACATGGCCATGCTTATTTAAAAATCAGAATCGCCTTATTGCTGTTTATGTGCTCCAGTGGCAAATTTGAGTTAAGACAGAGATTGTATGGGCTTCAAAGTCTAACATTATATATATATTTGACACTTTACAAATAAAGTTTGTTGTACTGATTCAGATCAATTATAGTAAATCATTTCATTTATTAGATCTCTTAATTTATTTGTCTAGGACTAAATTCTTCAGACATCTCACATTAGCAGGCTCATTTTGGGAGGTAATTTTGCTTAAATGTAAAATCCTGGAGGGACATTATTAAGCTGATTTTATGATGGAAGTCTTGATCTTGCTCACAGGGTCTCCAAATTCAAGTCCAATTTTCCAAGTTCTATGGTGCAGGGCTCTGCATCACCAACCAAGTAGTTCTTGGAAAATTTGAGCTTATCAAAACTGCTTCTTGAGAAAATTCTTTACTCTGCCTGAGGGTACTACTGCTGACATGAAATGGAAAGATTATCCTGTTGGGCAATAATCCTTCAAGTCAGCCTCCTTGGTTTTCTGAGCAGCATATCTCCTGTCTTGTCTCTAGTTTACCCATCTGTCAAAACCAAACACCTGCACTTTGGAAACTCCAGAGCTACTTTAGTCTCTCATAGTGTTCCAGCTTCTATCAGGGGCCTGCCAGAGAAAACTGTATTTAAAGGAGAGAGTATAATAGATATATTAATTATTCATCATTTTATATTTAGTTACAAAAACAGGATAGCTAATTTCTACTTTTAAGGTAAATTGATATGGGCAAACAGAGAATGAGTTAGTTAGCGAAATTGGTGAAACCTAAAATCTCCAAAATACAATAGCTTAAATAAAATCCATGTTAATTTGTATCTCATGTAATAGCCTCAAAGTGATCAGAACAGACTGTGCTCCATGTGGTCACTTAAGAACCCAGGAACTTTCTCTTATGGGGATTTTGGATCTCTTTGGGTGTTGTACACGACTGCATAGTTGAAACTGAGAACATGATCATGTCCTCATTCCAGTCCAGGGGAAGGGCTAAAAGAGAACAAGTAGGCAGATACCCAGTGTTTTCTGGTTAATACCCAAAAAGATGCAGATTGTCTTTCACTTTCTATTGACACAAACACATACTACCTGGCCATGACTAATTGCAAGGGAGGTTAGTAAATGCAGTTTCTAGATAAAGGACAAGGCTATCACTTAAAGAAAAAGAGGAGAATGGATGCCATGCAATAGTTAGTAGTTTTCGCTTTATTTTTTATTTTTTTTGAGACAGAGTCTCACTCTGTCGCCAGGCTGGAGTGCAGTGGCGCGATCTCGGCTCACTGCAACCTCTGCCTCCCGGGTACAAGTGAGTCTCCTGCCTCAGTCTCCTGAGTAGCTGGGACTACAGACACGCATCACCACACTCGGCTAATTTTTGTATTTTTAGTAGAGACGGGGTTTCACCATGTTGGCCAGGATGGTCTTGATCTCCTGATCTCATTATCCGCCTGCCTCGGCCTCGCAAAGTGCTGGGATTACAGGCATGAGCCATGGAACCCAGCCTAAGTTTTCAACATTTTAACAGATTTTTAAATTTCTATCTTTTAGCCAAGTCAGGTAATTATAAAATAATATATATTCTTTATACATCTTCAACTCACTGTAGAAATGCTTTTATCTCCTTTGTAGGGACATGGATGAAGCTGGAAACCATCATTCTCAGCAAACTATCGCAAGGACAAAAAACCAAACACTGCATGTTCTCACTCATAGTTGGGAATTGAACAATGAGAACACTAGGACACAGGAAGGGGAACATCACACACCGGGGCCTGTCGTGGGGTCGGGGAAGGGATAGCATTAGGAGATATACCTAATGTAAATGACGAGTTAATGGGTGCAGCACACCAACATGGCACATGTTTACATATGTAACAAACCTGCACGTTGTGCAGATGCACCCTAGAACTTAAAGTATAATAATAATAAAAAAAGAAACACTTTTATCTGAATAGTCTTGCAAAATCAACTTCCAAGCTTTCACTAGACATGGCTTCCCCTTTTATATATTTTATAAAATGTTATTGAAAGGACCATGCACATTTTAGAAATAGAATAATACTTTATACAAATACTAGGTGATTACTAATTGTTAAACATATATTATTTCATTTAGTCCTTAATAAATTTTAGGGCAGTTATTCTTATTATCTTCATATTTCAGATTAGAAAACTGGAACTCAGGTTAAGTTCTAGGTTGTAGTGCCAAAACATATTGGAACTGGGATTTAAATTTAAGTATCCCTGATCCCAAAGTCTATTTTAAAATTATTTATTCCTATGGCTGCATACAATGTTGGCTGTTGTCATTTTTGTAATTAGAAGAATTTGAAACCTTGAGTATAGATGGAATCACCAACGAGAGAACAGGAGTATGACAGGAAGACTCAGGAAAGAACTTTGAGAAACATCTTTATTTAGGGATGAGAAGAAGCAGTTGGCGAGAAGAGGGGAGTAATGATTATTGGGGAAGAATTACAGTTCGTAAGGGAGCATTCACAGTGCTGGATACAAGAGGAACACAGTAGGATGGCATTGAGAAGAGAGTTTTGAAACGGGTCATGAGGTGATAACTAATGACTTTAAGAAAACCATGTAGAGTACAAGAGAAGAGAGACAGATTACAACAGGTGCACAAGTGACTGAGAAGGAAGACAATGGAAAAGTCAGATGTGGTCTCTTCTATTTGATAATTAAAGTGATGGAAAAGAGAACAGAGGAACAAGGTGAGGCAACAATGGTAGGTGCTTTTTAGAAGAGATGAGATTTGGAATTATTTACAGATATTGCCACCTTAATCAGATAAATTCAGGCAAAGCTAGATATTCTTCTAGCTATAAAACCTGGCAGTTTCTGATTAAGATATCAGGATGAGACAAATGCTTTTTCTGTGGTTTTACACTTGCCCTCTTAATGATGATACCCTCATACTTTATGAATTTTCCAGAGAGTTCACTGAGTACTCAGGACAGAGAAGGTGATAAATATATCTGTAAGGAAGGAAGGAAAATAGGAAGAGAGGGAGAGAGAGAGAGGGTAGAGGAAGAGAAATAGACAAATGGCTGGGCATGGTCCCTTATGGCTGTAATTCCAGCACTTTGGGAGGCCAAGGAGAGAGGATCACTGGAGCCCATTAGTTCGAGACTAGCCTAAGCAACATAGGGAGAACCCGTCTCTACAAAAACATTTTAAAAAAGGAAATAGAGAAAGAGAGAAGATGGAACAACAGAGGAAGGAGAGAGCAAGACCAGGAGGATTATATGATACAAGATATGAACATCTGAAGGTTGGGGTGAGCTCTTGACAGACAGTGAAGTAGGCAGTATTTTGATGATTTTTCATTTCCTATTTTACAAAGCATTGCCCTCTCACTCCTTCCAGTGTTTTACTGCTCTTTTCTGGCCACCACTGACTTCCTTAGTGAATCAGCTTCAAAGGAGGCACTATCTCTCCACTGTACTCCCTTTGGTAGGCATTTTCTTATTTTGCCTTCTATTTTAGACTGAGCAGTCAAAATGAGAAGGACCCTTTTAAATCCTTCTTGTTAAAGTGCTAATGACTGTTAAGGCTAAACGCATGAGAAATAGAAAATTTGATGCCTGAGTCCTAAATTTGAGTTTGGGAACTGGTACTTTCTATAATTTTTGGTAAGTTACTATGGGCCAGTTTCTATCTCATTGTGCTTCTCTGAGGATTGTATAAATAATTTAAGTGAGGTATTTTTCTTCCTACAAAAACTGTGATTTTTCAAAATTACAATATAATTTATCTTTGGTGTATTTTGCTTAGGGCAAAATATTTTTTATTATCATATAAAGGAGGGATAAACATCGCCTGTCTATTGGGACCAGGAAAATGGGGACTGGGTCAGATTTTTAGGGCATGATCTGTCTAAAGGGGAAGCAAGTTCCAGCTGATAGTTTCCTTCCAGAAATGTGGGTATTGTTTCACCCCATCATTTGACTTGTCAAGTGAATCCTCAAATCATCTTTATGTATAATTCTTAAATGTCTGCAAATATTATTTTTTCAAATATTGTAGGCAAAACAGTGTATGGAAGCTGGAGGAGGAAGGAAATATGGCCTCTGTGTTGCCAGTTTGCAACATCTGCCTTCCAAAAATGAACTGAAGTAACACAGGGATGCTTTTATCTCACATATCATGCATGTGATACTAATGTTTAAAACTGGCCCTTCAAAAGTTTTTAATATACATGTCAATCTGTGATTGATAAAAATTTACCAGAAACATTTTGCTACCAAAATGATGTGTACATGGGGAGGGTCATAATAGAAAAAGACCATGCTTTAAAATATATATATATATATATATATATATATATATGAAGGTGATTTTTAATAAGCAAATATTTATAAATTTAAAACATGATTTTCCACTGCAAAGTATATCTATAGTTTGTTGCCTTTGAGCATATTAGACTGTATGCCATGTTTTTCCTATCCAATCAAGACAGCAATTTAAAATTAAAATTGCAAAAAATAGGCCACCTTTCACAGAGGATTGACTAGTTAATTTACTTAAGATAGCAAGTTGCACAAAAGAAGAAAATGATAATGCAACAAGCTTTCACAAGACTGACCCTCTTCTGAGAGTTAACCTTTGTGCTCACAAATAGTTATCTGAAAAATTTCCAAGGTATGAATGGAAATAACAGCAGATTGCATTACCTACATCCCGAAGGTCAGAGGTTCAGATTACCGAGGTAATGAAACTTCAGTGAGCTGCTTCAGATCTATTAGGTTTGTCAGTTTTTATAAGCACAGTTACTTCAGGAATGCAATTATAACATAAAGGACCTATATTGGTGGAAATTCACCAGCCGGATCTTAACAGAAGTATTCAAATGTCAGATGAGGGGGGAGAGCCTACCTTTATGAGTAGGCTTTTAAGATGAATCAGTTAGTGAGGTGGAGTAGAGAGCAAGAGGGAGATGAATGGAAATATGCCTTAAAACACATTCCCAGATAAAAACTTTGTATTTTTCCCAGAGGTGTTTCAGAGGGTAGCCATAAGCATCAATTAACTTATATTATTCCATTAAAATGGTTTAAGAGATCTCAATACAAGTGTCACAGATCATTAGAAACCTGCAGCCTTATAAAAACCAGAGAATGATAGTTATTTTTTTTGTAAAGATGGATTATTTTGTGGAAACACAGATAAACCTAACCTACTGATTTAATTTATAGTTGATATCCTCAATTCTGGCTTTAATTCACAATTGATGTCACTCAGGTGTCCTAAATGGAGCATCTCTCTTCTTAAGCTGTAACCAAACTCAAGGCTGAATCAAAATCACATGTTCCATTGCCCAACCAGTAGTGACTTTTCATCTTTTTATATCATCAATAGATGATTACCCCAGTGAGCAGAGTGTTCTTTCATAAATAAAATGTTTTAACTGGGTCTTTCCTGATCAGGTATTTCTCAATATTTGGTATTACTCTGACAAGTTTTGATTAAACTATTTGCCAGATCTCAAGTTATACCTATAAGAATGATTTTAATACATATTCTCATGGTGGATTCAGGGTTTTTTTTTCCTGATTGTCATCAGGGATTGACACAAATTAACAGATCACAACAAATTAACATGTTAATACTACCCTACTGATCAAGTAACTGAAATTTCAGTTACTGTGGTTTCTAACATTGCAGGAACAGATTAGATCACTCTGTGAACTCTTCTGAATGCTTGTTAAAAAAGTGTTCCCAGCAGGTCCAGGGTTGACCCTGCATTATTTAAATGGATCCAGTGGTGATGTCTAGGCTTCCTTTTACTGGATCAAGCTGGAATTCTGTCCATAGCCAGTCTGAAGATGATCCACTGGGAAGAATCTGTTCCATTATTGCAATCCAATTAAATGGTTCTTGCTAATGAGCGACGAGTTACAAGATATTAGGGCAGAGCTCTCTGAAGGAAGGTGAACAATAGTACACTGTATCCAATTAATATATGGACATGTCTATCACAAATGCCTGGTATGATAGAAATTACATTCTTCATGCAAAGGAAATGACAGAGGGAGAGCAGGAGGCCCAAGAAGAATGTCAAAGTAGGAGAGAGTTTGCATCTAAAGAATGGCACAGGGTCCCCAGGGTTTTAGTTTTAATGTGTCCATATTTAATTTATTTGGGTACTAATAAAAATGGCCCTTCTAAAGTTTTCAGTGACTTAGCCCTGTCAATCTGCAATTGGTAAAAATTTACCAGTAACACTTCACTATCAAAATGATGTGTACATGGGGGAGGTTCATAGTAAAGAAAGAATATGCTTTTAAAAATACGCAAAGTGTTAACACAGGTATGAGAAGCTTACTTACTTGGTTTAGCCCACCCCACGTCAATGGCTGTGTGGTTAAGGACACTCGCAGTGAGATTGGCTCCTCTCTCTGGAAAACCAGCTAACGTTGTCACAGTCACTTCTTGGCTCGGTGTAAAACCCACACTGTTGTGTACGAAGAGCATATATTCATAGGTTGTAAACCTAAAATGTTGTTTTGTTAAAAAAAAGTATATGAATTTCTACTTTACAGAAAATCTAACAAATAATTTCCTTTTTTTCTTCACAAAATACAGAATTTCCTTTCACCCCTCCACAAAATACTGTTTTCTTTTCCTCCCTAGAAAATACATTATTTTATTTTCCCTCCTTACACAACACGTATCATTAATTTTGTGCTTGCCAGCCTTAACCAAAGCATCAGGGAAATATTTTATTAGGAATGCTGAACAAATATTGCTATTGAAAACAAACGTGGTTTATCATTGTCTTATTCTTATTGTTTTCAGCAGTGGTGAGGATTACAGCTCAATTCAAGATGCAATTACAAATCAGGCAACCTGCCAGCTTTCTATCTGAATTTGATCCAAAGAGTTTCATGCTCTTCTTTTTGGAAACTCATCCATTTTAAAATATCAGAATCCCTCATCAACATTTTCTTCTTATACCTATGCTTCTTTCCCATAATCTCATTGCAGACAGATAAACCCCTAAATTAAATTGTAACTGTGACCAAAGCGTACAACATTCTCCCGCTGAGAGTTTTGCTACAGTGAGCTGTATTTTGCCATAGTGTGAACATATTTACTTGAGTCAATACAGTGGAAACTGAATATTACTTTGCAGAAGGCAAAAACTGACATGATGATGTGATATGAGGAGGACTTTCCAAGTCCTTTATTAAATTGATGATAGAGTAAAGCCACCATTTTTTTTTAACCAGTTTTGGGCAGAAGACCATCAGGCTTCGTTTGTTTGGTTCAGAACTACCTGTGTAAGGAAATGCTATAAACAGACACAGTCAGGCTATGAGTGGACAATAGCTTAGACTGAGATACTTGCTTAAACATGTAGTGCAACACACGACCATCCCAGAGGCATCCAGGACACCGGGCAAACACTGGCCTCAGATCACTACCTAGTTTGGGTTTATTAGATGATAAAGTATACCTCATCTCCAGTGTAAGGCCCGTAGTATTTGTCTCAATCTATCACAATCTCTGATTTGACGATGTAAAGGTGGTGGGGCGTGGGTGGGTAGGTGCCATTTGCAGGATTGTGCTAAATAATTTGACCAAAATTATGTCAGGATCCTCAGAGCATTTTACTGCCACCTAGGTAGAAGAAATCTGCTTGACTCATCCTGTTTCTTACTCATAGCCCAAAGATATCTTTGCAGGTTTCTGCCTGAGCCACGTTGAAGGGTGTTGCTCTATTGTAATTACAGGTAAAACTTAGTGACTTTTTGAGGCTATTTATCTATTTCTCCTAAATAAGTGCTTGCATCAGATCTTCTACATCTCCCTGCTTTACCATCTCTTCTCAGGTGTTTATTGCCTCTTTTATTTCTGCTTTGTCTGCTGTAGTGGGTTGAATTGTATCTTTCAAAAAGATATTTTCAAGCCCAAGCCCCTGGTCCCTGTGAACGTGACCTTATTGGAAGACAGGGTTTTTGCAGATGTAATCAAGTTAAGATGAGGTCACACTGGATTAGGCAGCATAATAAATTCAATGCTGATGTCTTTGGAAGAAAAAAAAGAGAGAAATTTTATAGATACATGGATACACACAGGGAGGTGATGGCCATGTAAAAACAGAAACAGAAGTTATGCTGTCACAAGCCAAGAATTTCCTAGGGCTACCAGAAGTTAGAAGAGGGAAAAAAGGGTTCTTCTATAGAGCTTTGGAAGAGAGTCTGGTCCAGAAGACAAACTGGTTTGCAACTTCTTATATCCAGACCTGTGAGAGAATAAATTTCTGTTGTTTTAAACCACCCAGTATGTGGTATTTTGTTACTGCAGCCCTGGAAAATGAATACGTATGCTTTTTAGCAAGTGCTGAATAGTCCACATGATCTAGACAACTAAAAAATAGTAATAGTTACTTAATAGCTGTCAGGCATTTTCTACAGATGTTAACCCATTCATTCCTCACAAAACTCTATAAGGTGCTATTATAATACCTATTGTGAAAATAAGAAAAACAAGGCTCAAAGAGATAAATAACTTGTCCAAGTCATTGAGATAATAAGTAAGAGGACTGAGATTCAAATATAGGCAGTCTGATTTCAGAGCCTGCTCTTTTAACCATGATGCTATATTGCCAACATAATAGTGATGATAATAATGATAGTAACAATAACAATCATAATGATAATCTGTTCTGTCCATATTTGGATGATGTCATATCTCTAGGGCTTGACCTTTGCATTATTTTTCTAGCAGAAGGAATAGATTTTTGCTTACACATTCAAACAGTCTGGCCAAATTTCCTTTGCAACCAATAGTATGAATTTGAAGGATGGTGAGTCAGGGTTAAGAGGGTAGCAAGCCTATGACAATGGAATGAAATGAAGCTAATGGCTCACAAGGGAATTGAACCAGCGACCTTGGCTTCATTAGCTCTCTCCCTGGGTAAAATACTTATAATTATATTTTACTTCATAAAATGACTTAAAAGAAATGTAGCTAGAGTCTGGATGCCTAGTCTCCTCTCCTATAATATGTAAATTTTTCTTCCACATGTCTATGCTATTATACAATTAATAATCTTTATGGATTTAAAGTGATACCATGTGTCTGGTTCTTTTCTACATGTGGAATTAACAATATCAGGTGGCACTAAAATGGTTGACTGTAAATGAATTCTATGGGGCTTTAGTTCTTATAATACTTTAAGAGATTTCACCATAATTTAGGTATGGCGAAATATACAATTTACATCTACAAAGCTCAGACCACATAGATACATACAATTGTGATGCCTGTTTTCAAGGCAGTTCTAAAATTTTAGAGTAAGAGATGGCTTTAGAGTTTAACTGCTTCAAATAATAAAGTGTCTGCTACATCTTACAGATTAAACAAAAAACCCTGAGACCCTGAGAAAACAAGTGGATTTGCATAAGTTTTCACAACTAGTTAATAGGGGTAGCTGGACATAGGGTTTCTTCATTTTCAATATTACACTATTTCCACTTTTTAAAAATTTAATTGAGAAATCAGTAGATATTTTATTTGATGCTGTACATTTGTCTTTTGTACTTTCTTTAACTTTCATTGCTAAGTTAAATTTTTAAGGAAACAAGTTTTTTTTTTTTTTTTTTTTGAGACGGAGTCTCACTCTGTGCCCAGGTTGGCGTGCAGTGGTGCGATCTCAGCTCATTGCAAGCTCTGTCTCCTAGGTTCATGCCATTCTCCTGCCTCAGCCTCCCGAGTAGCTGGGACTACAGCTGTCAGCCACCACACCCAGCTATTTTTTTTTTGTATTATTTTTTTTTTTTTAGTAGAGATGGGGTTTCATCATGTTAGCCAGGATGGTCTTCATCTCCTGACCTCGTGAGCCACCCACCTCAGCCTCCCAAACTGCTGGGATTACAGGCGTGAGCCACTGCGCCTGGCCAAGGAAACAAGATCTTGAATTCTCTTAAATACTAAAATATACTGTCTTCATTTCATCTGAATTCCAATCTGTATTTAGTAAGAATATGTACCTCTGACTTGTCTACGTATATATGTTGATTCACATTTCACCACTTCAGATCAAAAAAAGAATGTATTAGTTGGCTTGAAGTGGTTTTCCATTCACGCTGTGTATATTGTTTTTCAAATGGACTTACGTGTTGATTGTTGGTATTAAATGGGACATTCCATTTAATAAATGATAAAAGAATACATTTCAAAGCAAAAATGCTAGATCAATTAACATCAATACTCATGACAAAACTTATGTGTATCAATCAATTTCTTCTCTAAATACAAACAGTGTTCTCTAGGCATGTCTTGAAAAATGTCCATTTTAAATTCTGTAGGAAAAAAACTTTTGCAATATAAGTATTCAAAGTAAGTGAATACTTACATTGAGTCTATGACATAGCCAGTAAAACTAATTGTTTTTGGGACCATTTAGGAATACTTGGACTATTACAACAGTTTTTCCCTCATTTGCTTGAGACCATCCTCCAGTCTCTCCCTCCTCCGCTCCCCAAACAGCAAACTGTAAACTTTATTATGGTGTAGACGTGACTATGGTAATTTTCCTCATAAAAAATAATATGTGTTAAAATCTTACTTGTGGAACAATATTCATTTCATGGTTCAGGTGTTATTACTCCAATGAATTAGAAAACTAGATTATGTTTAAATGATGCAGTTTTAATTTGTTTATTTACTGAACAGATAATTTTATAAATGAATGAATACATGTGTCATAGTTATTTAAGCACTCAGTCTCAAAAATTTCAGGTCACTTATATAATTTTTTAGGTTAGTGAGATAAAAATCTACCTGTCACTAGAAAAAATATCTCTGCTGAAACTTAGCAAAGTGCTCCTTTAAAAAATATATTGAAAACAAATTATATTGCTTTTTCATATTTAATACATCACTTCATTCATTCATTTGTTCATTCATTTAATATTTATTGGATATTACCAATATGCCAGGTGTTAAAAATAATAAAATTCTTATCTGTCCACCTGGAGCCATAGTGTATATAAAATCTTACAGAAATATGTTTTTAAATGAGAATAGCTAAAGTATTTATTCATTTATTCCTTTTTCTTTGAACACGCATCAGATGAAGCATCTAATTTAACCATATCCAGCTGGGAAGTCTTCACGGAGGAGGTAACATTTGGGGCAGGTTTTGATAAGAAATGGTATTTTGTCCAGTGAAGACATATGTCCAGGGCAAAATATGTGAAGGATTGTATCTTGGAAGGGTCTGATATATTTGGGGAAACCAAAATTCCTCAGGGCAGCTGCAGAATGCCTGGGGTTATTTTCATTAGAATTAAAAATGTGTCAACTTTATTGATGTCCTAACAGAATTCATGTGTCAATATTGTCACCAATATAAATCATGCTTTTCAAAATGCAGGCTATTTAGTTGCTTCTTCCACTAACTCTTCCTCATCACTGCCACAACCCAAAGTATGCTTGAGTACACCATCCCACAAGTGTGGATTTGAGAAATCTTATAAATCATACTTTTCCTTACATCTTCAAATCTTTTGTGGGAATAGCAAACAAAGAAAAATGAAATGCAATGTTGTTTCCATTGCTTAAGTCTATAGCTATTAAAATTTTCAGTTGATGATAGACACTTTAAAAAATCTATTTGTTGATTCTAAAAATAGTATTGCAGACTTTTGCTTCAAAAATTGAAGAGTAATGTTTATCACACTTGAATATTTTTAATATGAGACATTTTAGATTGTGAGTGAAACTTGAAGCTGTTATGTTTCTGTTGCTATCTGTACCTACACTACCAGAATTGTCAGACCTAAGATAATTTTGCAGTAATTTCCATCTTTGTTCTACTTTGTCATCAACATGAGAAAGAAACACAGCCAATGAAAGTAGTTTTTCTTTTTTTTATTCTAAGAAAACACTAGGGGAATAAAACCTCCTATGACAAAACACAACCTTCTGGATTTAGAAGTTCATTTTTCATGAGTGATTTGGTTTGGATATTTGTTCCCTCCAAATCTTATGCTGAAATGTGATCACCAATGTTGAATGTGGGCCCTAATGGGATGTGCTTGGGTCATGGGGATGAATCACTTATGAATGGCTTGCTGTCATCCCTGTGGTAGTGAGTGAGCCCTCACACTATTAGCTCAGGGGAGAGCTGGTTGTTTAAGAGCATGGCATTCCTCCTAGCGCCCTCTTGCTCCCTCTCTTGCCATGTGACATACCTGCTCCCTTTTCACCTTCCGCCATGGGCAAAAGCTCCCTGAAGCCTTCACCAGAGGAAGACGCTGGCACCAGGCTTCTTATACAGCCTGCAGAACCATGAGCCAAGTAAACTTTTCTTTATAAATTATCCAGTCTCAGGTGTTTCTTTAGAGCAATGCAAAATGGGCTAATACAATGAGGTAACACATAATATGATGACACAGAAAAGGACATCGTGTGGGGCATGTAAAGCATTGAAAAAAAAATCCAATGGGAAAAAACACTGACCAATTTAATTTGAATGTGAAAGACATGTTTACTCCTTTTGAATTAAGTACATGGCTATGAGATGGCATACCAGTGTTGACAGAAGTTGGCTTTCATTCCTAGACTCAATTTTTATTCACATTCCCATATTAAGGAATAAATTAACAGGATCTATCTCATCTTGGTAGTCATGGGAGAAGCTTTCCTTTCACTTGCCCTTTCTATGTACAAAGTTAACCTCTTCACTTAATAGCTACAATCTGAAATTATTTATGTTATAGAAACACGTGTCATGGAACTGACCCAGTCCTTCATACTAGCAAAGATGAAGATGTCATCTATACACATTTAATCTCATTACAAAGAAGAGGAACAAAAGTTATGTTCTTTTGAATATTATCCCCCACAGAAATGGCATCCTCTTTTAGGACTTGAAATATCCTTATTTTAGTAGGTTTAAAAATATATATGAAAATATATGTCAATAAGATTTAAACTTAGAATTTATGATATATTTAGCTTAAGCATTTAAATCTTAAGTCTTACCCTTCTTTGAAAAATAAGACGAAAATGTGTTAATTTTGAATGTTTTAATTTAAATGTAATATAATTAGTGGCTTCTCGAGGAATCACATAGAGGTCTCCATCCAAATTGTCATTGCGA
Organism: Nomascus leucogenys; assembly: GCF_006542625.1. Lineage (NCBI taxonomy): Eukaryota > Metazoa > Chordata > Mammalia > Primates > Hylobatidae > Nomascus > Nomascus leucogenys. Next base: position 31,293,213 of record NC_044385.1, on the reverse strand, counting down.
AAAAAAAAATACTCTGAGAAATGTATAAATAATTAAAAGGAATAGCAATTAGAACATACCTTCCTTCATATATGAAAGCTAACTTATAAATCTAAATTATAATCTGCAAGTCAATATTTTCTCTATAATAGTAAAATAACCCTATTCTTTATTATAACTTCTTCTTCTTTAAATCCACAACGAAAAGGAGAACATGCTCATTGTATTCTTAGCAGTTTTATCTGATCACTTCGGAACCAAGGCAGTGTTGTTAGGTGCTGAAAATTGTAAGGGTAGATTGATGCTTAAAATGAAGGAGGTCGCCGCCCTCTTGTTAAACCCTGCCTGACTCACACTGGCAGCTTCAGATGATAACAACACGTTCACCAGATTTTCTAAGTGATGAAAATGTCAGGAAACCCAAAGTTATAGTTCTCCCAACAACCATAACTTGGTCACTTTGCAAGGAATTATTCAGGAAGAAAAGTTAGAAACTGACAAGTAGTATAAACCTGTAGTTATACGGAATTCGTGTCTACACAGGCAGAGCAAAATTCAATAATGAGGCAACTAGCTGTGCAATTTAGACAAAAATTACTCCTTACGTAAGGTAATCATAAGAGCAAAAAGTATTTTTGTTAGAATTAAATTATCTGGATAATTGGCTCGAGACTGTTTTGTACATGTAGATATAAAAGAAAAAATAACTGCTAGAATGATCTGAATTTCCAAATATAATGATGTTTTAAATTGGTGCTTTTCTATACATTATAAACACATACTTAGCCAAAATAGACCACTTGAACTAGGAAATTGGCTTCAACTTATATTTACTGTCACAAATATATTCATAAAGAGATGTCTAGTGAATCTTAATTTTACTTTTTATATCAGGAGAAGTGCCATTTAAAAGCTGATTCTAAATGTAACTATGGTGATATTCAAGTCAAGATGGTAAGAAACACTTCAGTGCTCCTTTTATTTATGCAGACGTTAAGTTAAGAAGGAAATCGGGATGGTGGAATCTGGGGAGAATAGGAAATTACATAATCCTCCCAAAGATATTAGAATTCAATTAAAAACCCAATAAAACATACCTGCCAAACAAATAAATCAGCAAAACAAATATAGGCAAAGGAAGGGCCATGAAGGAACTGTAACACAGGTGTGAACCAACACATGATGAACACTCAGCTTCGTCCCCCTCTGCAATTTGAGAGACCACTAGCTGACCAGCAGGAACAAGGAGCCCCAGATGTTGCCAAGGTGGCCAGTGGCACCATCTGATCAAACAAAATCACTTCCTTTAAATAGAAAAACATCACGCCCACCAGGGGATCAAGTTGTGGTTTTCTCTCATATTTGTGAGACATTCCCCCTTGGGCTAAAGGCACTCCTAGCTTTTTATGGACTTACAAAGGGTAGAGGGCTAGAAAAAGATATTCTCATAAAGACTCACACCATTTACAGTGAATGTTAAGAAGAAATGTTTTTTTTTCTATAGGCTTTATGTAAGTTGTAGCTGTTATTTTAATAAATAAAAAAAAATCTTTGCAAGTACTACCAGAAAAAAATGACATTTGGCATTATGAAACTAGTCAAAATATCCCTTCAACACAATTTTGTTATCTGCACACTTCCCTTCCGGAAGCAGCTGTCATGGGTGTGTTTATGTCAATTCATGTTTCAATTTAAGTTGTGGAAATTCACTTTATTTTTTTCCTGAAATCTTAGATTTGAACTTCTGGTTAAGAATCCTTAGAGGAATCACTAAAAATTCATAACTAACTTCATGGCCTTGGTCCTAATTATTTAATAAGTTTTCATTTCTTGTGTAAATAAACAAAATTAACTTTTGGAGACTTATTCTTTGTTTTTGCTGAGTAGCTTATGGCTAAAACTCAGATTCAGTAATGTTAAATAGTCAAGTTCTATTTATTTTTTGAAATAGTTATATTTAAGCACTTAAGAGTTCATAGATCACAGGAAGCTACTATTTGAAATGACTTCTTTAGGCAGAATTGGTGACTTTGTAGATAACTCTGAGAACAGCAATATATATATATATGTATATATCACACTCTCTATGGAGGGGGCGGGGGGAAGGGTTCCTCCACTAGATTGTGAATTCTTTGACGGCAAGGGCTAAGATGTATTTATCTTTTGTTCCTTATCACAGTGCCTCAGCACACAGTAAGCAAAAATAAGCAAAATAAATGAATTTATTCTACAGAAGTGATAATCATATAGGGATGCCAAATTAAGTAAATAATGAATTAAAAGTAGTTGAGAATAGTATAATGAACATGATAATTTAGGATAAGCAACATGGATCTGCTAGTAATTGACCAATCTTCACCTATAAAAGTGGCAGTTTCATATAGTTCATTCTGTTGCTTGATCAGATTTATGAGATGCCTCTCTCGGAGAATCTTACAAGAACTAGGATGTTTTCCCACCACAACTTTATAAGAGGACAGGAGAATTTTCCTTAGTTTTGCCATTCCCAAGAGAGAAGAACACTACAGCTAATATTCCTAAGGTGCAGAGAAGTGAAATAATTCTTGATTGAGCTAAAATATTTTTAAGTATTCAGGTGTAGGGCACTATGTGCTGCTATGTGCCAGACGCCATGCTAGGAACTGAAGACAGAGTCACGAAGACTGCACTCCTGCCTTATGGTAGATCTGATAATAAAACGTGGTGTTCAGACAAGCAGTCAGGCCGGTACACTACAATGACAATAGTGATATGTTAGGGGATGTCCTATGGAAATATTACAGAGGAGCTGAATCAGACCAGCAAGAGTTTTGGCAGGAAAGGCCTCCTACGGGAAGAAACCTCTAGGCTAAGACATGGCTAAGATGATCTAGTCAGGCAACAGGAAAAGGCAACTATGGGGAAAAGCTGAAGGAGGAAGTGTTGTTATGTTGGAGGTACTGAATGCAATGCAAATGTGGCTGGAATGCAGAGGCCTCGGTAAGAAAGGGAAAGAAAGGGATGGGAGACAAGGCTAGAGGGGTAAACAGGGTTCAGACTACAGCTACCCAGTGGCGGGTCTAGAAAAATAATGACCCAGATAGAAAAGTTACTGAAACATAGGCTTGAGGAGTTTTCATAAAATAACATTCATGTTTTTTGAAATGTAATCACATTGTTTGAACTCATGAAGATTTAGAAGTCATTTAATTCTATAAAATCACCTCATTTTATGGACAACAAAAATGAAGCCCAGAGAAGTTAAGTGATTTTTAAGTAGTGAAGCTTTGTGGCCTAAAGTCACAAAGCTAGTTCTGTAGCACAGGATAAAGCAGAGCCAGATCTCCTAAGTCTCCCACGTAGCACCCTTTTCTAACATCACCTATTAGCCCTTACTGAATGTCTTTGAACTCTACATTGAATTCTTTCAAGTCCCAATCCTGTTCACTAAATTTTTTTTTTGTGGACTGAATCAATATCTTACAATCAATTATAAGTCATTATAATTCATTTACAAGTCATTTCTAGAAATAGCAAGCATTCTACAAGTGCCCAGGAATTTTCCCCATTTTGTATGTGTTCAATATTTCCAAATTCTTCCATTACGTTTTATGTCTAGATAGAGCTGTGACAAAGGCAATAGGTTAAGGCTTGAACATCTACAAGTTCAACTTCAAAAGGCTTATTTTAAGCATGCAGTTAAGATGGAAAACATTAAACATGCTGACTGTTACAGCTGGATGATTAATGCCACAGATACTAACCAAACATGTTTTATTGCATAACTGATAACATGCTCACACAATGAAGACACTAAAATACTTTGAACTATTCAACATGCCCAGAACTAAATGCCAGCATTTGTTTTTATAGTTTTTGCAATCTCACCTGCTAAGACCCTTATCTTCATAAAACCACTGAGTTCCTGAATAAATATTGTGCCACCGATTTAAATCTTCTGGGGGATTTGATGCAAGTGGTTGCTGGATTTTACGTCTCAGAAGCTCATATCTAAAGCAAAAGACAAGCAGGAACATCAGGATTATCTCAATTAATATTGAGATTACCAAAACTCAGGCTGTTTTGTGGCATGTGCATGTGATATATGTGTGGAAGCATAAAGAGTAACATCTTAAGTTTACAGTTATGTGGTTTTGTTTCAGATGAACATTTTTTTCTGGATCAAATTCCATATATTTGATATTTTGAAGAATCAGTTACATTCACATTTTACTATTATCTCCCAGAATGATAGCATTTTAGATTTCTTCTAAGTTAGTTTGCCAAATCTTTACTGCCAGTTTCACACAAAGTAGAAATACACAAAGCTTATCAAGTTAATGGTTTCCTATGACTATCAATACTTTATAAACAATGTAAACAATGATAATATTATCAACTTTGTATTCTTGGCCAAGTATCAAGTTTGGGTTGTTGCAAAACCATTTCTGAATCACAGCTCTTTTCTTTCATCTTATCTGGATCCCTGACCACACTCCTCACAAGTTTCCATATGCTAACAACATGCCAAAGAATTACTGTGTTAGCCTTAGAATTCTGAGGTACATTTGTGCAAATGTATCACATAGAACATACATCAGGTTTGCCTAACATATAATAAAAGCATATGTTGAAAATGAAGTGATGGATTATGTAGCAAATCCTTAGAGAATAGTGATTGTGGTTTCAAGGGTTTTTAGTTCTTCAAATTGATAAACTTTGATGTTTCCATAATAAGTTGAAGTGTACAGTATGATAGTGTATGAAAGTTATGAGTCGGGGGATATTCAATGCCAAATCAGTTCTATGTTCATATAGGAATAAAAGCCTCCTTCATTTCCCTACTTCTCAGAGAGATAAGGACTATAGCAAAATAAAAATCATAGTCACCTTCTCTTACCTCAAATTAGGTCCATTTGGCTTGGATGGTGGTTGCCAAGAAATCACAACATATGATTCACTTAGTGGAATCACAGACAATGGGCCAACATTCTGAGGTACGGTGGGGTGAGTGGTAACATAGGTAGGTAAACTCTCTGTGCACCCTCCAAGGTACCCATTACCCCCTGAGCAAGCAACAATGGTGACAGAATAATTAGTGAAAGGAATCAGATGAGTAACTTTCTGACTTAACACTGTGGAAGTCACATTGGTTATAGTGATGTGAGGGTCAGGCATGCGAATCTCATAGCTAAGTATGTCTCCATTCTGGATGAGTGGGGGTTTCCAAGTGACCTGAAATGAAAGATAAACTTAGAATCAGTGTGATGATACAGGAATAGAGCAATTGAAGTTCACGAGGCCTAGAATTTTGCTCTTGTTTTCAGTTAAGTCATTTTCTAAATGGCTACATTCTCCTGAGTCCTTTGGATTAGACAGTAATGAAGGGGTTGAGATCAATTAGCAGTACTCCAGGAGCTAAATGAAATGCTGTTTCCTGGGTTTGGCTTTCAGTCTTGCCACTTTCTACCACTGTCAGACTGATACACACCTTAGTGATTCATCGCCACTGTGAGTGTTCTGAAGGACACAGAGCAGACACATGGAGAAAATTCACACATCCACATGCTTCAATAGGGTTGCATAGGATTTGATAGTTTTCATGTTTATAACTCAATTAAATGAAACATCAGAACTCATTTCTTTGCACTGTTAGTGTGCCTGCCAAATAAGTCACTTTTTCTTGGAGGAAGGGAAAGAGAAATCATTATTCATAATTTCTGAAGATGCAAAATTGAGTTCCTGGATCTTATTTATATATAACTTAGCAATTAAAGCATTAACAGCACATCCTCTTCTCAGGGATAAGAAAGGTATAGAAAGCTTTTAAAAAGGGAAGCCAAAGATGTTTGTGCTTAGCTAACATGTGGACTTGAGCATCAGAAGAAAGAACAACATTTTTTAATAGAATTCTAGAATGTCTGAAGTTTATTTTCTTTTCTGGCTAAACTGTACAGGAGCATAGTGGTAACACACTCGTGTTCTTATGGGGAAAGAGATCCTAAAAATGTGGAGGCCATGACAAAAATCATTTATTTACATGTTATCCTGTTTCATCTCTTTTATTGGTACCTTCTAGTGCTCCTTATATAAATGCCAGGATATATATCTCACGTCCCAGCCTGTAAGCTTCCTCACAGCAGGGATAAATTGCACATTCACTTAGTACCATGTGCACAGAGGTGGAGTTCAGTTAGTAATTATAGTCATGTTTTGTTAGATTATATTTTTTTCCCTAGCATACAGTTATTTTGAAACTTTAAGAGACAGGTTTCTGCAAGGTGAAATATTTATATGTACATTTGTACCTCTATGTAAACCAAAGAGGAGCAATATAGAAATTAAAATGGAGAAGGACCCACCATAATTTTCTGTCTTAAATCAAGGGGAAAAGGTTTCCTCCAGGAGGACTATGACCTGAGATTTTTTAAAGAGTCTTCTTACTAATAATTGGTGACAAAAAGGGCTCTCACCACATGTTAGTTGGACAATTGCTTGATGATTACTTTGGTAATTTATAATTAACAATGGGCCATTATCTACCAAATTATACTACAGGGGATGAAATCATTGTTAATCTTAAAAAAACTTTTTGGAGAGTTCTAAGAAGAGAGGCTGGGATGAAGAGAAGTTTTAGATGTGTTCCTTATAAACATAGAGGATTTGCCTGGATGTGGAGAATAGTTTTAAAAACACCCTACAACAAGCAAAGGTTGTAGAACAGACATAGGACTCTACTTGTTTTGGAGGTGCAATGCTGTCTGTGGACCTGAAAAATGAGTCAAGGTCAAACTCAGAGAGCTTCCTGGTATTTGTAACAGAAATGAAAAAAAGAAGAGCTATCACAGCTCAATTCAACCTGACTAATCTGAAGAATACGGCTTTCTTGCCTCTTAGACCAGAATACTTTGAGAGTTCAGGTCAGAGCTTGGCAACACTTTAAACAATTAATACTTAGTCCTTGCCCATGCCTATGTCCTGCATGGTATCGCCTAGGTTTTCTTCTAGGGTTTTTATGGTTATAGGTCTAACATTTAAGTCTTTAATCCATCTTGAATTAATTTTTGTATAAGGTGTAAAAATACCAAAAATCACCTGGGTGTGGTAGCAGGTGCCTGTAATCCCAGCTACCTGGGAGGCTGAGGCAGGAGAATTGCTTGAACCAGGGAGGCGGAGGCTGTACTGAGCAGAGATTGCACCATTGAACTCCAGCCTGGGCAACAAGAGTGAAACTCCATCTCAATCAATCAATCAATCAATCCATGTGTCCAAGTTTTTTTTTTTTTTTTTTTTTTTTTTTTTTTTTTTTTTTTTTTTTTTTTAAGACAGAGTCTCACTCTGTCACCCAGCCTGGAGTGCAGCAGTGTGGTTTCAGCCCACTGCAACCTCTGCCTCCTCGGTTAGAGCGATTCTCCTGCTTCAGCCCCCTGAGTGGCTGGGAGTACACGCGTGTGCTACCACGCCCGGCTAATTTTTGTAGTTTTAGTAGAGAGGGGTTTTGCCATGTTGGCCAGGCTGGTCTCGAACTCCTGACCTCAGGTGATCCACCTGCCTTGGCCTCCCAAAGTACTGGGATTACAGGCGTGAGCCACCACGCCCGGCCCATGTCCAAGAATTTTAAGGAGCCAGTTAACTAAATATTGTATTCTATTCTTTTCTATGCTTAAGACCACATTTATTATTGTATGTGTGGTGAAAATATATGAGATTAAAGCTTTCAGTTTGTTTAATTTCCTATGACCTTTTGTATTCCATTGTACATAAGAAAGATTATGAAATATTGTTGCATCCCTAAAAATTCAGATAAAAGAAAGAACATGTTATTGGCCTGAATAAGCAAGAAATATGATCTCTAAAACAATATTACATTAAAACTTTTAAATAGAATTATAGTTTTGCACTGGAAATAAAATGTTTACTTCAGAGATGGCTTTCCTATCATAATGACTTCTTTTATTTGAGTGGTTAATGATTTAGATTTCCATTTTTTCTGTTTATTATAAGTCTTCAGAAAACAGGACAGCTAAATTGCCGGTTAAGTGTTTAAGGAACGATTGACTTTTAGCAGCTCTTTCACATCCCTGAAAAGTCTCTCTAAAAAAATCATGGCACCTTCAAAGTTCCCCATTTTAAGCAGAAACTTAGACATGCAGGTTAGTTGACTGGCTTCAGGCTTGAAAAGAGTAACACACAAAAGCATAGTAAGCAACTTCCTCACTTCTTTAACTCTATCAAACTATTTTTAAGAACTTTATGAATAAGAGCATTTATGAAGATTGATATACGGGATAAGAATGGACTAAGAGATGATAAGTGTCTCAAAGCTGTGAGGCTTTAGGCAAAACATTTGACATCTCCAGGTCTTGGAACCCTCATGTCTAACGTGAAGAGACAATCCTTGCCATCATGTGTAGACATAAGATTGCGTAATTCTAAGAGTATTTTGTCAATAGAAGATAAAAATGTACCATAAAGAAAGATCATGTGGAAATATGTGACTCTGTACAGTGTAGCAATTCCTCTTATGATGGACTCCCCTGAAAAATTCATACAGAATAAGATGTGCAATAAATATTTGTTGAAATAAAAATAAAGTTGTCTTTCAAAATGTCTTCCTTTCATTTAAAAATATTGATCTTAATTTTTAATTTCAAATATTCTATTTGCATTTTTTCAATCAGAGAAAGAATACAAATATATAAATACAAGAAACATTAATTGTGGCTCTGTTTTATTTCACTCAGGTGAAAAGGTAACAGTCTGAAATTTATTCTTCCATACTTTTTGTGTGCTCATACAAGCAAAGCAAATATACTCATACATATCCTAGGTCTCTCTCTCTTTCTCTTTTATTTTTTAAAAACTTTTCACAGAAAAAAAGTTCTCTACCCCTTATGCTACAACTTGCTTTTCAGACTTAATTGATTATGGACACACCCTATTATTTTTTACGGTTGCATAATATTCCTTTTATGGTTGAAAACAAATTATTTGTTAATCCTACTGACATTATTTTATGCTAAAAATAATATTTGAAAATGTATGCAATATGTGCTCTTGTGTTTCATATTGGAAAGATTACCAAGGATTGCCATGCCAAAAGGAAAATGCATATTTAATTTTAATCATTATTGATATACTACTTTCTTAAAAAGTTGGGGAAATTCACTTTATCACAAACAATGAAATTATCCATGATCTGTGCCTCCACAAACTCTTGAAATTACTGATACTAGTTTTTGCTAATATTACTTGTTTCTTTAATTAATTTTCATTCCCTTGACTTTATGTGAGGTATGAATGAAAAATTAATTGTGGTTTTTGTCATTATTTTTAATGGTAAAAACCATAATTACTTTTGCACCAACCTAATATATCCTCTTACCTAAATTATTTTCTATTAAAGTACCTTGTATTATAAATTATTAGAATGTCTATGTATATTAAGGTGAAATTGATTTGTCTGTAGTATGTGTTAAAGATGTACTTTCCCAATCTATCTTTTGAATGTTAACTTTTTTTGGTGAGGGGGGCAGTTTATGCCTTAGAAAATCAATCAGATTATTTCTAGCTATCTTTTTTTTAAGCCACTGAGTTTCTTTTTTTCTTTAGAAAGTGGTCCCCTACATTTAGATTACATGAAATTCTCCTTTTTTCCTAAGATTTTTACTTTTTAACATTAACTTTTGTTTTTGTTTTTTTGTTTTTTTTTTTTTGAGACAGAGTCTCACTCTTTTGCCCAGGCCGGAGTGCAGTGGCGCTATCTCAGTTCACTGCAAGCTCCGCCTCCTGGGTTCACACCATTCTCCTGCCTCAGCCTCCCGAGTAGCTGGGACTACAGGCGCCCGCCACCACGCCTGGCTAATTTTTTGTGTTTTTAGTAGAGACGGGGTTTCACCATGTTAGCCAGGATGGTCTCAATCTCCTGACCTCGTGATCTGCCTGCCTCCGCCTCCCAAAGTGCTGGGATTACAGGCGTGAGCCACCGTGCCCGGCCTAACATTTTTTAGTTTATGGGAATTTATTTATAATATGATATGATAAAGGGATCTGTTTTTTCCTTATACATTGATAGTTGGTCGGGCTAGTATCATTTTTAAAGCAAACCATTCTTTACCAATGAAATAAAATGCAGCTCTACCTACAATAAGTCATTTCAACAAACACTCGTATCTATACCTAAACTCTCTAGTTGGTTCCAATGGCCAGTTGTCTTTTTTTATGCCAATACCATATTATTATAATTCAACGGCTTTAGAGTAAGTTTACATACTACAGAAAGTACCACCTCACTATTCTTCCACAATTTTCTATAATATTTTCAATCATTTAGTCTTCTATTTATACTTTAAAATCATTTTATCTAGCTTCATCCATGAAGCCATCATTCTCAGTAAACTAACACAGGAACAGAAAACCAAACACTGCATGTTCCAAACACCGCATGTTCCCACTCATAAATGGGAGTTGAACAATGAGAACACATGCACACAGGGAGGGGAACATCACACACTGGGGCCTGTCAAGGGGTGGAGGGTAAGGGGAGGGAGAGCATTAGGACAAATAACTAATGCATGCAGGGCTTAAAACCTAGATGAGGGGTTGATAGGTGCAGCAAACCACCATGGCACATGTATACCTATGTAACAAACCTGCACATTCTGTACATGTATCCCTGAATTTAAAGTCAAATAAAAAATAAAAAATCATTTTATCCAGTTTGAAATAAACAAAAAACATTGGCATTCTGATTTGAATGATGTTCAGTTTATATGTTGACTTTGGAAGGATTGTCTTGTTACGGAATTAAGTCCTTCCATCCAGGAAGATTGCACTTTTTTTCCATTTGTTGCAGTGTAAAGAAGGAGAGAAGAGCATAGGCTCTAGAACCCTGTTGCCTGGGTGTGAAGTCCAACTCTTACTCCTTATGTAATCTTATGCAGATTACTTAATCCCTCATTCTCAGTTTTCCTGTCTGTAAAATGGGAACAACAATAGCATCTATCTGACACAGTTGTAGTAAGAATTAAATGAAAGCAATTTCTAGAACATAACATGAACTCAATGAATATATTTTCATTATTATTTTATTTCCTTCGGTACATTTTTATACTTTTTGTCTGTGGTTTTAGTAGACATCAAACATTGGCCCATCTTTAAAAGTCAATGAGGATGATGATTAAGACTCAACTTCTTTTACTTTGCTTTATTATCAAACCCATAAATGAGTGACCCTAAGTGTACATAGCAGAGGAAAGGAAGCTACACATGTTTGTGGTCTGGGTGACACTGTTCCTTGTGGCGCGCCTGCCAAGGCTGGTGGCTTCAGCTGTCTGAGCTGAGTGAGGACCCTACTGTATAAGAGGAGCTGACAGCTGCAGGATTACTCTATTTTATTCCACTTTACCTGCGAAAAAGTGGACAGGGGCATCAGGGTTTAGAGGCTCATGATGTTATCATAAAAGAAGTTTTTTTTTTGTTTTTTTGCTACATCATAGTCGTGCAACTTAGTTATTTATACATATTATTTCTTATCAATCTTCAATTCAAGGCTTCAGTGCAGCAGTTTATACATTGACTTTATCCCATTTAAGTACCTTCTTCCTAATCTGATTTTACTTTGACTTTTTGTTAGAAATGACTTCTTAATTGTATGCCTTTTTTTCTGCATCTATTGATCAAAAAAAAAAACCCATATGGGATTTCTACTTTAATTGTTTGATGTAAGAAGTATGTTGATAGATTTTTTGATGTTGAACCATCCTTACATTTTTAAAATGAAATCAATTTGTCCTTGTATATCATTCTTTTAATATACTGCTTAATTCAATTTGGTAATCTTTTATTTAGAAATTTTGAATCTATATTCATAAATGAAATTAGTTTATAGTTTCATTGAACTGTTTTAGGTCTTGGTAGAGCATTTTTACCAACCTTATAAAATGAAATAAATTTTCTTAGGTGATTAAATATTAAATAAAAGTGCATGTATTTCACTTTTTCAGGTGACACAACTCTTTGACATTATATATTTATTTTTCTTGTAATCAAATAAGATTTTAAGCATATTATTTCATCTATGCTGCTGTGCTCTCCAATTTTTCTCAAGGCTCATATTTATGCGAAGTCATATCACCTCTTTTAGTACTTACTAATAATATGTTACACTGCATTTATTTTCTAGTTGGCCTAAGTATGTGTTGTCTCTCTTGCTTTCACTATTGGACTGTAAGTCTTACAGGTGGCATTGTATGGAGGAAAAAACCACATTGCACAAAATGAGTAACACTAAGGTGAAATAGCAACTCTGCTCCTTGCATTATCTCCCACCCTATCAGCTGGTATTCCATATTTCTCTACACTCAATTTGTTCTTCTCCCCCAGGTCCTTATTACTTCCAGGTATATTACATAGTTATTTGTTTGCATTCTGTCTAACATGTAATCGCCATGAGCCTAGGGACTTCATCTTGATCTCTTCTGTGTCCCCACTGCCTAAAAGAGGCACTTACAAAGATGTTCACTCATGTACTGATGTTCCGTAAATGTCAATAGAACCGAAAGTATTATTGTTACTGCTGTTAATATTACTGACAATTCCTTCATCCATCTTAATACCTGGAACAACCCTCTATGACAAATAGTTGAATTAATTTCTTAACCAATGCATTAATGACTATCCTTCCATTATTTCACATAAAATATTTTCTATTTGCAATTTGGACTTTTAAATCTCATATTTTACAAAGAGAAGTCATTGTTTAGCTGTCATATACCTCTGTTTACCAGCTAAGCTATATCACGAGAACGTCTACTTTGGTAAAGTCTTAAGATAGTTCTGAACATGTGAGCCAATAATACTGAAGGACAGATATGTTATCTTAATACTCTTTAAATAGTATATAGCATTAAATACTAGACTCAGTTGAATATTCCTGCTGATTCTCCTTATTGATAACTTTTTATTTCCTATTTATAAGATGAGAATAAAAAGTGTGAATTTTTAGAATATTACTAGTGTATAATGTTCATATATTTCAGACACCTTCTTACAGACATTTAGATTCCTGACTTGGGGTTACCAATGCCTTGTGGCCTCAGGTGAGTGCCTAGCCACGCTAATCTAAATTTCTCTAGCTAGCTGACAAGCCGTGTATATTGTTTAATTCGTGGGTGATATTACAAAGTCAAAAGAGGGTAAAAATGTGAAGAAAAAGCCAGGCAACCTGATACTTTTAATTATTGTTTATATATGCTGAATCAAGTAGAATTGTGCACCGAATTCCTCTTCTGAAAATACTTTTTTTTTTTTTTTTTGAGACGGAGTTTCGCTCTGTCACCCAGGCTGGAGTGTGGTGGCACAATCTCGGCTCACTGCAAGCTCCACCTCCCAGGTTCACGCCATTCTCCTGCCTCAGCCTCCCGAGTAGCTGGGACTACAGGCGCCCGCCACCACGCCCGGCTAATTTTTTTTGTATTTTTAGTACAGACGGGGTTTCACAGTGTTGGCCTGGATCGTCTCAATCTCCCGACCTCATGATCTGCCTGCCTCGGACTCCCAAAGTGCTGGGATTAAAGGCGTGAGCCACCACGCCCGGCCTGAAAATACTTACTCTTTTTCAGATCGGCCACAATCAGTAATGCCTAGTTATAAAATTTTTATTCGAAATAATCCAGAACAATGTCCATTATGTAGTGCTGCCTTTGTAAAGAGACTGTGTTTGCTTCGCTGCATCATAGTGATTAGTACTGCTACCAAAGTTTTACAAAATTATCCCAAGATTGAAAAAAAAGTCATTTCTGGAATGATTATTAACTCTATGCTTGGGTTTTGTTTTTGGCTTTGTTTTTATTTTGAATCAAGAGCAATTGCTCAGTTCATACAATAAACATTGTATATCGTGTACTTAAAATTAATTTTCCATTAGTGTTTAATTAATGGAATTCTATACACATATTTATATCAAAAATATGTGTTGCTTTGACCAGATTCATATTAAAACTAACAAAGACTTTTAAAAATAGCTTTTAATTTGTAGGTTAAATTAAATTTCTCCAACAATTTACACTGTTTAGCATCACCTAGTGTTTGCTTTTGGTGGGGGAGAGAGAACACACAACATAGATCCAAGTAATAATTTCAGCAGATGAACTTTGCTGTTATGCAAATGTCCTTTGTTTTGTGCTCCGGTGAGCAAGCTACTGTACCAATGCTTTTGGCAGTAGTACAAGACTGAATCCATGGAAGCATGTGTGTATTTACACAAAAGAGGCTTCTAAGCTACAAAACTCCCTCCTGTTTGGTTACACTAATTTCCCTTGAATGAAGTTTGTATGCCAGCCAAAACAATGGTAGTTATCCTGTCCTCTAGAGTTCATTCCCAATAGAATGAGGTGAATAATTGAACACTTTCTGGATAGCCCGTTAATATGCTATTTTTATTTCTTTCCCCATTACTTTGATTCTTTGATTATTAAAAAATGCCAGACTATTGGTAATGGAAAATTTTGTTAATATGCTAATTCATTCCTCTGTATTTTCCCATCTCTTCTCATTTTCTGATCTATTTAAATTTGACGTGGTGGATAAGCTAAGCATCCCATTGTGGCATTCAAAGTATTTCAGGTGTGCGAGGCAAATGGCAGCATCTCAACAATATAATTAAGGGGATACAGGGAGACATGAAAAACTGACATTGAATTTAAGATAGTTTGGGCCAAAGGCCAAAACCCAGTTTCTCCAGTGAATGCCTAAAACAACAAATGCGTTTGTTCAGTCAGTAGATGGCTCTGTTCAACACAGAGTCAATCTGGGGTACATTCCTAAGTCTGCAAGGAGAGAGAATAGTCAGTATCTTACCTGGACTGCATCGGGTTCCAGCACCGTCACCACAGGCGGCTGCAGCCCAGCAGGTCGTGAGGGTCTTGTGGTAACTTCTACCCAAGCACTGCTGTTTGTGCCCCCATGAAGAGTGCTCATCAGTACCCGATATTCGTATTTTGTCCATGGGCTAAGAGAAGAAGTCTTGTCAATAAACCTCATGGAATGACTCCTTGGGAGAGTCACCAGGGTAGTAACTTCTTCCTTTCCTTTGACTCTTCTCTCAATTGTGAAATTCTCCACCAAGCCATTGGGGTGGGTAGGGGGTTGCCAAGATATAATCACAGATATTGGAGTATCAGAGAACAGCTCTGGACTTGGGATCCCTTCCGGTGCCCCTGGGAGTGTCCATACAGTCTGGGACTCTGGCGAAAGGGAACATCCTTTTGAAGTGCAGGCTTCTACCTGAAACTTATAGGCAGTATATGGGTGTAAATGCATCACTGTGCAATTAGTGACATTTCCAGGAGTTCTCAAGTATAGACGGCCATGTAGATAAACGTTATAATGGGTAATAACCCCATTGGATTTTCTAGGATGCTTCCAGGTGACCAACATCATTCTTGACTTCACATCCAGAAGAATCGGAGGAACTACAGGTCCAGGTTCTGTAAAGTAAAACAAATCCAGAAAGTGATTCCTCTTAGAAATGTCCCACCTCTCCTCAAAGCTAAAATGAGTGATAGCTCTGCTACAAGGACATGAAAATGAACACTTGGTAAAGGCCAATAAGTAAATAAATAAGTGCCATAAAGACAAGGACTGTCATTGCTTTGCTCATAAATTTTGCATGTGAAATACTTGTTGAATATTATGAAACTAAAATTGTCATTTTCCTAAGATAACTATCAAAATCATGTCTTTTTATTCAAGCCAATGGTTAAAAAATGAGGATTTAAAAAAATAAATGTAATAAACATACAAGAGGGCAGTTGTTACTAAAGTTCTAGCTTCCACTACATTTTTTTTCTAGAGCCCCAGTAACTAATTATAATCAATAACACTATCATAACAAACTTGCATATTTTACAGCCCAGTAAAATCCTTCAGCATCTCTCATTATATATTCTATATTATACTTGGTTCTGTTTATCATTCTAATCCATGTTTTGCAATTTATCTACTCCCTGTTAATATTATAGGTGATTTTTTACTGTGGCTGTGACAGAAGCTGCCGATTTAGCTCTTTCACCTACTGATAAATAAACAATGCACAGATCTGACCTTTAGGTTAACAGGTTTTATGCTTGCTCCACTCAGCACTCTAACTGATTCAATTATCATAAAGGTTCAGGAGGCTCCATGAATACTGAAAAAGGCCCACCATATGCCTGCATAGGTGTTGTGGAACAGCAAATATTCTGCAGCCCTCCAGAGAAATTCCTTAATTGTAAATAATTTCACCATGCGACACAATCAAGTCACCTTGAATGCAAACCCCTCAGCCTGCGGAGGCAAAGTGTTATTTAAGCTTTACTGGGCTGCGTTAAATTCTGCAATTTGAAGGGCTGTTAAGTTTTTCAATTGAAATTTCATTTAAAATGCAGGTGCTTTTTATTATATTGAGGCTTTACTGCTCTCTAGGTACAAGCAAGAACATGGTGCAATAACACAAATCTGGCTCAATCACTGATCAGTAACAGCTGTAATTCCAGAACATTTAGCATTCTTATAAACCACGGCCTGAAATCTATAAATTGCTAAAACAGATCAAGAAAATACTATATCCCCCTTTTCTGCCCACAGCAATTTTGACATTTATGAGATTTTTTCTGTGAACATTAGATTTTATTGAAAATCTTTAAAAAAGATACACTTGGATTTAGTAATTGTTTAAAACAGCATTGATTATGTGAGTGTGTGTATGCGATTCAGTGTTATACCGAAGGTTGAAATATTAAATGCAACCGCTGCTTCGCAGGGCCAGTGACTGCAATAATAGTTGGTTATATGGGCATACTTTCACACAACAGGATCCATGTATTTGTCACCAACTGGACTGATGGTAGAATCATAATTACTTTTCGAAGCAAAAGATGTTACAGTGCACTAACTCTGAAATCAAGCTATTTCTGACAATTTGGTAATGTATCCTATTTGAAGAAAAATCCCTAAAAAACCCCTAAAACCAGGAGTCTTGGTATAAATCACATTTTCCATTTTAGTCTCTTGTTAGCTTTCATTTTAAAGCTTTCTTAAAACCACTATGCCATTTCTTACTTTTGCTCTCTGGTATAGAGTAGCAGTAGCAATTATTATATCAAAATGGGGATACAGCTCCTTTCTTATTTATACTTGTCATCTAGATTTGGCTATTTCCCAGAGAAAAGCAAGTCCGAGTCTTGTAAGATATCAATGTTGTTTTGAAATCTAAAAAAAAAAAACCCCAAATCCCCTGAGACTGGGTTTCGTAAAATCAATGGTGGAGATTCAAGTCTTTAATGTCTAACCTTATCTCACCCTCTCTTCCCCAAAGAGAGTAATATACACTTAAAAATCAGAATGTTTTTTATTAGGGTTTTCATCTGGGTCTTGCATAATTATTCCTCATATGTGAACTATCAAACTGTGAGCTTCTTCAGGGAAAAGAAACAACAATGATGCAGTTTGTTCTCTGTGATTAGGGGGATAAGGCTTTTATTTCTCCTGAATATGATGATAGTATTACGGGTGAAACATCCATGATAATGAGATGCACTTGCACTTCAAACCCCCACAGTACACAGCCTTTTCTTAAAGATGATCTCTTATCTTGGGAAAGGAGAGATGTTCAATTTCAATTTCACGATTTTTTTCCCCCTTAAAAGCCAGCATACATTTTATTAGCTTCCCGCTCTGGCTGAGTAGATTCGCTGCTCTTGTTGCAGAAGGGTCCTTTAACTTGTGTGATTCTGGAGAGGAAGCTGAAAGCAGCTTAATTAGCTCCTTTGGCTAGGGAAGTGTTAAAACCTGACTCCTGGCACTCTTTCAATTTAGTGCTTTAAAATGATAAGCCGAATCATCTAATTCTATATACAAATCAACTGGCCTGCAACTGCGTGGTTGAAAGGGTCACCACAATTATGTAAAACATGAGTAATAACTATAATTGGGGTAGTTTGCTAATACAATAAAAAGCTCTGAACATGAGAAAAGTTATGCTCACAGCAGTAGCTATCACTTTCTAAAGTAAGAATTCATGGATGAAATGACATGAAAAAGATGGTTATAAAATTTTAATGGAATGATAAAAGGCAAAAGTCAGCCTCTCAGCTGAATTCTTAAAATCCCTATATATCACAATCAGCTCCTTAACTGTAAAATCAATGTGGAGTATAACATGTTGTCAATGCGGCTGTCACTGGAGGGGAGACTGGGAGTATGACAGGCACACAGCTCAGCTGGCCGGTGATGAAAATACAACCTTACAGCGCTCTCCGCGGGTGTAATTGTTTAGAGAACTCCCTCCTGGAGCTGGGAACAGGAGCGTCTTTTCTGTCCAGATCACAGATTCATATTTCAAACCATTTCATTCCAACATTAATAATAGAAAGTAGTTTCATTTTGGCAAATGAAATTATCTTTTATGGGAAACTATTTTGCTCATCAGCTTCAAAAGTTCAGCCCCAGCCTAAAATAGAGGAATACAATTGTTAACAGAGGAGTCTGCTTATTTAGTTTGATATTCAGGTGTGTATATTGGAAAGGGTGTGTGTGCACACACTTGTTTGTATTCGTATACATGTGTATGAATAGCCAGTTTGAATGACTCACAACTTGAGTGTGTATATAACTTTCAGTGGTTTTGTGAGTCTTCTCCATTTGTTTGCTATGCGAGTTACCCACGACTGATCAATCAGTTTTCTTGTTACGTTCTCATTGTTGCCCTGAAGCCACATTTTACCATTCTAATTAAAGCCTCGCTCAGTTTAAAAATTCTTTTTGGTAATATTAACTCCATAAATGAGTATCTCCTAAATTTACCAGTGAATTAAAAATCAAAGTGGCAAATATATGGATGTATAATTATATAAAGCAATATATTGCGTGCTAATCGTTAATGTAGCCTTTGTTATTCACTACTGATACGTTAACAGAAGAATAGAGTAATGGATTCCATCTTGTCTTTAATCATGAATTCTTTTATCGATTTATTATTTATACCCCAACTACTTCCCAAAAGAATTTTTGACAGCTCATAATAAAAGACCCAAATGTAAGAGGAGCAATAAAATAAAGAAATATTATTAATCTTGTGATAATAAAGAGGGTACAACAGTTATTTCTCAAAACAAAAATTAAGAATGGGCACTGCAGTTTTGCAGAAAAATGAACTTTCAGCCTCTTGACACTGACAAAAAAGGAAATGGGCTGTATAACATAGGTAACATTATTTAATGAAAGAAACCTCTGAAGGCTAAAAGGCTGTTGGAATTGGAAGGACATTATTTGATAGTTTGCAAATAGGAGAACCAATATTCGGGAATTATTTTTCTCTGTTTCTCCTGATATCAGGAGAGTATTGTTTAGAAAGGATGTTTCAACCTCTAGAGCTGGGGCACACTGTGAGGTGAATCACAGTAGATGCATCTGTGATAATTTGGTGCAGAAAATAAAATGCATTGATGTGAGAATTCATGAAGTCAGGAAAACGTCCTAAAAAACCTAAAGGTCATCACATTCACTCCTTATTTTTGGGCAAAACTTACCTGAATTTTTCCAAATATAGCAAATCAATTCTGTTTACAGGGACATTATCAAAATGAGAGAGATAACAAGATTAAATGGATCTATGTATTGTTTTAGCATTACAGAATGTTCTTTATAGGCAGGTGCTGTATAAAATGCTATAGAAAATGATTATGGTAAACATCCATCTTTTTGTTAATAACTAGCAGTTTTTAGATACTTGACTCTAAGAATTTAAGATTTGAGACTTAAAACTAAGCTCATGACATTAAATATCAACCTGTGGCAATAAGTTTTGAGTGATCTCACATAGTCCTCTGAGAGTTTTCAAATATTGACAATTTAACTTTTTCAAAGCTAAAGAACAAAAATAGTTTTCCAAAATAGTGAAAGGTCAGCAGATAGCATTTCTGGATAATGAGAGGATATACTGTTCCTGCTAAAGTGTCTCGCATATAATACACACTCAAAAAAATTTAAGTAGTAATAATAAGGTAGCTATGATAAAATTATTTTTTATTCATTTCTTAAACATAAAAAACTTGATTTTTCATTACTTTCACCTGCAGTCTTCAGCTGTCAGAAACACAGATATTACCAGCACTCTATATTTGGAAGAGGAGTGTGCTTTAACTGCCCAGGGGAGATTCAAGAGCTCAGGTGGGAAATTGAGGCAAGGTGGATAGAATTTTTGATTAATCAATCCCTCCTTTCAAAGGATTCTGTATTGGTCATTTTTGGCTTGAATAAGTTCCTTTTGATCTTACACTATAAAAATAAAATATAAAAATAATCGTAAATATTTGAATTTGTTAATTCTGAAAATTCAGGAATTTGTGGAGAAAATCTATGCAACAGAAAACAAAGTATGTAGTGACAAACATGCGGAACCATTTTGCTCTCAAAATCAGAAGATTATAAATGTTATTTTTGATCATGGGTCTTCTGTTCTATGCAAAATAGATACCTGAATTACTGTTTGAAAGGATAAACATGTCAGCAATCGGAGGTTAGTACTTAAGGCAATTGGAAAAATATTTGGAATGGAGAACGCAAAACAGTTGTGTAGCACCACTGAAACTTGTAGTTCCTCTTTCTTCATTAAATAAAATGTACTCGTATAAATATGTTCCTCTCTCATTTAAAAATATTCCCATTTTCCTTGTGTTGCATAGAATGCTCTTAAGGATGCAAGTGAAACTTTAAATACTAAAATGCCCTAAGCATAAGATGTTTGTCATGCAATATTCGTTTTAAAATTTCAGTAATCTTAAGGGCATATGCGCACTTAAATGATTCGGAAGTCCTACTCTAGAATTATCTTGATGAATTTATCAAATTTTATACTACATGTTTCCCTCCTCTTCTGTTACACGATCTCAGAGTATTTTACTCTTATTACAGGTTGTGAGAATAAAAACAGGAAAAATGGTTTTGTTTTAGAATTCTTTCTACACATCCTTCCCCTTCACTCTGAATAGCACATGATTTGGGGCTGGCAGAAGCCTCTCTAACTGGAACATTCGTTAACCTAGCCAAGACAGCAGCCAATATTGAATCAGAGGGACAGCCAGCAGCCTGCCTCTGACCAAGGTAAAAAAAAATGAGAATCACTTTTGGGATGTCCCTCTCTTACATTCACCTCTTGTCCGCACTCTCCTCGCCTCATACTCAGAGGCTGGAACAACCGACAGGACAACCTGAGAGTCCCTCTCTAGGTCTCATATGTCAGTGCTCTCTTACAGCAATTGCTTCCAGCCTTACCCTGAACCAATGGAGACGGTGTAAATTTGAACTTTGATATTAAATTGCACTCCAAATAGAACTCATTTCCAATTCCTCTCCTGGTCTTCTCTTCTGGGTAGGCTTTCCTGGCCCTCATGTTGCGGGACCATGCCCTTCCTCTGGGCTTGCTCTCATGGACAACTCAGCTCTTTAACTATGGTTTTACTGTGTGTGCTCCTTGCCAGACAGTGGAAATCTCAAGGGAAAAACAGTGTCATATCCATCCTTGCAATTTTCATATCTCTTTCAGTCCCTGGTATGCAGTACGTATACAGTAAATGTTTGCTTGATTGAGTTTTTGTGGATTTACTTCAATCAAACTCTGCTTTTAATCAGTACTTTGAGTAAGAATTTTGGGGCACCTACTCTATATCAGACCCTTCGCCAGACACTGGTGATAGAAAGATAGTTGAGACAGATCCCTAGGTCTTGAGACGTTACAATTCAGAAGGGGATATTGATGATTCACTAGTAAACACAAACCAAAATTTTAAGGGAACAACAAGAAGGGAAAACTTCACAGAGGAAGTGACGCTTGAGCTGGGGCTTGATGAATGAGTAGAATTATGTCAGGCAACGAAAGAGGAAGAAGCATGTTCTGTTAGATCTAGATTTCGATTGACCTCACATTGCCTTTCTGTCTTACTCCAGAAGAACCTCTGTTCCTTTGTAAATTACTATGAGTATCTGAAAGATGGGTGAAGGTTGCTGAGGGGAAAAGTAAAGCAGGACCCAGGTAGCAAGATAATTTCCTTCATTGCCCACTCCTCTGTTCACAGTGCAATTATAAATGTGAAAAAATAATAAGATGTAATGCAATGAGCAAATGTAGCATGGCAATGGTACAGTCTTGTGTCACCTAATGACAGAAATACATTCGGAGAGATGCACCATTAGGCGATTTCATCGTTGTACAAACATCCTAGAGTGTTCTTACACAAACCTAGATGGTACAGCCTACTACACACCTAGTTTGTGTGGTATAGCCTGTTGCTCCTAGGCTACAAACCTGTACAGCATGTTACTGTACTGAATACTGTAGGCAGTTGTACCACAATGATAAGTGTGTATCTAAACATAGAAAAGGTACAGTAAAAATATGATACCACAATCTTATGGGTCCACCGCTATATATGTGGTTCATCGTCAACTGAAATGTTGTGCAGCGTATAACTGTACTTAAAATACCACTGTGTCATCAAAATAATGAACAAATGAAAAGTTGTCTAAGTAAACCTACAGAATAAACTGTTCGAATTCTACAGGTTTTATGCAGTAGTGCCTCTTAGATTAGTGGTTAAAAATATAAATGTGGAATTTTAAACTACAAATTTGGGAAATGATCAAACATTTTTAAATATATGACAACTAAATAGTTAAAATCTAGAGTGAATTCAAGTTTGGGTTTTTTTTTTTTTTTGGAGGTAGGGAAGTGATTTTTAGAAAATGATTTTAATTTCATTAGTTGACCTAATTGCTTGTATATGCCATATATGTTTGTCATTAAAATGACTGCAATTAGATATTCCATATTTCAATCTTCTTTCCTGGGAAACCTTAAGAGAAACAGATTATCTAACTTTTTTGGGCTAGGGAAT
Organism: Nomascus leucogenys; assembly: GCF_006542625.1. Taxonomy (NCBI): domain Eukaryota; kingdom Metazoa; phylum Chordata; class Mammalia; order Primates; family Hylobatidae; genus Nomascus; species Nomascus leucogenys. The sequence goes on along the minus strand of NC_044385.1, from coordinate 31,270,324 downwards.
CCACATTTTTAAAAAAAAGTAGGTTAATTCATAGTTAACACAAGGCAGGATTTCGGTAGGCAAAAGAGTACATCCACATTTAAGCTGAGGTTTGAAAAACTTGCCCTCCCTGCCAACTCTAGTTTCTACATGTATGTACTATACAGAAAACAACTGCAAATGTACGAGAGAGAAGGAACAATCATACAATCAGGAGTGATGGTTATCTCTGGTTTCAAGATATCAACATTTTCAGCTGCTAGGCAAGTGCTTTCGTTTTATTAATCACATGCTCCCAAGCCTAACATAATCTTAGGACAGTTTTGCAAGCTGTGGACATGCCAGGTGCTTGGACTGCCAGCAGCACATTTAAAAAATAATGTGTTGTTTGTATTTATCTGGTTGCAAACAGTTAAACACTACACTGACCAAATTGGCTGGAACAAACATCTTCTATTAACACACGTTTAACAGGATTTAAAATATTCATAGGAAATGTGCATTATTATTATTTGGTATCAGCACACTAGATTTTTAAAAATGCATGGAACTGGATATTGGTGGCACAGTGGTGTAAATGACAAATTATTTGAAAAAAAATCTATTAAAATTCTTCACATCCTGTTTCCCTGTCCATGATAACTTCTCTGCACCTACGTATTTGCTTCTCTGGCTGTAGCTCATTGCCTGCCTAGATTTCTCTTTGTGGTTTCACCTGTATCACAGGCTTGCTGAAAATCACTGTCTTGAAATATCACACTAAAAATATTGCCATTGGTGACCCATTTTGGCACTGGAAGGCTGTGAGGCTATGGCTGATGCAGAAAGGTGCCTGTTGATGATATGGAATTTAAATGTGAGCATGAGGTGACTTCTCTGTTTCATTCTGTAAGATGATATGTGAAATTTCTACATTGAAAATTTCACTTTGGGTCGGGCGCAGTGGCTCACACCTGTAATCCCAGCACTTTGGGAGGCTGAGGCAGGAGGATCACCTGAGGTCAGGAGTTCGAGACCAGCCTGGCCAACATGGTAAAACCTGTCTCTAATAAAAATATTTTAAAAATTAGCCAGGTGTGGTGGTGGGCACCTATAATCCCAGCTACTTGGGAGGCTGAGGCAGGAGAATTGCTTGAACCCAGGAGACAGAGGTTGCAGTGAGCTGACATGGTGCCACTGAACTCCAGCCTGGGCAATAGAGTGAAACACTGTCTCAAAAAATGAAGGAAAGAAAGAGAGAGAGAAAGAAAAAGGAAAAAGAAAAGAAAGAAAGAGAAAGAAAGAAAGAAAGAAAGAAAGAAAGAAAGAAAGAAAGAAAGAAAAGAAAGAGAAAAAAGAGAAAGAAAATTGCACTTTGGTGAGCAGGAGGTGCTGGTCAGGATCAAGTAAGAAGTGTGATTCTGGCATGGAGCTGTCAGTATGGGTGGTTTTATAAGCAATGCTTTGTAGCCTTGACAGAAAAACCGCTTGTGCCCAATGCCAATCATTCAGTCTTTGTCAACTCAATTGTGCATCCTTTCAGAGATGGCATCCATCTCCACTGACATCTAAAATATACAGTACCCTGTCACCATGTCTCAGGTGCACTGCTAACATAACCTGCAGGTACACATGGCCTCCTTCCAGTTCTCTGCTTTGTGTGTACACTGTGAAGTCACATACATAGCAAAGAACTGGAAGGAGGCCATGTGACTTCACAGTGTATACACAAAGCAGAGGAAGGAAGAGTTCATTCATTTTAGGGAACAGATTTAAACAAAAACGATGGTTATGAGTTGATACCTGCTATTTATTCAAGTGTTACTAATTCTTACTTAAGGAAAATGAAGGGTTAATACCATTCACTTTAAACTCAAGCCCTAAATATCAAAACAATGGTAGGGTCTCTGAGTATGAAAATTCTAGCTATGTATATGTATGGCCTATAAGACTTGTTTTATAGTAAAAGGAGACCAAAGGTAACTTTGCTCAACAAAGGATGTTATGCTAATTGGTATTTTACAATATTTTGGACTTTTGCTTATTTATGTACTACCTCCCTGCCTACAGATGGCAGGTCACGGCCCTCATTCAATAAAAATTGTGGGGAGATTACCACTGAGGAAGTTTGAGTGTTGCCCTTTCTCTAGGGGAATAAAAAAATGCTGTGCCAAAAAAAATGCTTTCTCCCTTCTTCCAAGCATTCTATTGAGCCATCACCTCTGCAGTGGGTTGAATAATTATTTTTGGTTAACCTTTATTTAGTGCCATCAAGCATGCTGCTATACATAAGAAGGAGATTACAAATCTATCTTCAGTTGTTTCAAATGTTTCTTCAAAAATCTATTTTGAGTGTGAATTCTTCAGTCCATAAATCTGGTGATCATGGTGTCCAGATTCCCCAGAGTGTATGTAATGTTCCTTCTAAAAGGTGGTGAATTAATGCTTTCTGGACTTTGGGTGCCATTTATTGTACTGTGCTGATAATTTACTAAATGATACCCTTGAGAACAAAAACACTGAGTGTCCCCTTGCAAAGTAGCTAACTTTCTCCCAGGGAGTAATTACGAATTGAAAGAAATGGATTAAGTAATATACATTATTGCTCATAATAGTGGCTTTTTTTTGTATAAATAAAATCAACTTTAAACAAGATAGATTGTACTGATAATGTCTCATCTGATGTCTTATCTTCACTAAAATAATACAATTAAAGGTATTATAGAAATAAAACAATACATTTAATAAACAATTGATATTGTTGCAAATACTGTATCTTTGTGTTAATATCTAGGCTTTTGAAAGTCACTTAATGTTCTCATTGGATATAGAGCCAGCATGGTAATGGGCCAGCAGAGAACATCGCCTAAGAGCCTATGATTAAAAGACTTGACAAGATTAACTCAAAAAACCTAACTGTTCAAAGATACAATGTCCTTACTCATTCTGTGTAGCTTGATTTAATTTCTAACTTTTCTTAAAAAATCCTTCTTTCATATATTTGCTTTTATAGAGGTAATTTGTATAAAACCAAATGTTATAGTCATGTATTTATTCCCAAATATAATCTAGCAAATATATGCAAAAATAACTTTTTAGTGAACAACTAGAAAATTCTCTTTATTGGTTGAATAAAGAAATCTCAATCCACCTTTTGTAATATACTGCTATCAGATTATACTTCTCTATGCTGAAGGCTGTCTTTGGGGTATGAGTAGAAGCAGGAAAATGAAACCTGTTTCCAGGAACAAGTATACGTAAGCAGCCTCATGAAGTAAGGTCCATATTTCATTTTCTTCTGCCTGCCAGAATTTCTCCAAAACAGAGAACATTCAGTCATAAAGCAGAAGATGACAACCTTTCTCTTGCAGGGCGCTAAGATGTACCCTGAAGGATAGAATGGGGCCATATCATAATTTATAGTGAATTACTTTGTCCTGTCTGTAGGCCTAACCCTCCAACCCTCCAAGACCACATTATTCTTCTTTCTGGAGAGACTGACCACCTTTGCCCACTCTCTTGCCCTAGAAAAGATTGTTGTCACTAAATGACAAGTAAATAAGGAAGGCTCATTTCTTTGCTTTAGAAAAAATTGAAGACATTTTAAACTCCCTAATGTAGAAGACATTTGGCTGTGTATTGTTCAGACCACTTACTGTCCTCTGCGGTCATGAATGGAATCCAAGAACTATGTGCACTGCCAAATCCATTGGAGGCAACCAACCGAAACATATACTCTGTGTACGGTTGGAGATCGCTCACTTCATAGCTTAACGATGCAGAAGGATTGGAAAATAACCTGTATGGGAAATAAATGTCAATTAGGAAGTTTTCGACATTCAAAGAAATAAAAGCAAGTAAATTTCTTACTACAAAAAAATTTTAGAGGATGTCAACATACATTTAAGTATTGTAATTTTCTGCCATCGAATGAGATCTCTTTTAAAATAAGTAGCCACTGGCTGAGTTTGTAATCTTGTGTTTATATGAGATGTAAATCCTAATAGTATTGAGACTGACTGCCATGTGGATTCGTAGAATAGGTATTATAATTTGTTAGCGACAGTTCAGACATCATTTTGTTAGTTTCATTGCTTTATGTAATGCACGTGCTCATGAAAAGTTTCAGTGGGAAGAAATCTTACTTTAAATGCTACATAAATGAAAAATAGATATTTTTGCAAAGCAAATGATTGTCCTCTGTTTGTTTTTCTTTGAACTTTAAAAAGGTAACCTATTTTTTTTGCAAATGAGAACTGACCTACTCTTCAAAAATGTTATGTCTATATTGCATAACCCAGCTGATAGACAGAATGGACAAAGTAGAATGCTTACTCTAGAAATCCACGGGTGGAGTCGCCAGACCTCATCTGGAGTTGGTATCTGGGAGAGCCAGGAGCATTATTACGAGCTGGTGTAGACCAGACAACCTGAAGACTGGTTGGAGTGGCAGATGAAAGCCTGGGAGGCAGCACGCCATCTGGAGCTGTCGAAAAACACAGATGAATTAGAGCAGAGAAAACTGTGGAGAACATATGCTGGATGGAATCGAAATGCTCCATATACTGGAAAAACTGTTCCTCAGGATCAACAACAATGTTAAACATGGTCCATTTAATTTAACATTTTCATTCCTGAACTCCTGTATTTCCTTATTGTTCATTTCAACACAATTACATTACTATTTCAGTCTTAAAAGCCGGCCCCCAAACAGCAAGACAAATGAATATGCAGCACATTCCCACCTGTACTTCTGTTTATCTAATTGAAAACATGGAGGGAATTTAGTGAAGCAAATATTAAAGTACCTTTTTCATTTAACTCTTTGTTCAACAGACCAAACAATTGAACACTGAAGCAGTCCAGATCTCATATTCTTCCCCCCGATATCATCCATTGCTGCCTTAATCACACCACTACATATGAACACAATGGCTTTCTTTTCCTTTTATTTATTTATTTTTTTTGGAGGAAGGGAAGTTTGCTAAAATTGTATTTTTCTGGAATGATAAATAAACATGAGTGGCTGAATACAGCGTATTCCAGCCTTAATGCTCACCCATGAAAATATAAAAAGTAAACTTTTTTCCCTATGTGTTTTATACAGTTACCCTTCTCACAGTTATCCCTTCTCCTGCCCTTATTCAATTCTGCAAGTTGGAACATGCATACCACTTTTTCTAGTCTGGTTGAGTCTCCGGCAAATCTGTTCTGACTTCAACATACCTGCTTGGTACAATCAACCAGGGAAATCTATTTGAATGGTTCTAGAAGGCCTAATAGGAATGTGTAAAACTAAAGCCTATTCTACTAAAAAAAGTTGATAAGATGATTCTGGTTATTTAATTAATTTTTTCCAACAGGTATAACTCAAATGAGCCTGTCATATCAGCTTGTTCCAAATCATATCAGTTTGTTCCAAAGCTATTCAGAAACTTGAAAGCAAATTCAGCAAAACTCTGTGCCTTTAGGAAAATGACCTAATGACTCCGAGCCTATATTTTTTGATATCTAAAGTAGGTATAATATTTTTGCTTTATAGAATTGTTGTGAAGTTCAGAGATCATATAAATAAAGCACCTGATTTTAGACCCCGGTAATTATTAGTTGCTAACTATTATTACTATTATTACATTGGACTGACCTGAACTTTCTTTAGCATAATTTAATTGCTAGTATAACATACTTTGTTGGGAACATTCTGATTATTCTTATATAGGTTCCTAATGACCACAAATTACCAGAGGTCTTTGGTGAAGAAGGAGAAGTGATCAAAATAATGAGAACAAATGAAATATCAGAGTGCATTTTCAACTTTATTTTGTACATAACCTTGTGTAGTGTGTCAATTTTACATACTCTGCAATGCAGAAGAAGCTGTCTGTGAACAATGTGGCTAATGAATGACCAGTGATGAGAACAGAAGAATTAGATTACATGTTTCATCAATCTGCTGTAATGGGTTTGAGTTCATCAATAATTCATTCATTTGTTCAATAAACATTTATTGAGGCTCCACTCTGTGCTAAGCAGTACTCTTCATGTGGAAGGAGAACAACACTGAATAAAATAGACACCACTCCTGCCCCTAGGTAGCTTACATTCAAGTGGAGGGAGCAGGTGGTAAACAAATGAATACTGTGTATACAATAATACCAGGTGGCCATAAGTGCTTTGCAGAGAACTAAAGCAGTGTAAGGAAAGAGAAGGTAAAAAGAATTGGGCAATTTTAGTTACTAGATAATAACTTCAATTCGATGGGAAGATTATAGGAAGAAAATGCAATTCAGTGATATCTGAACAGAGACCTCACTGACATGAGGGAGGTAGCCATCCGAATGTCTGGAGGAAGAGTAATCCAGCCAGAGATAGCAGTACATTCAAAGGCAGTAAGGAGGAAAACATTCTGGTTGTGTTTAAGGAACAGTGTGGCTAACATGGACCAAGGAGGAGAGGGAAAGGAAAAGTCTTCATAGGAGTTGTAGTCTTCATAGGAGTTGTAGGTCAGCGTATATGTGATCTTTAAAGGCTGAGATGGTGAAACAAACTAGGAAGTGAGTGTTGATAGAATGAGTATAGAAGAGGTCTGAGAACTGAGCCCTGGAATCCACCAAAATGTTGAGGTCAGGAGAAGGCCTCTATAGGAAAGGATACTGAGAAGGAGTGGTCAGTGAGGTAGGAGAAAAACTGAGAAGGTGCAGACTGGAAGTCAAGTAAAGAAAGAAGGCACATGAAAAAGGAAGGACATATCAGCTGTATCAACTCAGCTGAGAGCTTAAGGAAGAAGAAGACTGGGAGTTAAAACTTTGCATTTGGCCAAGTGCAGGTATTTGATCACTTTGTAAAGAACAGATGCAGTGCAGTGCTGGGCATAGCAGTCTGAGCTAAGGTTGTGAAGAGAATGAGGGGGTAAAGGGCAGATACAGTGAGCTTAGACAACACTCAGAGGGAATTTATTCTAAAAGGGATTAGAAAATGGGGCAGCAGCTAGCGAAGCTCATGATATCAAAGGAAGGTTTTCTAAAGACTGGAAGATGTTGCAGCATATAGGCATGTTTGTTGGAAGAATACAACACAGACTGGGGGAAAAGATACTGTAGAAGAAACAGTTTCCAGAGCAAAGTCTTAGTGTGGGAAGAGAGAGGTGAGCCAGTGCACATTTGAATCAATTGAGAGTCAGTGCACACTGGCTGCCAAACAGAGCAGGGATAGTTCTCCCATTGTGCAAAAGTGAATGCACAGATGAAGATGTAGAGCAGTGAGTAGATTCAGTGATGGAATAATATCAAAGATCTCCTTTGATGATGCCCAGTTTCTCAGTGAGCAAAATAAAAGCAAAGGCTCAGTGACAAATTGTGTGGATGAAATGGAGGCTTGAAGAAAGAGGAAATGATATGAAATAATTCTCTCAATTAGTAAAAGTGTGGCATGACTAGAAAGTGCAAGAAGATTGCTGTCCAGGGCCAACTATCCACTTCTTAACTTCACATTTTTGGTTTGAAGGACATTCATTGCTAAAGGCTTTTTAATTGATATTTTATCTATGAACACAAATGGTTTTAAACAATCATAATTTATTTGACATATATACTTTAATTGATTTATAATAAGTGCACACATAGAAAAAAGGGCACTGCGAAAACAGGCAAAAAGTAAAGTGCAAAATGCATACAACGTATAACATATAAAACCATGTCTCTCTTTTGGTTATTTTTGTCTAATTTTTCTACATCAAGGAGTATAATGTAATTGAAAATCCAAATTATGAATTTCAACTCATTAGCCCTGAAAAAAATAGTTTTTAATATGCACACAAAACCCCTTACGTGTTAAAAACTACATTACCTTTCTATTAAGAAAGTAGGAAGAAGTGCCCCAAAGTAGGCTTTATAATAATAATAAGGTGTCACGAATTCTCTTCTGAGTAATAACAAAACAATATGCTCCATTAAATTGGTAAACTTTGAATATATGAAATTGCAAAATATTTCCAAACAGAATGGTCATCTTAAATTATTTATATATAACTACTCATTCTGTATGCTTCCAGTAACACTGAATTCTGGAAACCTTCCTTTCCCCTCTGTTTAACCCCTTTTATCCTAGATTTAATCCTTAGAGGCTCCTTAGCACCAAAGCAATAACTGGGAGCCAGCCATAATTCCGCTGCTGGTTTCTTAACAGAAGAGCCCTGTATCCATCAGCTTGATATATTGTCTCTAAGATGCTATGTTGCTCAAAAAGCTTCTCTCAAGTTTAATATGACCCTCACGGGGCAAACACTCCAAGACAACCTCCTGAATCAACACATCTTGTCCAGTAAATACTAATTCTACACAGCGACTAGATAAAACAGCTACCCCAATCTATAAATTCAAAGGAAGGTGGGTTTTTAATAAAATTTCAAATTTAACCTGCTTCAGAAAACCAAATTCATACAAAACATTAAGCAATAAATTAAATCACAGATTGGAATAATTGAGATGGTATAATCTTTTGAATGTATAATTTTATTAAACTTTAAAAATGATATACACCACTGGACTCTTCTCTATATGAAAAACAAAAGAAAACAAAAAACCAAATAGACAATGACTTACACATGTCCTAAACTTCTCTATCTAAGAAAACAAAACAAAATAAAACAAACAAAAAAATATAAACAGATTTATTTACACGTGTCCTAAACCTTTGCTCCCTACAGATTTATAAAACTCTGGGGGTGAGCTCTCAAAGGCAAAAACAGAGGCTTTACAAATGTAGTTGGTGACTACCAAGTCTGTGGGGCCAAAAAGAAGAATATTTTAGGGAGAAAATGAATTCGCTGTGCTTTCCATATGCACTGAATTCTTTCTCAGGACATCCCACCAACATGTTACTTTTGTGGTGTGTTTTTTTTGCCTGTGTGTGTGCATTGAAAAATAGTGAAATAAAATGCTGCATTAAAATATCAAATAAGCCTGTAATATTTTGTATCAAATTCAATTCTATAATACGAAATATTGAATACCACTCTGCACTCTTGTTAGAGGCAGGGAAAGGGCAGAATAGGTAGAAGGAGGAATAAAATAATCTACTTTATGTTTAACAGATTAAACCTGACTCAAATAACTGTATCACCAAAAAAAGAGTACTCAGCACAAAAGAGGTATAAATGCTATGGGGGACTTGGAAATTAGAAACTCACTTCCAGGGGTGCACTGGGCCTTGTCTTTCAGAGATCCCTGGCTTGCAGAGGCACTGCCCTGGGGGTACTATCAGTTGTTCATCCAGGTTAATGATGTTCTCAGCCTCATTCCAGGGCCTAGGGCTCCCACCAACTCTTCCTGTGCTCATTCCATTTAGATGTGGTGCTTCTTGCTGAATTCACTAGGAATCTGACTCTAGCCTACTCCAAATTATCCCCTCACTTCAGGGATTACATTTTTGGCATTCCCATTTAGGCTTCTCTGTTAACATTAGAGAAACTGTGGCCTTTTACCTATATGCTGCATCGCTGAATAGCCTGGCACATATTCAAAATCCGTGGATTACACATTTCTTCATCATTTTCTGAAATAGCTACATATGAGCAACGGTTTTAAATTCTACTTTCCAGAATGGAAAATTAAAGTTCAGACACATATATTGAGTCATTGAGTCATGAACAAATTGAAAACAGAAGGCAAGACTCGATTTCCAGTCACTAAACCATATGTCATTTAAAAAGATATTAATTATGAGGAATATGCAGATGTGCTAACAAATGGACAGTCAACCTTGAACACAAGGATGCACAAACAACAGCATTAAATAGTAACAAGTAGGTAAAATAGATTTCATGTTCATAAAACAGTCTTTCACCAGAGTGAACCTTTTGAAAGCGTACTATGTACAAGGTTATTTAACATAATTATTTCTAATCCTCAGAATTACACTCCAAAATTGTAGTGTTTTCTCTTTGTAGGATATACGGAATAGGGTAAGGCTCAGAGAGAAGTTAAATATTTTATTTCAAATCGCAGAACTGATGTAACTGGCACACTGAGGATTCTAACATGGGCCGTTTAAGTTCAAAGGTAGTGTGCTCTTAATTTTACACCCTGAAACAGCCTGCTATAGTAAATGATTTATAATATAGAATAACTATTAAATATATTAAATCTATATAAAAGCAAACCATGTACAATATTAAATAAATAAGTTTCAATAAATGTTGGATTTATTTTCTGTCCAGGTCATATTCTTAAACAGTACCTTCCAGTCTTATTTCTTTATCATAGCAGGGATTCCCATCATTCCACAGGGTATCACACATAGAACTACTAGTATGAATTTGCCACGTCTCCGGAATTAGTCAACATCCACAGAAATTCAATGAAATGTAAAATGGAGAGGTCTTCATGTTAGTGAGAGAAAAAGTATATTTTAAAAATAGTGTTTTTGTAGGTATGTCATGGATCTGATATTTGACCATAGAATATTGAAAAATAAAACAACAGAATCTTAAAATCAGAAGGCAGAAACCTTAAAAGTCACCAACTTTATCCTCTCACCAAATAAGGAATCCTTGCCTAGAACATCCCAGGCAGGTGACTCCAGGCCTCTGCTTGTTCCTTACCAGTGACAGGAAAATAGTCACTTGGAAAGTTGTCTCATCACATTATTGAATAGTCTTTATCATTGGAAAGCTCTTTCTGATGTAGAACAAAGAATTGTATGGGTTCTACAAAACTTAGGGCAAATATAACCGTTTGTTCACACTGAGACATCCTGAGTGAAATGGGGCACTCTAAGTAATTAATAGGAGTGAACTGGGCTGCAGCAGGCATAAACTGGGACTATCTTGGGCAAAAGGTGCATATGGTTGGTCATGCTAACAACACTGAACTCCTTAGGACCTTACCTCTAATCCCTGAGAACAAGCTTCTGGTACCATTCGTGGGCTAGAACCTCAGGTATTTTTAAGCATTTGTCCTCCCCTCCACTAAATTTCCCCATTTCAGGTTAAACATCTCTGTTCTCTCCAACTAGTTTCCATATAGTATGTTTTCTCAACCATTTTCTAGCCTTGTTAACTGATTTGGGTGTGTTCCAGTTTGAGAATGCCTTTTAAATTTACACTCCTTGTGCATTTGGACCACAGCCCAACACAGGAAGACACTGACTTTCCTTTCTTCAAGTGATGCTGCTGAAACTTCACTGAGCATCTTAATTTTGGCCTGATTAATATTGGAGTTCATCAAGTTCATTCATATCAGCTATGTAGCTGACTCAAAATGGTCATATAGATAGCTGACCATACCAGATTATTTTCTAATGTATACATAGTCTTAAAGGACTATTAAAGGAGCAAAGTAATTAAAGAGATACCATAGTGCCCAACACAGTGCTTTGTCTATGAAAGATCTTATAAAAACTGGATGAATGGATGGATGAATCAATGGCTGGAAAGATGGATGACTTGATGGGGGAAAGATCTGCAGAGAAAATTATTTCTCTCATTATCCCAACAATTGTTAGAACCCCAAACATATTTTCCATTTACAAATAAATAACAATAAAATGTGAAAAATATTTTTAACATAAATGAGATTAATTGCTTGGAGGTATTACCAAATTAAATCTGAAATACTACTTTAGAGTACATTCATTTCTCTCAATGTTCTTATTTCACAGATACAAAAACTGAGGTTAGAAAAGGCTAAGCAACATGTCTCAATGAATAGTAGATAGGAACCTGTGGTTTCATACATGTCCCTTCTGTTTTCAAGACCATAGTTCATCTCTCAAAACCCCGTTAAGTTTTAAATTTAAGTCTAATTATTGCTTTGTCCCATGATAAACCAAGGTAATGATAACATAAACCATTTGAGAACAGATATGCTTTTTATTTATCTTTGTAAACTTCAGAGCACTTAACAAATTTTGAGAGTTTAGTATTGCTCATGAAATACTTATTAAACAAATGATAAAATTTAGTTCTTGGAGAACTAAACAGAACTCTTTTAAAAGTACTATATGTATTTTCCTAAGTACAAATATGTTTATGATATAAACTTTAAAGATTATAAAACAAAGAAGAAAACAATGATCCATAATTACACTACCCAGAGATAGCCACTGTTAAATTATTATAGATAATCTTTCCTGTCTTTTTTCTATACAAATATATGTGCACATAATTAAGAGAAACATTAAGATGAATACTTACATATTATTTAGTAAACTTTATTTGCTTTGCAATATATGCCAGTAAGTATTTTTTGGTAGCATGACTTTTCAAATAATTGCATGTACTATTTTTATAGATGTGGAACATTCACTTAACAAAGCTGACATTGATGGATACAGAATGATGCATCTTTAGGGACACTTTTTAGAGTTATCGGGTAAACGTGGATGAATGCTCTACTATTTCAGATGTTAGCTGACTAATTGTTTTCCAGAACATTGAATTTATGCTACCATCACTAAGGTATGAGTGGTCCACTTCCCAGTATCCCCATCAAAATGAGTATTTTATATAATGCCTATATATATCTATATATACATATATAATAATAATGATACAAGTATATCATTAAATATATTATATATCTACATGTCATATAATTTGTATATAAGTACATATGACTGATATAAAGTATGTATGTGTGTGTGTATATATATAATAATTCATTAACTCAGCAGCTATTTAAAAGTCATCTATTATATGCCTAGCACTATTCCATAACCTGGGAATATAGTAATGAACAAATTAAAATGGTTTTTATTAAGAGGGGTGAGATGAAAGACAAAAAAAGATAAAGGCAAAACTATAGAGACGATAAAAAGCGATCAGAGGTTGCCAGGGGTTGGGGGAGGGCTGTATGAACGAATAGATGGAACACGGAGGCTTTTCAGAGCAGTGAAGATACTTTGTATGACACTATAATGGTAGGTACATGTCATTATATATTAGCCTAAAGCCATAGCATGTACAACACCAAGAGTGAATCTTAGTGTATACTATGGACTTTGGGTGATAAAAACATGTCGGTGCAGGTCCACTCTGTGGAAGAGGATGATAATGGGTAAGGGTATACACGTGTGGAGGCAAGGATATATGGGAACTCTGCACTTTCTGCCCAATGTTGCTGTGAACCTAAAGCTGCTCTTAAAAATAAAGTCTATTAACATTTAATGAGAAAAAAAGAAGCATTTCTAATATAAGGGCATTGAGAGTGATGAGGGAGGGAGTGGAGCAAAGTTAGCATGTTAGATGCGATAGGCAGGGAAGGCCTCTCTGATGAGGTTTTATCTGAGCTGAGATTTGCAAATCACTGGGAGAAGCACAAATGAAGCAGACCCAAGGCAGAAGCCTCATTGACGTGAGTCTGGAAAGTATTGTTCATAGAGGATTTGGTGATGGAACAGATGTAGGGATGTAGAGAATGAAAGAAGGATGCTTGACTCCTAAGCTTCTGGTCTAAGAGAGGGACATTTGGTGGAGGAAGAAAAAAAAATTGTTGGTTCTGGATTGCCTAAGATATTTTTAGAAGGCCATTGGCTACAGGGGACTGGAGTTCATGTGTTTAGGCCTGGGCATATACATAAGGAAGGTGTCAGTCTATAGATAGCACTGAAAACCAAAAGACTATGATTGAAATATTTACAACATGCTTATTGGCCATTTACCGTTTCTAAATTTCTAAAATGGTTGTTCATGAATTTTTTCCAATGAAAACTTTCTTACCTTTGATAAGCTTTTTATTACATTAGATAATCCTGAACATTTCACACTTTTGTCACTCTCCTTTACGTTCAATAAGAACTTTTTACGTTTTTAACTTAATTAGCTGATTAGCAGCTAATTAATGTCTTTATTGTAATGTCTTTATTTAGAGTTTATTTTGATTAAATCACAGAAGAGGCAGATCTGTGTATCGGTTAAGAGCCAACTTATCTGGGTTCAGTTCCTGATTGTGCTACTTACTGAGCAAGTACCAAAATCTCTATGTGCCTCAGTTTCTTCATCAGTGAAAGAAAGATTAAGATGGTACATATTTCATAGAGTGTGGTTTGGAGGATTAAATAAGTTAATGTATCAAGTGGTTACACAATATAATACATACATAATATAATAAAGTACACATTGTAAGTACTACGTAAGTGTTTGCTATTGTTACGATCTTTATCTTACCCCCAATGTCTATCGCATGATCCTGTCATATCTTTACTCACACCATAACTACAATCATGCTTTACTCATTTATTATTTCTTAGTAACATCAATCAAAGTATCTTCTTAAGTATCACTAAGTCATTTAATGTATCCCAAGAAACATGTTGCTGGGTGATACTGTAATGACTAGAGAGACATAGTAGCTGTACATTTTTATGTAATGGCAAAAAAACGACATAACATTTTGGGGTCAGCATCACAAGCATTAATATCTTGTAGACAATCTAGCTCAGTTTATAACTATTTAGTTGCTAACATCATCTAAATAATCACTTTATGATCATCTTCATGCCATAGTAAAGATGGTATGCATGATAGGAATTAAATGTTCTGAGAACCTTATTTGTTCGTGGTTCATTTTAAGTTACTTGAAGATAAGCACTGTACATTCAGATTTATTGTTTCTCTCTGTAATTTTCTTCCCCATCCTTGATGACTTCATAATTGAGATTGCTCTAGATACATTGTTTGTAATAATAATATTTATGAAATTACAAAGTCTGATCCTATAATATTTTGTAACCACTTAAAAAATTCACAAGGTTTAGAAAAAGTATGTTCTGCTTATACCCAATACAGAGCTTAAATTACCCAGCCATCTTAGTTTTAATCACTTGAGAACAATTTTTTCTTAATTTTTAATTTTTTTTAATTTGTGGCATATAGGAGGTATATTTATGGGGCACATGAGATGTTTTGATACAAGCATGCAATGTGAAACAAGCACATCATGGAGAATGGAGTATACATCCCCTCAAGCATTTATCCTTTGAGTTACAAACAATCTAATTACATTTTTTATGTTATTTAAAAATATACGCTTAAGTTATTATTGACTATAATCACTTAAGCAATTGTTGTGCTATCAAATAGTAGGTCTTATTCATTCATTCTATTTTTTTAACGCATTAAGCATCCCCTCCTCTCCCCAACCCTCCACTACTCTTCCCAGCCTCTGGTAACCGTCCTTCTACTCTCTAAACCCATGAGTTCAATTGCTTTGATTTTTAGATCCCACAGATAAGTGAGAACACGCAACATCTGTCTTTCTGTGCCAGGCTTATTTCACCTAATGTAATAATCTCCAGTTCCATCCAAGTTGTTGCAAATGACTGGATCTCATTCTTTTCTATGGCTGAATAGTACTCCATTGTATATATGTACCACATTTTGTTTATCCATCCATCTGCTGATGGATGCAACTTAGGTTGCTTCCAAATCTTGGCTATCGAAAACAGTGCTGAAACAAACATAGGAATGAAGATATTTCTTCAACATACTGATTTCCTTTCTTTTGGGTGTATGTCCAGCAATGGGATGGCTGAGTCATATGGTAGCTCAATTTTTAGTTTTTTGAGAAACCTCCAAATGGTTCTCCATAGTGGTTGTACTAATTTACATTCCTACCAGCAGGGTACAAGGGTTCCCTTTCTCCACATCCTTGACAGCTTTTGTTATTTATTGCCTGTTTGTTGGACATAAGCCATTTTAACTGGGGAGAGATGAAGTCTCATTATAGTTTTGATTTGCATTTCTCTGATCATTGATGATGCTGAGCACCTTTTCATATGACTGCCATTTTTATGTCTTCTTTTGAGAAATGTCTATTCAAATATTTTGCCGATTTTTGGATTGGATTATTAGGTTTTTTCCTATAGAGTTGTTATATATTCTGGTGATTAATCCCTTGTCAGACGGTTAGTTCGCAAATATTTTCTTCCATTCTGTGGGGTGTTCCTTCACTTTGTTGATTGCATCCTTTGCTGTACAGAAGATTTTTAACTTATGTGATCCCATTTGCCTATGTTTGCCTTGGTTGCCTGTGCTTGTGGGATATTGCTCAAGAAATCTTTGCCCAGACCGATGTCCTGTAGATTTTCCCCAATGTTTTCTTGTGGTAGTTTGATAGTTTGAAGTCTTCAACTTAAGTTTTTAACCCATTTTGATTTTATTTTTGCACATGGTGAGAGATAGGGGTCTAATTTTATTCTTTAAAAAAATTTCTAAGAATTTTTGTGGGTACATAGTATATATATATAAAGTACATTAGATGTTTTCATACAGATATGCAATGTGAAATAGTCACAAGATGGAGAATGGGGTATCCATCCCCTCAAGCATTTATCCTTTGAGTTACGAACATTTCAATTACTTTTTAAAAAACTTTTATTTTAGGTTCAGGGGTACATGTGCAGGTTTGTTATGTAGGTAAACTCAAGTCATGGGGGTTTAGTGTACAGATTATTTCATCACCCAGGTAATAAGCTTAGTACCCAATGGTTATTTTATCTGTTCCTCTCCATCTTCCCACCCTTCACCCTCGAGTAGGCCCCGTGTCTGTTTTTTCCTTCTTTGTGTTCATGAATTCTCATGTAGCTCTCACCTTTTGAATGCATCTCCATTTTTCTTATTTGGCCTTGCAGCCATACCATGAATTAGATGATGTGAGTATTGCATTCCTCCTACAGTTCTTTGTGATTGTGCTAAATGCCAGGCTGGGATTCAAACAGAGAATTTTGATTCAAAACCTCATCCTCTTTCCTGTTTACTATGCAATCTCCAAGCTATAAATATGGAAATACAGAAAGATTAAACATTTGTGATAAAACTGTGCTGTCATTTTTGTATTCCCTGAAAAACTGATCTACCCATCCTCCTTTCCTCCCTTGCCAGGCATCGTGCCAGGTGATGGGTGCATAATGAAGAACAAACTAGCCAGAGTCACACCATTATGGGCATGAGAATATTGTCAAGTGGAGCAAGACTGGCATCAA
Source organism: Nomascus leucogenys (assembly GCF_006542625.1). Classification (NCBI taxonomy): domain Eukaryota; kingdom Metazoa; phylum Chordata; class Mammalia; order Primates; family Hylobatidae; genus Nomascus; species Nomascus leucogenys. The sequence goes on along the minus strand of NC_044385.1, from coordinate 31,253,386 downwards.
ACAAATAGAAAGCAATATGTAGTTAAAATGTACACAAAGTGCTATGAGGGAGAACAGAGGTGCTAAGAGGTATCATTAAAGGGGGCTGACTTAATTTTGGTTGAAAGAAAAAAGGCTTTCTAAGGAAGTGGTATTTAAGTTTGGACCTGTTAAATGACTAAGACTTTGCTGAGCTATTATGGGCCGGAAGCTCTATGGTGATCTCACTGTTTGAGGAACTAAAAGCAAGGCAGCAAGGGTGGGAGTCACTGGTCTTGTAGGAAAGATAAGGAGTCTGAAATGTATACGAAGGAGATGGGGAATCACTAATTCCATCAATATTTTAAGCACAGAAACTACAATTGTTGTTTAGTTTGAAAATACTGAGGCACAGATGGTGGTGGCTACTCTCTGGTAAATGGACTGGACTGCATACTGAAAAGGAATGAATGGATTTATCATCTTATTGATATACCTTGATTTGAGTTTTTTTTCCCATAAAAGTTCAGTGCAGAATGTGAAAAACAATCCAATTACTAAGTATTTCTGGCTACTTGATTTCATTACACTCACTTCTGGTAGCTCATTCTTATATGGATCAATAAAGAATCTGCACTCATGTCACTAGAATGCCACAAAGAGATGGGGAAAACTGTAGATATCCTTTATAATTTATTAACCTGCCTAATTACGAAAATATTTTTAAAAACATTTAAAATAAAACTCAAGAAAACAAAGCTGAATAACGAAGGGAAAAGAACAGTGAATTGCACCACAAAACCTCTACTAAGGTTAGCTATCGTCAGGCAACAGACTTTTTCTTTCTGTTTTTTTTTTTTTTTTTTTTTTTTTTTTTTTTTTTTTTTTTTTTTTGAGACAGAGTCACGCTCTGTCACCCAGGCTGGAGTGCATGCAACCTCCGCCTCCTAGGTTCGAGCGATTCTTCTGCCTCAGCCTCCTGAGTAGCAACAGACTTTTTTTTTTTTTTTTTCTGAGGTTCACAGAAGCCAAAAGGCAAAACGGAAAAGAAATATCATGAGTTACCAATCAATACATTTTCTTAAAAAGTTCTTTTTTGTTGTTTTTCCAAGAAGTTTTCATTTTATGGGAATGAATTTAGTCTAAAATGGACTCTTCTTATTTAATAAAACAATTTACATTTTTGTAAAACAAGAGAATCACAGTAAATCAATTAACTTTTCTGATTTCTAAAAATAACTACGTACAATAATCCCACCAAATAAGGAAAATGCAACTTTGTACTTTAACAGCCAACTTTAACAACATTGACATAGTTGCCTTACATCACTATTTATAAACACATTTAAATTTATTGTCCTAGTTTTTTTAAGAGCAACCCCTTCTCCCCCTAGAAGGTGAAACCAAGCTCTAAATACCTTGATCTATCCAATATCTCCTTAGGGAATTCTTAAGTAGCCAGCCAGAACATGCAGTAAGTGCAGTTATGAACATCACTGCAATGGTGGCCAGGGCCTTCAGTTCCATCAGGGAATGCACACCATCTGCTCCAAAAGCCTGTTTTGCACAGGACCTTGGGTTATGCCTGGTGGCTAGAAAGAGCTCAGCAATGAATGGATGAATGAAATTTGAACAAAGTTCAAAGTTTTGGTAAAGAGTCTTTATGTTAATTGAGTTGTTTATTAAACAACTCAACAAATTTAATGAATGACTTTGGTTAATTGCCCCTTGAACAATGCTAACATCTTGATATTCATTTGTAAACATAAGCACACTACAATGTCAGAGTTAATGCTGGGGAGTTATTGTACACCAGGCAATGGACTAAATGCTTTGTATGTATCATAACACTGAATCCTCCTAATAGTCCTAGGTGTGAAGTAGGTGGGTCAAGGAATCTGAAGCTTCATAAGATAAATGACTTGCACAAGACCACACAGGTAGTAAGGGGTTTGTGCTACTATTTGAATCCAGCAACTGTCTCCAAAGTTCGAGTTCCTGTTATTTTAAACAATGTTGTTTAAAATGAGCCAAACCAGACCTTTGCCCTTCCTCACAGACGTAAAAGGTAACTAGCCTCCTTTCCCTACCTCTTCCCCATCCACCACACAGGAACCTAAAGAACTAACTTGGAGAGCGGATACTGTTTTGAAGAATGGTAAAATCTAACAGCTGTGTTTTGAAAGAAAGCAAGATATTTTTGAGGTTTTAAACAAATGTGTCATTTAAATTTTGAGGAGGATTTTTTGGAGTAGAGGTTTGAAGAAATTGTCTCTGTCTTTCATAGTCTGTTGCTCTCTCTTTCTCTCTGTTTACTATCTTTTTTCTCTTTTACTTCTCAAGGCACCCTTGGCTCTGAGAAAGGACTCTAGAGAAAAATAAAGAAACAAGGTATATAACAAGAGCTATAGGTTTTACAGATCCAACCTTAATAAATGATATTTCTCAAGGTTGTCACTAGTGTAGTAGAAGAGTATTTAGGTCAAACTCTGACTAGGAAAGAAACATGTGCAAAAATAAAAAAATTGTTAAAAAGTCATTATTTCTTATATTAGTGACAAAATAAAATATTTTAAAGTACATTAGCAAATACAACCTGAAGGTGGTACAACATTTATCTTGGTCTTTCACGGACGTATTCAGGTTTATTGTTCTGTGGGAACTGAAAACTTCTCCAACATTTCACAGAGAAATGGTAAGAATATATCAGTCAAAATTGGTGCAAATATTTGTCAAAAATTATATAAAACCCAATGGGCAGATTTCACCTAGCTCCAGTAATTATTCTTCATGAAATGAAAAATGGTTCCCGTGTTCACTAAGAATGCTTTAATTAGAATGGAAAAGAAGAAAGGATATCCCCAGTTACAGTATATAATAGGAGTAATATAGAAAGGGGGGCAGAGGTGGGTCAAGGGCACTGGGATAAAAAGACACCACTGAATACTAATTGCTGTTGACCATTTTGAGAAATAAAAGATTCCACTTCACATTAGCATCCATAGGACTAAGGTAACACACCTCCACCTCTACCTCTCTTTGTGGTTTAAGACTAAAGAATTGCTTAAAATTGCTCTGCAAGACAATTTCAGTGAATTTGTTAACCAAGAAACATCAGACAGACTGAAGTCACCCTCTGTTAATTTTGAAATACCCCAAAGCTGTGAATGATGTAGCTCACCATGCTCAGAGAAAAACAGCGATTTTGAATTTCATTAGATACATTATTTGTTCAACTAGAATGTAGAACTGTCACTTTGTCAGACTAATTAGAGGCCCTGAAGTTGGTGGTCATAATGCCCAGAAGAATTTTTTTTTGTTATGTCTCAAACCACCAACCAAATTTTTTTCCTTTTCCTTACAGAAACTTCCTACATTTAGACACTCTAGTTAAGCCTTTGCTTTAGACATTTGAATTCCTCTTAGTATTCCTAACAGTATTTCTTAGCATTCCTATTATTTTGAATATGATCATATTCATCCAATTAGTTTCCAGGCAGCATAGATTAAATTCTTTTTCCTTGAGTACCTGATTGCTTGAGCCCTTTGTTTAAAGCATATCTTCAATTGGAAAAATAATTTAAAATATATACAACAACAATACTGTTCAATTAATTGTTTTATTTTTGATTCCAATATTGCTCATTGACTTCGTTTAAAATAATTCGCTGAAGAAGTTAGCCTTTATGAAATTAAAAATTGATATGCTTAGCAAGGTTAACAATAAGTAAATTCAAGCTCAAGTCAAAGCCACTCTTTTCAGGAAGAGTGCATTAAATTATCCCTTGTTGAATGTATCTAACAAGAAAAATAGCAAAATAAATTACTGAGGGGCTGGGTACAGTGGCTCACGCCTATAATCCCAGTATTTTGGGAGGCTGAAGTGGGCAGATCGCTTGAGCCTGGGAGTTTGAGACCAGCCTGAGTAACATAGTGAAACCCTATCTCTACAAAAAAAACACAAAAATTAGCTGGATGTGGTGGTGCATGCCTGTACTGCCAGCTACTCAGATGCTGAGGGGGGAGAATTGCTTGAGCCCAGGAGATCGAGGCTGCAGTGAGCCGTGACTGTGCCACTACACTCTAGCCAGGGTGTCAAAGCGAGAGCCTTTCTCAAAAACAAAACAAAAAATGACTGAGGTCGTGTAGAAAATAAACCATTATATTTTAGAGTTGGACTCTTCCTCTATGGTGCCATTGAATCCACTATTCTAAGATACAATCAAATACCAAGAAATTAAGTGATCTTTGAATAGTGGAGAAAATTTTAGTCATTTAATGATTGAAGAATCAGAGCAGATTGGTTATAAAAATCATTGTAACAATGGGATTGGATATAATATTCAAGTTTATTAATTAAATTACTCAAATAATAACTAGATCTAGCATTAAAATACTTAAATTAAATTTGGGGTGTCTGCTATGGTCTATCTATGTCCCTCCTATAATTCTTATGTTGAAATTCTCACCACCAAGGAGATAATATTAGGAGATGGAGCCTTGGGAGGTGATCAGGTTATGATATTGTAGCCCTCATGAATGGGGTTAGTGCCCTTGTAATAGAGACCCAAGGGAGACTTCTCACCCCTTCTGTCATGTGAAGTTAGAGTAAAGAAAATGACTATCTATGAAGAAGAGCCTTCACTAGACACCGAATCTGTCAGCACCTTGATCTTGGACTTCCCAGCCTCCAGAACTGTGTGAAATACATTTCTGTTGCTTGTAAGGCACCTAGTCTATAGTATTTTGTTGTAGCAGCGTAAATGGACAAGACAGCATCCCTTACCTCAACAGGCCATTAATTTCACATTCTCTATTAGTAAGAATAAAACAATAGTCATTGGCAGAATTTAAACTGCTGAAAGACTTCTAAGAACTGATTTCACCTCATAAGTAGTAGAGTTAGAATCAAATTTGAGAATAAAAATTATGATGTTCATTTTACCACAACAATGATCAATAATTATATGAAGAAAATTTGTAATCAGGCTATCAGTGATAGTTACTTGTTTCTAGTAATTTAGTCACAAAATTATTATCCAGTATAGCATTGGCACCAGAAAGCATATGAGATTAATATCAAGAAATTTTGTCACTTTTAGGTTTATGAACCTAGGGGAATTTAGAAGTCTAAAACAAACGTATTCATATTAATAACCCTTCTTTTATTTTTATATTGCATAAATTGGAACACTTATTTGTGAAGAAAAATATGGTAATCAATACATAGCTTTGCCCAGAAGAAGAAAGCATGGATCATCCCCAATTCCCAAGAATTTTCAATTGGTTATTTAAAAAATGATTATTGGATATATTGCACAGACATTATATGGTCCTTCTCCTTAAAATTTCAATTCTAATACTTCCTATACTTCAGGAATCAGCAGCCATTAAATAATGGAGTTCTAATTTGCTGCTGCCTGATCTTCTCACATAGGGAAGGATACAACTGTGCAATGTAACAACTACTATGTGTGCTGCATCACGTTGTATCTGTTGCAGGCATCATCATAATTAAGTTCTCAGTGTCAATCCTATGAGACAGTGCTTATTATTTACTACCATTTACAGAGGAGCAAAGTAAAGCAGAGTCTGATTGTATAACTTGCGGAAGCTCATACAGCTAGTAGGAGAGGGGAAATTAAGATTTGAACCAAGTCCCACTGATCTTAGAATTCATGCTCTTTATCAGCACAATAACATGAGTGTAGCGTGTATTTGTGTAGGTGTTACAGATAAATAGAGGAGAGATGAAATATGGCATTTTCATATACATTATTTTTATGCTGCATAGTATTTTCCCTCTCAAGCAATCTATAATTTCATATTTTCTCAGGAAGTAAAACTTTGCAAATGTTATTTTTCTTAAGAAAGTAAGCATTGATAAAAAGCTGAAAGTTAACTTTAGATTATCAAGACTATTTCACTGACCATAAAGTCTAACAACATAAGAAATTAAGATTTAATTTTTTCTGAGAAGTTCTCTCAAATACCTTTAAAGATTTCAGAGTAGCCTGCATCCAGTCACTAGTTCTACAATGGAACTGTATCTGCCCATGTCACTGTCAGGCACAGTAACAGAAATTACTGTGTGTTTTATTAAAAGCCTATTTTTGTCTCTCTCTCTCTCTCTTAACTAAAACCCTAATTTAGTTGTTGTTCCCTTAGGTACAAAGTACACAGTTCATAATTCATTTGATATAAAATGTCAGTTTAGATTCTTGCCCTTCTTTGATAAATGAGAAAAAAACACGTACATTTCAATTTCCTCAATGCCAGAACTACCAGAAACAACCCCCTGTTGTGTTTCTCAAAGACCTTTGTGTTCAATTAAACATCAAGATTCAGAAACTGTAGGGAAGAATATTTCCAAGACAGAGAGAACAAATACATGAGACAGAGGGAGACAGCTAATGCTTTTCCTACTAGTCAGGTGATATCTCCCAAAGAGCATCTTTGATCCTCAAATTAGTCCTCACTTATAATTTAATATGCCACAACCAGTCTGCTGTTTCCTTACACTTAGTTTTAGAGACAGCTGTTGGAATCATCAAGGAAGATAAAAATGTAGATGTTTACAGGTTAATTTTCAACTGAATAGTGATAAGCTTACATATATTTTGTATTTATATATCATGCTTTATGTCCTTTAAACAAAGAATTGAGCAGCTACCTAATGTGCCAGCTAATCTCAGTGCGCACACATTCTTTATTCCTTGTCTAAACCCATTGAGGAAAGTTCTGTAATTATGAAACCCCTTCCCAGATGAGCAAAATGAGGCTTAGAGAGGAGATAAGTTTCTCAAGGTCACACAATCAGGAAATGAAAATGCTGGGGATAGCAAGTGGTGGATAAGTTGAATTGTGATATTCTGATAGACACTGTGCTTTACAAATGCACAGTCTAAGATACATGCTTACTTGATTTATAGCATCAACCATGGGAATAAGATTTAAGTTTTTACCTGTGATCATGCCCTCAACTTCAGATTTTGATGAGGAAAGTATTCCTGCTTTCTTATGGCCCAGAGGTCACACATGGTCATTTTGTGGCCGTTCCAGTGAACAATTTTCCCACATACTCACACTGTTCACAAGGCTTAGTTCTAGAATATTCCACATGTGAATAAGTGTCTTCACCTGATTAGAGTGTTTTTTCAACTGTTCACAGAAAATTGTTTTAGTACAGGAAGAAAAAGATTCTTTCATTAGTTTTTACAAATATAAGTTTTCTTGCTCTCTTTTAAGAAAGTTTGTTAATTTTTCAAAATTAACACTATTAGATAAATTAAATCTCTTCACAAGAATGCAAACTATGTACAATCAGAAGATCACAATTTATAATAATTTATAATAGAAGTTCATAGGTAAATACGAAAGAAGTTGGGCAAAATACTTGGTGGGCAAGTTAAGTACTTACATCCACACTGGCAAAGGATGGGCCCAACTGATTGGTTTCTTTGCTTTCTCCACACAGGGCACATACCACATAATACTGCTTCTGCTTAATGCTTTTTTGTAAGGCTGTAAACATGTTTTACCTACACTTTTTTTCTCTTATGACATTATAAACTTTAGAGCATGGGTTACACAGTCATTGAGGACAGTTCTCTAGGCCATCTGCAACAGGATTTAAAAACCTACTAGTTCAACCAACAATACCTTTAAAATTATATTTGACACCACTATAGAGTCAAGTCACCTCTTCAGACCTGCATTGATTAGTGGGGCCTCAAATTCTGTGTTGCTTCTGCCAACAGAACATATGAACAGTTAGTAGAAGAAATAAACAATAGAGTATAGTGGCTCAGAACCAGGCTTCTATAGTCAGTCTCTAGGTTTAAATACAGTCTCTGCCTTTAACTAGTAACATGACCTTTACTAGTTGCAAGCCAATATTGTTTCTTCAACTTCCTTATGTATAAATAGGAACAATAATAGCACTTGCCTTACAGGGTTTGTGAGGAGAATAAAATGCAAAAACGTACCTGCACCTAGTATTAATAAATGCTATCTTGGTATGAGTGATCACAACATCAAAAATCTCTTTTTAGCAAATAAAAGGTTACATGATCTTAATTTTTCTCTAGGTACTGGGCACTATGTCAATCTACTCTGGAGTTGTGTTTGTGAACTCCTAGAAGGAAAAATCTTAGCTATGAGGTCCAATAGACAGTAAACCCTAGAATCCAGGATGAAGATGTAACTGACTTGAGGAAACATATTTCAAAACCGTACAGAGATGTAGCCACAAGAGGCTTATTAAAGAAAATTCCCCAGAGGGGAAAGACTCAGTTTTAGTTACATGGAGTTTCTTATAACAGATGTTCGGTGAAGAAATTGAAGAGCAGAGGAAATTTAGCTGACAGTGTCATCACAGCAGGGCTGATTAGTGTTCCTCAGTGCATAAAACATCATGCCTGTTGCTTTCTGGTGCCACACGTAGTACTCAACATCTGGAATTGGTTATCTCTGGTATCTGTTCCTGGCCCATTCAGGAAGACTGTGAACAACATGATGGCTTTCTTACACTGGAAAGACCTCTGGCCATAAGAATGGAACTTATATATTCAAAGACCAGTTGAGCATGGAGGCCTATTATACCTATTTTTTCCCTGAGTATTTGTCTCAATTATAAATGTGGAATAAAGTCATAGACAAGATCATATATTTTTGCTTTTAAAGTATTTTAAAGATGGTCTAGCTCAGTAGTCTTCAAACTTGTGAAGGCACCCAGTGACCTGGGAGTTGGTAATGGAATCCCATTAAAACACAGGTTGCTTGGCCCCACCCTCAGAATTTCTGGTTAAGTAGGTTGAGAGTAGGGTTTGAGAAGTTGCATTTCAAGCAAATTTCAAGGAATGTTGAAGTTCCTGGTCTGGGATCACACTGTGGATACTGCTGATCTAATTCACATCTGCCATTTTAGAGATAAGAGACCAACATTGTGGTCAGGTACAGTTACTTAAGTCAGACCAAACAGCTAATTAGCACAAGAGTTATTACTAGAACTCAGGGCTCTGAGACCTGAAAATAGTGGAGAAACAGCTCAGAAGACTGTCAAATGAAGTGGCTCTGAGGAGACCCTTCAGAATGGGATCAGCCATTTCACAGTTTTAGAAAATATTATCTCATGTGACATCCAGCTTACTTCTTGAGGTTTCCTAATTTGAGAGCCCAAGGAAAAGCCAAACACATATGTTGTTTAGCATTTGGCATGATATTCAGGAAGTGATGAGACTTCTCTAAACGTTCTCTACTTGTTTTCCTTTCTCTCAAGCATTGTGGCAAATGCTTTTGTTTTCAAGTGGCAGAAAACACAACACATAGAGGCTTAAGCAATGAGATGGGTAGTGGGTTCCTGTAATCAAAAAACAAACAAACAAAAACACAAACAAAAACTCAAGGGAAAGAGCTGGGTTTTGGCAATGCTGGATTCAAAGGATCAAATGACATCACCAGAATCTAGTCTACCTCCTTCTCTCACACCCACTCTGCCTTCTTCCTTGCTGGCTAAATTTCTCAGACTCTTTGAGGGGCAACATGTCTGGCAGCAGATTGAGCTGAATCCCATATTCAAATACAGGGCAAGAGGCATGCCTCTGTTGACTGTACTGGTTTAATGCAATTCAGTGGCTTTGATTGGAATGCCTGTCATTCCTGAAAAAAAAAATCACTGTGGTTAGGAGAATACAGTGTCCTCATTGGTCAGATCTGGTGATGCAGTCAACTTCACACACAGCGAATGTGCATGTTCTGAGCTTGAAAGAGCCCAGGGTGCTGAGAGGGAAATTGGAGCCCTGTCATCAAAAGAAAGGGTGAAGGTATGCTGGGTGCAAAAATAACCCCAGGCCACTAGCACTCCAAAAGAGCATGAGAGTAATCATTACTAATATCCTATTATATGCCTAAGCAAAGGTAAATGGTGAGAGGGATAGAGAAAGAGAGAAAGAGGGAGACCAGCTGTGACTCCTCTGTCTACCTCCACTCACCCATTCGTTTTTTTTTTTCATTTTATTTCTTCTTTTTTTAATTTAAATAGAGATGGGATCTCACTATGTTGCCCAGACTGGTCTCAAACTCCTGAGCTCAAGCGATCCTCCCACTTCAGCCTCCCAAAGTGCTGGGATTACAAGTGTGAGACACCACACCCAGCGCATTCATTTTATCTTCCCCATGAATTTATACTCTAGTAGATAAGACATGATACAAGCATATGAAACATTTAAATAAAAATGGAAGATAGTATACATTCGAAAATAGTCATCAAAGTGTAAGAGGGATTAATCTAATAAAGTATTAGATACCCTCATGTTTCTAGTTTCATTTGCCCCAATTAATTAATCATCATGAAAATCATAGTGGTTGTAAGTGAATTTCCCTACTCTTGTCAAAATCTATTCTTCCTTAAGTTTTTAGGTTTTCTTTTAGACTCTGGGTGGTCTATATGCCTTTATAGAGATAGAAAAAGGGATTTTCTTGATTCTGCTGGTGAAAAGAGGTTGGAAATATGGTCTCTAAGTATCTAAGACATATTAAGAATTTTCTCACTTTTGTGAGTATTTATATAGGCAGGTAAATGTTCATAGAATTTTATGCAAGTCAGGCTACAGTCTGTCTATGAAAAAATAAGAACAAGATATTATTTTAAAGAAATAAAGCAAAAATTTCTTTAGGGCACTATAAGAATTCAAATAAAACTTCAAGTTGCTGTTAGACTGCAGTGTCAGTCAGACAGACATGTTTTTTTTAAGCTTAAAGTTATGGATAAAGCTTTCTTCGAAGGAAAAAAAAGAAAATGAATTGTACTTATTCTTTTCAAAAACGTGAGTTAGAAAATATCAATAGAACTTAAAGGAACAATATTTCCCACCCCTCTCCCCTGGTAAAAAAGAAAAAGATGTGATTTTATTTTATTTTTTTTAGTCTCTCTCTCTTGCCCCAGGATGCTTTAAAGATAGCACTTAATTGTGTGTGTGGGCATGTGTATTTCTATATAATCCACATGAGAGTATGCAAATATGGAGAGCTGGCAGCCCTTTGCTGGAGGCTTGCTGAGTCCATAGTAAGCAGACTTCAAAGTTCCTTTCCCGCTTCTCCATAGCTCAGAAGTTAGTCTCTTTCTAAGGTGTTTTTATAAGCAGGAAGTTCATTGTCAAGATGGTGAATACAAAAAGTGAAAAAATTATTCACAAATTATGAAACAGGAATTTATCCATCTCTTTGGCTTACGATATGTAATATTACAACACACACCTGCTCATACGCGCACACACACACACAAAGCAGGTTAAACTATCAATCCCAAAAAAGTAAAGGTAACACTTTTCAGGAAAGGATTTGAGAGCATGTTTAAGACAGTCATAAATCCTTTGGTTCATTCTCCCTGGGAGAAAGCATGGGTTAAATTAAATGGCCTGGTATGTGTCTTTGAAAGCACACTATTTATTTTATTAAGAATTTAAATACTTTTTATTTGTTGAATTCTCCTACTTTATTACTTTCAACGGGTTGATTTTTCCAGGGAAAAAATAGCAGCACATTTGGAAGATACACACAGAAGTAAAAACATTATGCACAACTATTCTAAAGATTCATATGAACTGGACGTAATATAAATTGTGTAGTTTTTAATATACTGAAGGTAAAGAAAAACCATCTGTTTATGTGGTGGAATGTTGTCGTTTTAAAGAGTGCTATTCCTCATCATCCTATATCTTCATTGTGGCTTTTACATTATAAAAAGCAGTTAATCTCATCTTTCCTTCTACCCTCTGAATAAGGTAATATACCATCTTAGCCTATTGTTTATTTCAGCTGCTAACCTACGTTTATTTTTTAAACTTCCATTCCTTTGTACTCTTTCAATTTTTAAGATATCCCATTGCCACCTGCACATTAATGTTTCTATTTATATATTTCAAATAAATCAAAGTGGATACAGAGCAGATGAAAAACGGAAAACACATCTTGATGGGCTCTATATCTGTACTTGGCAAGCAAACTTTCAAATTTTTGAGGACTATTAATTTTATTTTTAAAAAGTAGCATCTTGACATTGTACTAAGTTGATTTTAAAAGGCTTAGAGTGAGCCGAGATCGTGCCACTGCAGTCCAGCCTGGGCGAGAGCAAGACTCCATCTCAAAGAAACAAAAACAAAAATAAACAAACAAACAAAAGGCATAGAAGTATTTTACAATTCTTAGTGCTACAATGCATGAAGAAAGTGCGAGATACAGTAGAGTTTGCATTTGCAATTCTTATTTATTTACTCTTTTGCTTTTTGGTATTTACTTGTTTTTTGAGCCAGTTCTAGTTGCCCCTAATTCTCTTAGAGACCCTGCAAAAAAAAATACCATTCTCCTCCTGGTTGGTTGATAGTGCTACCCACAATTCATTCCTCTAAGGTCTTAGAAAGAGATTTTGGTTGAAATTTGAAAATAGGAGAGAAAGCTCAGTTCTTTCCTTTAAAAACTGAAGGAGAAAAATAAGTTCACTGAGCAAGTTATGCCAAAAATCTCAGACTCAGTCTCTAATCAATTGAAGGGATATAATTAATAATTTCTTTTTTCTTTTAAGGCAGACCTGTTGTAATGCTTAACCTAAGAGAAGAATTTGGTAGCATTGTCCTGCCTCTCCTACTTGGGTAGGCTGCCCTGAGGGTGGATCATTCTGCTACCTTGGAAGCATGTCTTTTTCCTAAATAGTAGACACTTGCTTTACCTACCTATTCTTTTTTTTTTTTTTTTTTGAGGCAGAGTTTCGCTCTTGTTGCCCAGGCTGGAGTGCAATGGCACAATCATGGCTCTCTGTAACCTCTGCCTCTCGGGTTCAAACGATTCTCTTACCCCAGCCTCCCGAGTAGCTGGAATTACAACGCGCCACCATGCCCAGCTAATTTTTTGTATTTTTAGTAGAGACGGGGTTTCTCTGTGTTGGTCAGGCTGGTCTCGAACTCCCGACCTCAGGTGATGCGCCCTCCTCGGCCTTCCGAAGTGCTGGGATTGCAGGTGTGAGCCACCGTGCCCGGCCTTACCTACCTATTCTTATCTGACTTGCCAGATTAATAAAAAATTTACATTTACTCTGTATTGCAGAGATGGATAGTTGACTACTCTTTAGTTCAAGGGCAACATTCTGCAGTCGCAGGTAGAATCATACACTCACCAAGAGTCAGTTGTATTTTTTAAACCTGTGATGTCAATTGTGGTTCTCATTATGATTATGTCATTTAATTGAATAATGCTTAAACTGATGAGCACTGTTAACAGAAACTTTTTTCTATTAAAATTTACTGCTTTGAAAAACTTTCAGTGAGGACTTAATAAAACAATACTGTGAAATTTGTGCAGGAAAAATAACTAAAAGACTTAGGAAATTACAAAAACCTGAAAAACTCTGTAATTAGATTCTTCCTTAATTGTCTCTAAATTTTTGATCTCCTTTTAAAGGAGTTTTCAAAGTGGAAATCAAACTACGCATTATGGGTGTAGTTTTTGTTGCAAATATGCTGGACTTACAAATACTAAATTAACACTCCAAGGAAACAATGTGGCCCTATATAACAAGATTGTTGGATAAATATATAGATAGATATATTTATGTGTTCTAAATTAAAGTTGTGTTTAATATATATTTAGATTTTTTAAATGTTCTGTTTTAATCATTATTTTCCGTTAAGTGTTCAACCACTAGTCACAATCGGTAAGTTAATTGAAAATGGTGGTTACAGTGGAAACTACTTGAAGGGGGACAGGGGGAGAAAGCAAAGAACTGAAAAACTATTGGGTGCTCTGCTCACTACCTGGGCAACAGGATCAATCATACCTGAAACCTCAGCACCATACAATATATCCATGTAACAAGCCTGCACATGTACCCCTACACATAATATAACAGTCGGAATTATTTAAAAATAAAAAATAAAATGGTAGGTAAAACAGACAATTAAATACACACACAAATTTATAAACATACCTCCAAAGAGTCCTACATTATGTATTTTTACGCTGTTATGGTAATCTTAACAGAACTAAAAATGATTTTAGGATGAGTTAAACCCTAAATGTTGAATTTAATCCTGTAAAATGTTTATCCAAGTAAAAGACACAGCAATAGTGAAAGATAACTTTCAGGATTGTTTTCCAAGTTATCACTGCCACAAAGGGTTCTGGTAATTCATTCAGCAAATATTTCATGCTGGACACTGGAGTTACAAAAAATATAAAAATTACACACAGTTTCTACTCTCACAGCTCAGAGTTACAAGCAGAAATCAGAATACCCAAGCCCTAGATTTGAGAAATAACTAAGATTTTTTTTTAAATCACCTACTTATAAGAGGAGATCAGAATTTTCCCTCCAGTAGGGAGCTACAAACATTTTAAACAAGACTCTATTGATATAAATTCCTTGATCTTTATACTGAAATGAAATGTCAAAATTAATTGTCATATAAGGCAAGTTTTTTTTTATATCTTCTTCAAGGAAAAATTTAGTAAACTGCTTTCTTCATTTTTTTGGTGCTAGTACATCATTATTTCAAAAACAGGACTAATTTAAAAGAAAAATTATGTATCTGTAATACTTACACACATACATACACAATCTAAAAACCAATCATTTACACATTTATGGAAGATTGACAAATTATCAGGCTCCAGTAAATCATACATTCCAGCATACATGCTTTTTGACTTGGGCAAGAAATTTGCTTTGGACAGTTTGAGGCAAGCAAAGGTTTTTCAGGGCTTGCACACTGGGGCTTGACTCTTGAAACCCTGAGTTTTCCCTGGGAATTCTGAAGAAGCCCAGTCCAGCCTCCTTAAGCCAGAAGAACCATGCTGACAACTCACACAGTCAGGTGAGAAATAATACAGAATGGTTGTTTTAAGTTGCTAACTTTTGGAGTGGCTTGTTACACAGCAATACCTGAAAGAATATTCCAGTCTTCTAAATTCTAAACACAATGGAATTCAGTAGTTCAAGCTAAAAAAAGTTAGTCATTAATATATTATTCCTTTAGTGGTCTTATTGGGCAAAAATCATATACTAACATTTTTTAAAAGCAAACATTTTATTTAGTTATTCAAAAGCATATTGGCTGAACAACTAGTAAACTTTCCTATTTAGTGAAAAGTGAAAAAAAGTTTAAATTTCAAGATGTAACTTTTAAATATATGTATTTGAGGACAATTCAGAAAACATGAAAACATTTCAGGATAAAATTTCAAATTATTTGCTTTTGGCTAGCACTAACAATGCAAAAAATGCATTTGTGAATAAAATATACAGATAATAGACATTTTTTAAAAAGTCATAATTATATTTAATAAGTAGCTCTATATAAACACAGAAGAAGAGTTCTATTGAGAAAAAAACGTGAAATCCCAAGATAGCCAATGAGAGCTTGATGTAAAAATCATTCGCAAATTATGATCTGGAGGTCATGGAGGAGGATGCTGAAGCTATTTCAAAAAGAAAATCACTTCCCATGCTTCCTGCTTACTTCATCATCTAATATGCATCACAACCACCCCTTAGCAGGGTTACTGGCCTGGCCATACGTATGTCAACACGTTAAGGGGTAAGTGTAGGAAAGGATAGGGATGTAGCAAGATGAAATTATTCTGGTCTCTGCAGTCTATGTGAAAGACAGATTTTCTTACTTACTTTTTCTATAGGGCATTTTCCTGGCCCCCAAAAAGAGTCTTCGTAGGAAAATAGAACAAAAGACGTAGGAAGAACCAAATGTTTACCAAGACAGGCAATGCGTTAAACAGATTACATATAATATGTTTTTCAATCCTCCAGTCAGGTGGGAATTACCATCCAGCCTCTTTAATGGGTGAGCAAACTGAGGCTCAGTTATATCTGCAAATTTGCTCATAGTCACTCAAACAGTGAGTGAAAGAGGTGGATTTAAATCCATGTTTCTAGGACTTCAACGTCTATGCTTTTGCAATGTGCCTAAGTTTTAATTCCTGATGGTTTTCTTTCTTTCTTTTTTTTTTTTTTTTTCCTCATTGATATTTTAGGTGGATAAGTGGGGAGGGGGTTCAGGGAAGGAGAGACAGTTGAAAAGACCCTGTAAAACAAACTACTCACAACCATTTTGCCTTTTTCAATTTTTGGTTTTCTAATAACACATTTGGGAAAATAAACAGATTTCTCAAGCCTAGTATTTTACACTGTTTGTAGATTATAATAATTCTCATCAATTTAAAAGTACAAATGACAAATCATTTACTGTCAGAGGAAAATTGGATCAGGTTCATAAATCAGGGTGGCTCCAAGTTCCTTTCACTGTTACAATAAAGCAGTTCAGAAAAAGATAAACAGAAGAGAATTATTCCTTTTGGAATAATACAAAACTTTCATAAAAAATCTGTTTCTAACTCGTCAGTATGGAATTTGTCACTAATCATTTTAAACTATGCCCTTTTATGCTTCTTCTGTCTCTTTTAGCTTTCTGAGTAGTTCTTTGATGTAACAAAGACAGTTTCAGACAAGATTTCAGTTCATCTGGAAAAAAAAAGATTTAAGTCTGGAGGCAAAATGCAGTGTATTTAAAATTTATATACTCTATAATGCCTTTGTTCTGAACCTGAAGATCCTGCAAAACTTCTAAGCTTCTTTGCCTTCCTCCTCTAAGCTCATTTGTTCTTCTTTTGCTTATTATCATGCAACTGTGACTTTAACTGGTGCTTCCATCATTTAACTACATGCAGAGTCATGGCTGACCCTTTCTGATCAATTGCCAATCCATACAGGTTTGACTGATAAAAGAGCCAATTAGATTTAAGCAAATTAAGGGACATCACCAATGTCAACCACTTATTAAACTGAATGCTGAATTCCATGCATACAAAACACTAATGCACTGAGCCCCATTAAGCGTTGAAATCCTAACCCCATTAGTAACTCCAGACCTTGAAGGGGTAAAGGCCATAGGAAAGTTTCATATTTATGGATTAACATTTGGATTCATTTTTATTTTTTTAATTCTTTTCCTAGAACTCTTGAACCTGTACCATAATGCTATTCAAGAGCTCTGATTAAATATATTCTTTATTTCCAAGAGTACCTTAGTGCTAAATATGAGCATTATGTTATTACAAACAACCTAAAAATATAGTAATTGTAGAAATACAAAAAACTTGAGTGTGCAGAAGTAGGGAAGGATCTGCTACATAATTGGAAATAAGAGAGATGCTCCTCCAGTTGTCCAAATAATATTTAAAGTGAACTTTTCAAATAAAAAATGTGTGTTAATTGGGATTTGCCACTGTTCATCTCTGTGCCGAGTTATTAGTAGCACCATTTTCTTACTTTAATTTCGATCTTCAAATAACTTGTGTTTATCATATTCTTAATTATATATTTTTTCTCATCAGAAAAATAGAGGTAGGACTGGCAAATAAGATGTGTCCTAACTACAAATTAAGAGATGATGTATCCTGGTAAAATTCTTTGGAGTATGACCCTTTCGCCTCCCCTTTCCAAATTCCTATCTAAACTAAGGATTGTTTATTCTATGCTCACCTGAGAAAAGTAACCACTATAGGGAAGAATAAAAGAATGATGAGTTGGCATAACTTGAGAATATTTCTCACCTCCAATACATTCACCCTCCTTACAGTTTGAGCTCCCAATTTTATCTACATAACCAGAGCATTCCTACATTGGACAGTGGTGTACAGAGAAGGTCTCATGTTCACAGCTGGCTAAAATACAAGGTTACTCAGCTTGAGATGAGGCCTGGCGGGCCTGAGCAATGATAAGCTTAAAATTTAAAACTAGTAGTTAAGCAATCTTGACTAATTTATTCATTCACCAATTATTCATTATGCACCTACCATGTGTCAGGTTTAGTCTAGGCGCTGAATATAAAAATGTGAGTAAGAAACAGTTCCTACTCTATAGGATCTTATAACCAGTGATTGTGACAGATTAAACAGGCAATTTCAGTATAATGTAACTGTTCTCTGGGATACAGAAAGGCCCTATCTCAGGCTCTGTTGGCAAAAGATGACTTTCTGATGGACCATTTTCTAGGTTCGAGCTAAAAAATGAGTAGGATTTGGCCAGATTAAATGGGTAAAGGGGATTTTCCAGGTCATATTTGACAGCAAATATTTGATACAGTAAAAACAGAGCATTTTATTTTGCCCAGCTCTTTTCTTATTATGTTTTAAAACTATGCAAAAGAAGCATATCTAAGGATATTATCATTACAAATCTTGCATCATCCAGCATTGAAAGATACTAGGAATTCAACATCACCATAAAAGAGATCTAATATCGAAATCAAGGAAATGGCAATAATGATAACAATCCAAACATAATAGAAAAGTAAATAGCATATAGAACCTTCTCTGCCCATAAGTTGGTTTGCCTCTGTATGTTGGTTCATTTATTATTCATTTCAGAATGAAACACAGTTCACTGGACAAAGGCATGGAAGATTTCTTTAATAACTCTCAGTACTAATTTAATTCTACTTAAACACACACATTCTAGTGAATGCCACATGCTTTTCAGCATGATTTTTATGTGTAAATCAGGATAATATGTTTTCAGATCATTAAGTAAAAGGAAGCATGAACTAAAACCTATTTAATCAATGAGGTATCACCTTTAAACTGCCACAAGGTCATAAAAAAGATAATTTTAAAGCTATAAGTTTCCTAATTGTAATCAACAACAATCTAATGAAAAAAGAAAGTATGTCCTAATGGCCATAATAAACTTTAGCGAATCACTGTCTGTCTTTGAAGACATTTGCTTCCTCTTTGGTGAAGGACTGACTCCCAAATTCTAGATTTCTGAATACATAAAGTGAAGGATTGCACTGCATCAGGCCCAGAGAGTGTGGGCCTGCAGTGCATTATGGTAATGACACAGATAAGCATCCACAGAGCAAAGATGAAGATAAGCCTCAGTTAACAGTTTACTCAGTTTGACTGCACCACTATAAAAAAATATTTTAGTTTCTTTCTATTTGCATAATATTAACCCTTTTACTGACAGGTATATTCACATAGCGCATATTCAGTTAGCAGTAGGACCTTGCTATTTTTAATTGAATCATGATATATGTATAAATAACAAATTATTAGACCACACATTCCTAAAAACATAAACAATGAATTAAATTTGCCCTATTTTACGAATATGATATAAATTACTGTAAATCACAAACTATTTAAATCAGTATAAATACCATAAAATAAACATGCTTATTAAATATTGTATATATCCTGTAGAAAAGGTATTACTATATAACTTAAAATCTCCATTATGGCACTGATTACTCTTTAATTTCTAAATTTGAATAAAGGATATTATATTCTTTTTTTTTTTTTTTTTTTTTTTGAGATGGAGTCTCGCTCTGTTGCCCAGGCTGGAGTGCAGTGGCGCAATCTCGGCTCACGGCAAGCTCCGCCTCCCGGGTTCACGCCATTCTCCTGCCTCAGCCTCTCCCAGTAGCTGGGACTACAGGTGCCCGCCACCATGCCCGGCTAATTTTTTTGTATTTTTAGTAGAGACGGGGTTTCACCATGGTCTCGATCTCCTGATCTCGTGATCCACCCGCCTCGGCCTCCCAAAGTGCTGGGATTACAAGCGTGAGCCACCGCGCCCGGCCAAGGATATTATATTCTAAGGTTTAGAGTCATCACAGTTTTCTATCTTTCCTAGCATGTGTATTGAAGTGAAAAATGAAGATATGAATACCTAAGGTTTATTTTAGTGGGGGGAGTTTGTTTTATTTTGTGTTTCAGTCTCAATTTTTAAATAAATATATCTAAATTCAATTCCCTTTTAAAATTATTGTCTCAATAAATATGATACTAACCTGAGTTGATCAGCCTTAAAAGTTTCTTTTATGCCTTCTTTTCTTAAGTAATGTAGCTTCTGACATGTAGAGTTTCAAGTATTTTGGTAAACATCAATTCATTAATTTTAATAATGGCTTAAAAAGTAGATAATAGTGAGTGGTTTTATGATACAACAGGTAATGAATCTTTTTTGCAGGGCAGCGGTTCCATACAAACTGAAGATTCCCCTTTATTTTTCTCCAGTGATAAGGCATTTTCTGTTCTTATACTCTTCATAACCGGAAGTGGGGTTAACCTGTCCTTCAGATTGCTGATAAAAGATTGTGACATTCTCCCTTAGTTCAGAATACACTCATTCCTGGGAGATGGGCTACAGGGCAGACGCTGGATGTCATGGGGTCCTTTGCCTTCAGGATTTTCAGAAAACACACATTCTTAAGCAATCAACTGAGAGTCAGGCTTTTAACATTTTTAGGCATGCTTTCTGTTCAAGGGCCATCCATGTCAACCCTAGAGAGGTTTTCCTCAATGCGATTATTTCCCACAACGAGTTAAAACATGGTGAAGCTGATGGCACATCAAAATAATGGTAATTGTGAATAGGTCGATTTTTATAGAAATATTTAAAATAAAATATCCAGACTGTATCACATTTCACACATGAATGTGGCCCTGCTGAACTGTAATTATTAGGATCAGGAATTTAAAGTGTTTTTTCAGTAGTGCAAATGGAATTTTCCTATTCTATCATCTGCACCCTGCCCTTTTTGCCAAATGAAGTACTTTAAGTATACAGTTGAACTAGTTATTTAGAACACTAGGAATGAGAACCATTTGCAGTAGAAAATGGAAGCTCAAACTGCAAATATAAATTTTGGCTTTAAGTAAAGTCTTGAACAAAAGCATTTCCCAATTTTCTTAACATGCAGAAATCCAGAGATGTGTGTGTGTGTGTGTGTGTGTGTGTGTGTATAGTATATATATATATACACACACACAGTGTGAGATGGATGAAAGCAGTCTCAACAAAACAATAAAAGACCATCAATTAAAGAATCTGAATAAACAAAGCAAAACAACAACTATCAAAAGAACCAGAAATACAATTGAGCCTCTAAGTTCTAAAATAAAATACCTCTAAAAATAAACAAGGTATTCAATGGACACTTAATTCTAGGGCATTTATATAAAATTAGTTAGCCAACATTTGCATAGACTTACCTCCTGGAGGCATTGCAATTGTTATAGGATCAGTTATCAAGCTGCCTTGGCTATTTGAAATATTCACTTGTACAGTATAGTTGGTAAAAGGAACCAGCCCATCGATGAGCACCCAAAGGTTTGTCTCTTCTCCGCTGTACATGACTTTTGTGACATTCAGAAGGGTGTAGTTATTACCTACTGATTAAAAAAGAAAATTATTAAAATAAATACATATTTAAGAATTTGTTCCTGCTATTATTTGAGTATTTTCTTGAGTTTCTAAATATACTGTACCAAATAGATCTGTAACTTTACCACTCTAAGAGGCATTACACGTGCTTCTATCAATGCACATATGTGGATTTTATTATCTTGAGAACAAAAGTGTTATCTGAGTTGACCTGGCCAATTCATTCATCATGGCAATCGAAATAATTTGATGAATATTCTTAGATAACTGTAGGATAAAGCCATATCACAAGTATCAAGCATATAAGTAAAAATATTGCACAAATGTAGAAATTGATTACTTGATGAGTTGTTTATACTTTTTTGAGTTTTTTTTTCCAATAAAAATCCCTGATTTTTTTTGGATATGCAGACAGGAAGAAATAACACATTATTCCTCAAATAGAATCATTCTGGATATACGTATTATACTCAGACATATTTGTCAGATATTGCATATTTCACAAACTGAGGTGTTTTCTGGTCACTTTGCTTGAAATGTGGGTGGATTTCTTTCTATCTAATGCCCCTTTAAATTAGAATTAGTCAGAATATCTTGAAAAGCAACTGGGGATCGGAGGTACTATATGTCCACTTTGATCAAAAGATCTAATATTTTTAGCTTTATGAGAAAATGCAGAAGCTGCCTAGCTATATGAAAGAATCACTTTCAATACATCTTCACCCTGGTCCCACCACCACTGTCCTTCCAAAGCTTTAGCAAACCCATTCTTAAATCCCATCAGTCCAAAATGCAGGAAAATACTGCTGCCTAGTAACACTGTTTTATCTCTCTCTCTCATACCGTTAGGTTAAATTTCAGGTTAAGAGTAAAAAATTAGGGTTAAAATAAGAAAAGGGCTACAAATGAAAATTGTAACACCTTTCTATATTAGATGCTTTCCTGAAAAATTTATGAGACAATTTTTTTAAATGCTGCTTAATGTTTGTCACTTTTAGAAGTGATACAATAACTCTTAAAAAACAGAAGAATGAATGATTAAGAATACCATCCAGGCTAGGCAACATAGCAAGACCTCATCTCTTAAAAAAAAAAAATTAAAATTAGAAATTATCTGTTCATGGTGGTATGAGCCTGTAGTTTTAGCTACTCAGAAGGCTGAGGTGGGAGAATCACTTGAACCCCCAAATTTGAGATTACAGTGAACTATAATTGTGTCACTGCACTCCAGCTTGGGTGACAGAGTGAGACTTTTTCTCTAAAAGAGCACCAATAGTTACTTCAAATAACCTTCTCCTATGTAAAACCACTTTTTATTATATGTACATTCAATCTTTCACACACAAATTCTGCAGATATAGAGAAATGAATTTAAAAACACATGATATTGGCCGGGCGCGGTGGCTCACGCTTGTAATCCCAGCACTTTGGGAGGCCGAGGCGGGCGGATCATGAGGTCAGGAGATTGAGACCACGGTGAAACCCCATCTCTACTAAAAATACAAAAAAATTAGCCGGGCTTGGTGGTGGGCGCCTGTAGTCCCAGCTACTCGGAGAGGCTGAGGAAGGAGAATGGCGTGAACCTGGGAGGTGGAGCTTGCAGTGAGCCGAGATTGCGCCACTGCACTCCAGCCTGGGCGACAGAGAGAGACTCCATCTCAAAAACACAAAAACAAAAAAAAAAAACAACAACAAAAAAACACATGATATTAAGCTTCAAAAGGAAGAACAAGCATACTCGCAAGATCTCCAGATACTGATATAATCTTTATTGAACAAATGCTTAAAAAGTAAAAGATGGCATCATACTAAAAGTGATCTTGCATCGTATAGTATAGAAAATGCAATGTTTACAATATTTACAAAAACATTATATTTTAACACAGTTTAGTAGTATAGTGCAAAGGAAAGAACATAAATTTGGTTGTCAAAAAGTCCTGCATTTGAACTTGTTCTTGTATTCTTTAGTAATGTGCTCTTTGCTAATTTACTTAATATTTCTGAATGTCTGGTTCTTCATCTGTGAACTGGGAATGATAATACAGTATTTACATTGCAGTGTTATTGTGAAAATTAAGTGAGATTATTTTTTATCATATACAGCACATAATATTTGCTCATAAACAACAGCTAGAAATGATGTTATTGTTTTTGTTGTAATCCGTACAATTGATACATTCTAGCCATTTAGAACTAGCAAGTGATTAAGAATTTTGTACCCTGTATTTTATTTTCTCAGTAGCAGTTACCTACCTATTCTCTACCCCTTCCAACCTTACAATGTATTATTAACCAAAATTCTAAGGTTTTTCTATGAATAAAGCAGCACTAATCTCATCCACTACCAATGTGCCATTGTCCCATCAGATTATATTTCAAACTGAAATTAATGAAGATCAAATAATGCAAAAGAGGGTCTGATATCTGTTATTACTTGACTATTTTCATGAGATGTGGGTAGGTCCAAGAAATTGTAAAAACAAAACAAAAAGTTATTTAAAAAGATACTTATAACAATTTGGAGATGGAGGAAGTCACTGAAAAATCTACGGTCACAAAATACTCAGGAATTTTTTCCATGAGCAGAAGAGAGCCCTAGTGGCATAATATAATTTATTACTCTGGACCCAAAATTGGCACATCCAAATAAGTAGTTTATTTCTAAATAAATAAACAGTGCTTGTGGGCTAAAACATGACAATGATAATTTCTATTCACTTTCAGTAAAGGTAGATAAAAATATTCATAACTTAAAGAAAGATTTCAAGGTCCTAAAATGTAAGTAGATAATGCACTCCTCTATATGTGTAATACATATTAGCAAGATGTTATGAAACCTACAAAGCAGCCTTTGATAATTTCATTATGCACTAAAAAGACATTTCCAATTTTTGCCATTTTAGCTTTCCTAGGTTCTTTACAACTAGTCACTTTGCTTCTACTGAAGATTATTGAGCAACAAATGCATGCAAGGAGAAGGCTTTGCTAGGCACTGATGAGAACATGCCCCAAGTACATAAGACATAACTGCTGCACTCAAGAAATCTGGTTAAGAGTAAATGTGACCATCCTAACCATTGCCTAAGAACAATTACCTGGTCAGCATGGGAAGATCTGCTCCTGTCCCCATGATATTGAATTCCTTGGAAGTATTTCTGCTGTCATTACATGCTCAACTGTAAACTTTCAAAAAGATCAGCTTGTCCTATAGACTCAAGCAGATATTCAACTGACTCTCAAGTAGCATAACTGTGCAGGTCTTATAAAAGATTGAAATTTGTAAAGCAACAATGGAAATTCTAAAATTAAGCCATGAGAATATAATTTGACAAATTTTCAGCTGGGGACAAATACAAAATCAATGAGTAAATGTGTATGTGTAATATTGGTGAAGTTTTTTCCATTGCATTTTGCTTGTTTGTTTTTTAAGGAAATTTTGAGCTGTAAAGCAAACAAAAACCAAACACTATTGCTTGCTTTGAAAATGGCATGGCAGGGGGAAATATATAAGTAGCACTTTATTCTAAGCTTCCTAGATAACAACATTAATACATGGTAATTATATAATTAGTTGTAACATTAAGTTCTAGTTATAGAACAATGATTACTCAGTAATTATAAGAAGTATATAATTACTCAATAATTATGAGAAGTATGCAATTACATAACCATTTTGCTCAGCTCAAAAAAGAACTTGTGCATCTCCAGGAACCATGCAGCTGAGTGAGTCTAATGTTCTCTCACCCCTACAAACATACAGTTCAATTCACAGACCTAGAGTAACTGACAGCATTTCAGCCCTCAATGAAGCTCAAATATTTCCAGATTCAAAACCAAAGCAGGATCCACAGATTTTAGCTCTTCCTCCATTTTACTCTCACTGTCTTTCCTTTCTTCCTTTGAACTTTAGGAATTTGGGCTCCTCAATATGGGGGAAGGGGGCTAGATTTTTAAAATGCATGTCCTCAGGTTCCTCCTCTTGAGATTGTTGTGCTTTGCCACTTTTCACTGCATAAACTGGGCTTTCAGTGGGCTGGAAAATGCAGCCTCGTTGGTTCAGCCTCAAAAATCAAGCTTGAAAATATGAAAGTGATAAGCATGTGCTATCGCAGGCGACCATTCCTGTCTGGTTGGCCCTCCAATCTGACCCTATTTGTGAGTATAAGTGGACGGTGCAAGACCTTTTAAGCTTCTGTGTTCTGGAACCACAACTCCCCACTGCCTGCCTCGCCCCCACTCAAGCACTGTGATTTGAAGTTGAGCTGCCCTCCTCCACCCTCTGTGGCTTGGTCTGAGCCATTGGGCTTTAACTGGGGGTCTCACTTAGCTTTTTGCAAAATGAGATTGCCAATACCAATGTTCCAGGCACAACCTACATCAAAATCACGTGGGGGTACCTCATAAACATTCATATATCTGAATTCTTCCCCAGGCCTACTGGATGAGCATCAGAGCATAGGGTGCTGGGATCACTGGATGATTCTTCTGGAGTCCAAACTCTAGCTTTGGACCATAACATGTTTACTCTATTAGTGAAATAAGTGTAAAGCTAAGGTTTAAAACAGATGTCTGCTTATAGACTACAAAATCCAATGAAGTTGTTCTGTAAGAAAATTTAAAATATGCATAAAAACAATTTTAAAAATAAGTAATTATTGCACACTTAAGAACAATAACATCAGGGTTTCTGATTTAAGTATTATACCTCTTTCTCTCTGTCACTGTCTTTCCACTGAAGAGGCAGAGGAAGAAAAGATTTTTTGTGTATTGGCCAACATCACACATAATAAAGATAAAATAAGTTTTGTATAGATCATGTAGAATTTCTACATAAACTCCTAACTGCTCTTTTAGTCTATCCCACATTCTAAAGGGTCTTGAAAGAGGTTAATTCATTCAGTCCTACTCTCCTATTTTATTTCAAAGAAAAGTGTTACATGAAAAAATAGACCAAATAAATCTCATATGAGCAACAGATTATACTTATAAAAAAACCTTTTCTTTGGTCTCAAATATAAAGTCTAAACTGAAATGTTAACAATATTAATGCCCCGTTTCTAAGATGAAAATCTTATTTTCAATGCTCTTTTTTGTTGAATAGTAGAAAATCTATGCAATTATTTTTAAGGAAAAAACAGCATAAATGGATATTTTCACATGTATGACTCAGGGATGCGTAAATGATTGCTGTCCCGAGGATGCCATCCTATGGGGTTCTCTAGATTGAAATAACATAAATGGGTATCCTTTCCTATTCTTGTTATAATCATTGTCACAAGAATTTTAATGCACCATATATTCCATAATTTTTTTTTCCTCTGTGCTGTACTGCTCTGACCTTTTCAATATTCTATAATTTGACTGGCTGGCCATTTCAGTTCTCTCCTTTTTACAGCCTTATTAACTTGTGGGAAAGAGGTGACATGAACAACCAATCGGAATACATAATATTGCAAAGGTCAGCGTAGACCTGTACAGTATCATCATACACGCAATACTGTATGCCAGGCATTAACATCCCGATATCTTATTCATGTGACAAAGATTGTAACAAGAACAGAAAATGGCACAACATGAATCCATTCTCATGACAAAGATTATAATGAGAAATGACAGTGAACAAACCAAACTGATTCTTGTTACCTTGTGAGGATTTTATATGTCAGGCTTGGTCCTGCTTTAAGTTAGTCTTTTTCTGAATCCAATTACACCTTAAGGTGGAAAAGGTATTAACTAATTTTTCCCACTTCTTGCTGTATAAAGAAATACTATATTTTTCTGGTATTAAGGTCTCAAGTTTAGAGTTGTTCAGTTCCATCCCACTATCAGGAAATTCTGCCAATACCAAAATCAGAAGACATTGAGTTGTGATCAAGGTAAACTGGCAAAATCAGCCTTTACTGGGAGCCAAGAATTTCAGGTCACTGTATATAGACTGTATTAATATTTAAGTTACATTTATTTGTTCCTTCTAAAAATATTATTTTAAATTATTTTAACCAAAAAGCAAGTGTTTCTTCCAAATTCCATTTTTCTGATAGATCGCATGTTGGTAGGAATCTGAAAGTTGCTGAGTATTTGTTTATTTTGTAATTAATATATGGTGAAAGAAATATATTCCTGGCCTTAAGTTTTTGACAATGTATAAAATATTTATAGACATATGCCTACGAAGCTGTCTTCTCCACAGAATGTTTTGAAAGAGAAAAATAGCCTATGAACCACTAAGACCTTCTGAGGATGGTGCTCGATTAATGCATCATATTTCTTACATTACTGTAATTACAGTAATAGTGATTTTAATTAGTTGTCATCTAGTCAAAGCTGTACTTCTTTGACTCCTCTTTAAATTGGTCATTCCTTTAGTATGACACTTGTAGTGCAGGGAATAAATACATGCACTATTTTATCAACTCACCAAAAGATGCTTCAGACACATTTGTCCTGGTTGTGCCCATACAAGAGCAACGACAACTCTATAGATATCGAGAATCTTTGTGTTTTGTTCTCTTGATCTTTTTTTTTTTTTAACATGTAGGCACAATTACTGTTCTAAATATTGCAAATTATTTTTTAAAGTTTGTTGAAGCATATTTTATTTTTCCCCATCAAGCTTTCTCTATGTACCACAGTCAGATTTTCCTAAATGTATCTCATTTTATGAACATCAGAAAGGAATTATAATGCATAAAGGATAGACAAAAATATCTGTACCTCATGCTTAATATTGCTGTAATCCTAAAACTGCTCTAAAAATAGTCATAAAAACGAAAGATATATGATATACGCATGTGTATTATTATACATTTCATATGTAAAGTTCACTATATGATGCATACAATTCAGTATAGTTCACTATATATATGTATATAAACACACACAGAAAGAGAGAGAGAGTAAATTCAGAGATGTACTGTGACTATCGTAGATTGTAGAAGTATGGTCTATTTTCACTAACCATGTTATGCTCTGAAATGTCAGGGTTTTTTTTCCACTTTGACTTATTTTTCTTGCCATTTGGGCAACTTTTTTTCCAACTGAACAAACTGATGCCGTTATCTCAATCAGCTAAAAGTTATTTGAACAAATATACTCCCACAGAAAGTGGTCTCCAGCTTCTACACTAAACACTTGACATGAAAACAACTATTTTATCACCAAAACGTGCTTCCTTTTAAAGTTCTGGTAGAGCCTTACTAACCATGCTGAACATGCTGAGCCTGTGGTGCTATTAGGATCAGACAAGTAATTTGACAACCATTATTGATCCCAGACAAAACGTATGGTCCATTCTTTGCTTAATGACATGTTTAACATTTTCTTCTAATTACTAGAATATATATACTTGAGACGGTTCCTCTGTAAAAGAAGAGCAACGACTTGAGGGTCTGGATGAGGATGATACCATATTTTGCTGTTGAATTCTACCTGTTTCATTTCCTACAGTCGCACAGTCAGGTGTTCCTGTGTTAGTTACCTATCGATGTGTCATGGTATCACCACAAACTTAGCAACATACATTTATTATCTCATAGTTTCTGTGAGTCAGGAGTCTGGCACGGCTAACTGGGTCCTGTGCTCAGGGTCTCAAAAGACTGCAGTCAAAGTGTTGGCCAGGACTGAAGTCCCATCTGAAGGCTCCAGTGAGGAAGGATCTCTCGCAAGCTCAGGTGGTTGTTGGAAGCTTTCAATTTGTTGTAGGCTGTTGAGACTAAGGGTCTCAGTTTTTTCCGGCTATTGGCTCAAGGCTGCTCTCAGTTACTAGTTTTGTGTTGCCTGGAGCTCACCCTCATTTCTTCCCATATAGGTCTCCCCAGCATGACCACTTGCTGTATCAAAAAGAGGGAGTCTCCTAGCAAGACAGGTTACAATCTTATGGAGGTGGCATGCTATCACCTTTGTTATGTTCTACTGGTGAGAAGCAAGTCACAGGTTTTAAAGACACCCAAGGGAAGGAGAGTAAACAAGGACATGAACACCAGGAGGTGGGGAAAGTCAGATGCCACCTTACAGTCTCCGTGTTAGTCTCTGAACTGTATATACGAATCACCTTGCTAGAAAGAGATTTTGGACAAATTGTGAACTTTCACAGCTTCTAAATTAAGTGGTACCACACAATTGCCTTTCCAAAATACCTGACAGAATGGAAACAAACTATGAAAATAATAACATTAACAATTTTAGTTGAAAATTCTCCAGGTACAAATGTATAAAGGAAAAGGAAAAAAAAATGACTGACATGAATTTTGAAACCTAAAAGAAGAGATGGTAAATTCCTTCTTAGTATAGCACAGCTCCTAACTTTGTTCCCAGAGGAAGGAGTAAAGCCAAAAAAAAATCCTCTCCAATATGTAGAGAAATGAACCGAGTAGAGTCTGCAGAGACAGGAAGAGAAATCAGGGCTGGCCATCCTGCCAAGCACTGTGCTGAGTTGGGGGAAGAAGCTGGTGTTCCCGGGAGTGGGAGATGCATGTGAATAAATGGAGCAAGTGCTGCCACAAAAGCTATATAATAGGATCTCAGAGGAGACAGAAAATCTGGATTCCCCAGAATTCTGCCCAGTGCATCTTCGCACTCTCTAGCAACACCTAGTGCTCAAAGTTTAGGTCGAAAGAAGACTGACTAGCACCAGAAAGGAAAGGAAGTAGACCAAGCTCAGAACCAGTGCAAAATCTGGACAGAGCTGCCCATGCAAGGCATAAGCAAGATGAGGTGGAAGAAAAAAATAATCTATCGAGTATTGTACATACAGCTAAAGAGAAAGAAAGGATTCTAACATAAAAAGACAAAATAACCATGCAGTTTGGGGAAAAGTGATATATATTCCCTATAAGATGATAAAATGATATTGCAGAGACAGAGAAACAATCTGGAAATTAAAAAATGCATTAAGTATTTAATAAACAAGTTAGAAAAAGCCAGGAACAGGATAGATAGAGCTAAAATCTAAATCAATGGTGTGATGAAAAGCCTTGAGAGAATCATAATTAATGCATAAGTAAAAAGATCAAGAAATTATAACAATCAGGGAGAAGATAATAGGTATGTAGAAAAAAATGATTAGAAACTTAATTTTCTCTTTTTTTTGTAAATGAAAGGACAGCTGCAGTTCATGTGGTAAGACCATGGGATTGCCAGTCACTTGCATTGCTTTCACCTGGGGACTACAAAGCTTGATCCAGTGAAACAATGGCTCACAGTCAACTAAGGATTATTCAAGATGCCTCTAAAATTGTTGAGAATCCAGAAGCAGAGTGATAATTTTCCAAGGCAGCTGAATGGTGATGGTGCCACTGGAGGTGTCCTAAGAAGGCGTTAGCTCGTCTGGGCCATGTTATTTGTGGTTCTGCACAAGTCTGACTCTCCAGCTTTCCTGACAACTTTTTGAACTGTTGAATTCCTTTAATATAATTCATCTCTGCCTGAATTAACCAAATTTGTTTCTGTTGTTTGCTACCAAGAAATCACCCATGAATTGAGAAAGCTCTAAAATAATGTTCACTGTTTGTTAACATTGGTTATTTATGGGTAGTGGGATTTTAGTGGATGTTGTTTTTCTGTATTACACAGATTTTTAAATTAGCATTCATAATTTTTGCAAAATCAAATGAATCATGAGAGGATTGAAATATCTAAGGAAAGTATGCAAATTGTATTTTAATTTATAAACAAGTTATAATAAAACAGGGGCCCACAAAATACAATCTACAAGCCAAATTTGGCCAGCTGCCTATTTTTGGAAATAAAGGTTTATTAGAACAAAAGTAATTATCTTTCTAGGAATTTTCATAATATAACTGCAGAATTGAGTAATTATGGCAGAGACCATATTGCTTGCAAAGTCTAAAGTGTTTACTTTCTGTCCCTTTATAGAAAAGATTTGCCAACCTCTGAATTAAACAATTAAAGAAGGTAACTTTTAAAAAAATATACTGCCTTCCTGAATAAAGGGAGCAACTTCCAGTTTCTAGAATGATTCTCTGGAGTAAATATTTTTTTTAAAGAGTGGAACAAAGCATGTGGAAAGAATATTTTGTTGATATATCCCTTTGTTACATCACTGCACCATACATTAATGCTTTGACTATCTTTCATTATTCAGCATTAATAAATGCAAATTACTGAAAAGGAAATGAAGCTGGACAAAAATAAGTTCTAGATAATCCCCTAATTCCACATGCCTAGGAAGTTTGCCAATGGAAATCCAAGTGCCTGGCTTATATGGCTTATATAGCTGCTGTTCTAAAGGCTTAATAAGAGTAACTGAAGAGTAATTAATGGTGCTTGAATGAAAGAAATATGGGTTTACTATTTTAACTCTTTCTAAAATACTTTTTTTACAACATTCAAAGTTATATGTCTTCCTGAAAAAAAAAATCAGTGGTAGGTAATTTGTCCAAAACATGAAACATCCCCTTCCTATGGATTCTAGTGAAAATAAGTAAATGGCTAAATAAGGCTAAAATGTTTGCTGAAAGTAACAAAGGCAGTGTTAATATTACCTTGAAATTTATTTTAAGAATATGATTAGATAAGTCCATCAAATAATTGCCTTATTCTAAGTATCAAATAATGAATTACTGAATGGTTTAATTGTGCCTTTTCAAAAATTTTGCTTAAGAACCTAGAACAGGTGGCTAGAGTCAGAGGCAAGAGAACATAATATGGTACCATGAATCCCAAAATAAGCATTCGATATGTAAAGGATCATAAGGTACAAATTTGTTTGTAAAGCAAAGAGAGTTTGATATATAAATGTTGGCCTCTTGAGGAACAATTTAATCAATTTCGGTCTCTAATTTCAAGTTGAGCTGTTATTCTCTTTTAAATCCCTCAGATAGTGGCTTTCCAGCCTGGATAATTATAGAAATGAAAAGACCTAGCCTGGATACCTTCAAAGGCATTTTATTCACCTTAACTGTTTTCTTATTATTAACCTAGACCAGTTGATATGGTTCGGCTATGAAACAAGCATGTGAAAATAAATAAGATCTTTGTCATGAAAAATAATCATTTACTTAATAGCACCCTAAGAATTTGGTTTGTGGCCACCAATTGTATTAATAGGTCTTTTTTTTAAAAAGAAAGAATAAAGTTATTTTAAAACATGACTACATCTTAAGAAAAATATTGAGAAATTTGAAGAGTTTGTTGATGATGTTATAGCTACATATTTTAAGTCTTTATTTTTTAATCCTTGTTCATTTGTGGAGGTTCCATTGTCAGTAAACAAATGAAGATTATTATCATCTTTCTAAACATGTTCATAACTCATAGATGTCAATAAAAATATTCAGTTCTTTGGGGGAGATGATCAGAAAGAAACTGGCTAAAAAGCGGACCTGGGGATTTCCAATCCATAATCAAATATCGAGATTGATTGTGTCACTTGCACTTGTATTGATTTCAATTGGAGTAGCTCACCCAAGGGAAAAATAAAAATGCGGAATAAAACTGATTTGTGAGAACAAAATAAATCCTTTTGTGAGTTTAATGAATTGGTACTATTTAACTCTTTCAATCACAGGTGAAAAACTATTTATTTTTTAAGAATGCTGAACTAGCCAAAAGAAGTCATATCAGAAATGCCAATACTGCCAAGTGCCATTACACGAAGTTGTAATGCTGGGGAAGAAATGCTGCTCTAAACTTGATGGAAGGCATTATTTGACATATGACATGCTTTTAGCTTTCCTGGGCCAACTTCTATGTGTCATCACAAATGACGGACCTATAGATCCAAACTATTACAGAATCACTCAGTAGATGTTTATTATGCTTATTTACATGACTTATAAGACAGTTGAAAAGCTAGAACAAAACTTGGTGGTACAACATTAACTACATTTAATTTTTTTCTCAACATAGGTGTTCCTGGTTTTAACTCAAAACTTAGCATTTAACAGTTATATTCACGGGACACTCAACAATATTCAAGGATAACAGGGATATTCAGGAGAGACAGAGTTTGGCATAATTTGGCACAAATATTTGCCTTAAGAAAATTGGAGGACCAAATAAAAAAGGAGATGATTTGTTTATAAAACCCAGCAACTGTTTGACTCTATCAATTGAGCCAACCGGCCAAGCAGCTGATTCAATAAGAAAAATGTCAGTCACGTCATTATTTCTTGAAACCAGATAGACAAAACATTCCCAACAGTTTGGCATTGATTTAACTTTTAACTTTTCCTCTGTGTTAACATCTTATACGCATGTTCTAAACCTTTGCTGTCCAATACAATAGCCCCCATCCACATATGGCTATTGAGTACTTGCAATGTGGCTAGTATGGCTGAGGAGCTGAATTTCTAATTTGATTGTAGTGAATTTAAATTAAAAATTGATCATTGATTCAGTTAACTGGAAAATTTGAAACAATTTGGTATGTGGATCTACTTTCTCAACTGAAAACTTATGACATCTAAATGCAGATTGAATATACCTGATAAAAAATCTGAATTGAAATATAAGTGTAAAATACAAACATAGATTTGGTAGAAAAAAAAATGTATTATCTCATTATTAACTTGTAGGTTTTAATTACATGTTAAAATAATGATATATTTTAGATAGATTGGATTAAATAAGTTATACTACTAATTTTTTTATTTTTTTATTTTTATTTTTATTTTTATTTTTTGTGACTGGGTCACTCTGTTGCCCAGACTGGAGTGCAGTGGTGTGATCTCGGCTCACTGCAAACTCCGCCTCTCACGTTCAAGTGATTCTCCCACCTCAGCCTCCTGAGTAGCTGAGAGACTATAGGCATGCACCACCACTCCTGGCTAATTTTTGTATTTTTAGCAGAGACGGGATTTCGCCATGTCACCCAGACTGGTCTCAAACTCCTGACTTCAGGTGGTCTGCCACCCTTGGCCTCCAAAAGTGCTGGGATCACAGGTGTGAACCACCACACCAAACTACTAAATTAGTTTTAACTGTTTCATTTTACTTTTTTAAATGTGCGTTTTAGAAAATTCAAAATTATGTATGTAGCTCACATTATATTTCTATTAGGCAGTGCTGTTCTGATGTGCTAAAGGGACAATTAGAATGCACATTTAAAATCCAGGTTCATTTTCATTTTAAATCAATGGAAGAAAACCTCATTGTTCAAAGATCTGCCTACCTATATTCACAAGAGATGGAGGTGAAACTTTTATTCACAGAATGCACAGATTCTGTTCAATACATTCCATTGAATTCATAGTCCTAAGAAAGCTGATTTCAGAACAACTTAGGAGTGTTACAAGAAGGAGTGTGTTGATTTGTTATCAGTTTGGCTTGTACTGTCATTGTGTTTAATGAAAGTACATAAAGGTAACTTTATTTATCTCCACTGGCATAAAAAGGCTTTTAAAAAAATTAATACATTTTACTATTTTCAATGAAACATAATTTAATTCAGTTTGATGGTATCATAATTATTATAGCATAATAATTTTTCTAGCATGATAACTTTGGCATGTATGCCATACAGAGTAAATCATTAAATAGGAGACAGGTACAAATCAGAAAGATAACAAGAAAATCTATTATCATAAAGACATAAATTATTAGGGAAAAGTGGAAGTAAACCACTCTTAGCCAAAGAGATTCAAGAAAAGTAAGGTGATAATAAATAATAATTGCAATTGCTGGGCTTCTGAAAGAAACTGAGGCCCAAGGTTTTTAACATCTCTTGTATAACGAACTCAAGATTTTTGTTCCCAATTTCTTATTAGAGTTTGAAGTTTTAAGGTCTTTTGTTTCTGAAATGCTTCCAATAGTTTTGCTATGAGATGAAACATGATATAAAGTCATGTTTCCTCTTTTGGCTTCATATATTTCTTCTTTGTCTAACTATAAAAGAAATATTTTTTTATTATTAATGTTAAGGCTGTATCAGCACCATAAAGAGAAAAGCTGAAATTACCTAAAATGTGAAGATAATCATTGTTATTAATATTTTGGTGTATTTTGGTGTGTGTCCATCATATTTGTTCGGATATATATATATATATATATACACACACACACATCTATATATATACATACATCTATAAATATGATCTACTATCATATATTGCAATTATAGAATTTTATGATGCTCATTGTTTTATAGCTGTAAGAATGTATATTTTCTCATCAACAAACATACAGTATAATCTTTGTAATGGATTTACCACAATGTCTTCAAGCCATAGAGTTGAATATTTAGAAACACGCACCCTCTTGATTTTTATTATACAAATAAACCCTGCAGGGACATAATTTTGTAAGGATTTTCCTGTGCACCTATCTAATTTTTTTCTTAAAATTTCAATAAGGAAAATTTCTGAGGTTCTCAATGGATAGGAATATCTGAAACCTCTTATATTTACTTCATAAGCTTATTTTAATAATCTCGCATGAATTACTAGAAGCAAATAATTACTAAAAAAATTGGTCATGGCTTATTTAAAGAAACCATAGTGTATGGATTGTATCTGTGACACAGAATTTGAATTACAGCTCTTTCTGTTCAAAGTAAAAATGTCTATCCTGTCTGTTAATGTGTTATATCCAGCTAAGTTCATATGACTGAGTGGGCTGGACTCACGTTCTTTGAGTGTACAGAACTGTGTATTTTCTGTCTTCCTGGAGCTGGAGAAATTGCTAACTCAGAGATTTATAAATATTTTAAAAGTATTGAATAAAAATGGCATGTTTTAAAAACACTGATGTAATACCAGAGATTTTAAAAATATTATAATAAAAATAAATGAACACAATCACAAAAGTAAAAATACCTGGAAATACCTAACTAAAAATACCTAACAAAAAATGTGAGGTCTTTATGGGGAAAATAACAAAACTTTACTGTGAGATATAAGCTGCTTAAGTAAATGGAACAATAACACATTTCCAGGTGAGAAATATTTTAAGATGTAAGTTTCACAAGAATTAATGTATAAGAAGGAGACTCCATTAAAAATATCGGTGGCATTTTTTCAACTCAATCTAATGTTCAATTGGAATAATATGCATATGAAAAGAACTAAGACCTTTTAACAGAAATGAATAATAACCTGAAGGGAGAAAATAATAACTTTACCCATAAGATACAAAGGTATTTTCTAAATAATTAAGATGTTGAAAGCACCACAATTCAATCAGAATACAGACAGGTATAAGGAGAAGAAATAAACGGCTCAGAAACAGGCAGCATCATGTATACAAATTTAAGTCTGATAAATTTAGCAAAATAAAGCAACATATGTTTCAACTCGAGATGGAGAAAATATTTTTTATAAAAATAAATTAGCAAAGATTTAATTATCAAAAATCTAAAGTACTACATCATAAAACTCATAAAAAGACCAAAAAGATAAATCGGATAAAATATTTAAAATTGTAATGACTAAGAATTACTATTTATAATATTTAAGCTGCCATAAATACCAAAACAAATTTTAAAACCTCTAAAATATTCTGGGCAAAGTGTGTGAGCAGACAAAAGAGAAAGACAAACAAATAGGAAAAGAACATATGGAAAATGTTTGATCTCAATAGGAATAAAAGAAATGCAAATTAAAGCAACCTACCATTTTTATCTATCAAATTCATGTAATTACAGACAGATGAACACATTTGTATACTATTAGAAGCCATGTGAAATGATGTAATTTTTTTGAAAGCATTTTGCCATGCATATCAAGTGTCTTCAAAAATATACTCCACCTTTAATTTAGCAATTCCTTTGTAGTTATACATATTAAGGGCCGGGCGCGGTGGCTCACGCTTGTAATCCCAGCACTTTGGGAGGCCGAGGCGGGCGGATCACGAGGTCAGGAGATCGAGACCACGGTGAAACCCCGTCTCTACTAAAAATACAAAAAATTAGCCGGGCGTGGTGGCGGGCGCCTGTAGTCCCAGCTACTCGGAGAGGCTGAGGCAGGAGAATGGCATGAACCCGGGAGGTGGAGCTTGCAGTGAGCCGAGATTGCGCCACTGCACTCCAGCCTGGGCGACAGAGCAAGACTCCGTCTCAAAAAAAAAACAAAAAAAAAACAAAAAACGAAAAAAACAAAAACATATTAAGGAAAAATGTGGAAGTATGTGTTAACAATAAATATTCTTTCAAATAGTAAGAATAAAAAACCTAAATATCCAACAATGAGGAATTGATAAATACATATTGGCACATCTGTACTATAGTATATTAAGTACCTATTGAGTATTAAATACTTGTTATGAGTTTTTTTGTGTAATAGAAGAAATATTCACGATATAATGTTAAATGTGTAAAGTATGATATGTGTTTGTAGTAAGATCTCAATACATTATATATGCAAACACATGAATACATATATATATATACCTCCATACAAAAAACCACTGCAAGCCAATAACACATTTATAATTGGTACTTTTTTTTTTTTTTTTTTTTTTTGAGACAGAGTCTTGCTCTGTAGCCCTGGCTGGAGTGCAATGGCATGATCTTGGCTCACTACAATCTCCACCTTCTGGGTTCAAGCAATTCTCTGCCTCAGCCTCCCGAGTAGCTGGGATTACAGGCACCCGCCACCATGGCTGGCTAATTTTTTTTTGTATTTTTAGTAGAAATGGTGTTTCATCATCTTGGACAGGCTGGTCTTGAACTCCTGACTTCATGATCCACCCGCCTCAGCCTCCCAAACTGCTGGGATTACAGGCATGAGCCCCTGCACCCGGCCTAACTGGTACCATTTTAACAAAACTGTCCCTGAAGAAAAAAGATACTCCAATCTAAGCCTTTAGCTACTAAATGTAACTAATATTCATCTGTGTAACAATTGAAACTTTGACTTTTTTTTGTGATTATTGCAACTACACTTATACTTTATGCCAAAGTCCTTAAAACAGTCTGCTGCATGAAGTAGCTCCTGTCTAACTTTCTAGTCTCATCTTTGCCATTCTTTTCTTCATTCCCTATCCCAGCTATAACGGCCTTCTTTCATTTTCTCAAATCCACCACAATTTTACCTTCCTCACATCCTTTACAAATGTCATTCACTTTGGAATTCTTTCTAGTTTCTGAGTTGGTGTCTAGTCATGTTACAGTTACCCTAAATGTCATCAGCTCAAAATAACTTTCTTGACCCTCCAATTTATATTGTTTCTTATTATGAAAATCTTAGCTATATATAATTTTACTTTAATAATTATTAAAGTGTGTAATTTTATATTTCTATATAATTACTAAATATGATTACTTGGGTAATTTCTAGCTCCCTTTGTAAACCACAAGCCCCTTCAGCACACAGACCACGCTTGCTAGATATTTAAGTACTTTCTAAATATTTAAGATGTTGAAAGCATAGTGACTAAGTTAGCATAGTGATGATTTGGAGAAATAGGTTTACACTGGGAAGGAATAAATATCCCAGAAACAGCCACCATCAGTCATATAAATTTAAATGTCTAATAAATTTAGCAAAATAAAACAACATATGATTCATCTCTAGATAGAGAAAATTTCTCCACTCAACTCCAGCACCTATCATTTTGTTTCTGTCTTGTTCCATAAAACAAGCTAGATATATGCTTTTTACATGAACAAATGAATGAATGCCCAAATAAACGAATAAATTTCTTAATTTAATTCTATGATTTTTGATTTCTGCTTCTTGGGTGTAAAACTCCCTTCGCTTCTCCCCAAAGACATATTACTAGAAGGAAAAACATAAATTTTCTTTGCAACACTATTTATAAATAAAGAATCCAAATTCTCTAAAAACCATACACTTTTTTTTCATAAATAGCCCACTAGAATCCTTAGATTCTGCAACGCTAATAATTAGTAAAGGAACACATTGATTATGAAGAATTTCACACAAAAATTTGGGAAATATGTTTGATGTGGGCTGTTCTTGGTATATAGAACTATGATTTAGGAGTCACCTATTATCATTTTCTAAGAGGCCAAACATATGGTTTGTAATCCTCATAACTCTATATAATGATGAGGACGCATCACCATCCAAGGAAGCTGATCCCTAGATTCCCACAGGAGAAGTTCAGGAATCAGAGAAGGGAATTCCTTGCTGTGAGGTGTGTCTTAGAGGCTAGAGAAGGACATTGGCCCCAGATTTTTTTTTCTATTTCTTTGTGTAACCCATTCTTCCATTTCCCTCTAACATCAATTCACAGCTGACACTTTCCTATTGAGAACCTCCTAGGTATAATGGCTATATGTTCACTCTACCAAAATCTAAAAACTGATTCTAATATTGCTACATTAAATTGGCATTGAACCCTTGCCACAACAAAGCATGCAAAACCCAACACTAGACAGGCATATCAGTGGTACACAACTATAGGTAAACATTATGTATCTGTCCCACAGCTGGCTTATCCAGTTGAACTTTATCATGCATGTATTAGAAATCCCCCAAATCACTTGTGGTGTGGGTTTGAAAATGGTTTGAGTATTTTTCAATGCTTTAAAAATTTCTCTAAATAGGATAATTTTATTTTATTTTTTAAATTATGCAAAGCCTTCCAAAGCCAAAGGTACATCATCTGGGTGATCTGCTGGTTGTATTTTGCTTCTAACAGGCTCCTTTATTGAGGAGTTAGAATGGAGAGATTCCTCCACAGAGATGTTCTGCAGAGTTTGAAACATAAAGTTAAGCCATGAGGACAATGAAATCCCGTGCCCTCTCATGGCTCTGTGGGCCGCATATCCTGAATCAGTGTACAGCCCATGGTTACAATTTCCATTTCATCATTACATCGCCACCTCAACAGACACAACAGCATAGAGTATGCACTTGTTCATTATGTCAAGAAAATAGCCAATTAAATATCAGACATAAATTCAATAAGCTGCTGCGTGAGTGTTGAGAACAGATGAGGTCTTAAACAAGTTTGATAAATTAATGCTTAACTCCATTCTTGTGGAAGAATATGCCCTAATTAAACATTTCTATAGCTTTAT
This sequence comes from Nomascus leucogenys, assembly GCF_006542625.1. Taxonomy (NCBI): domain Eukaryota; kingdom Metazoa; phylum Chordata; class Mammalia; order Primates; family Hylobatidae; genus Nomascus; species Nomascus leucogenys. Next base: position 31,213,247 of record NC_044385.1, on the reverse strand, counting down.
TGGCCATGACATGATATACAATCAGAAGTGTCAATACATTCAGTGCGTATACATTCTATAGCCCAATATTTGAAATGACATATATCTTATTATTGCCGTTTATATTTTCATTAACAATATGGCCATGATTTGTAGTCCAGAAAAAATGCCTTTTGATTTCCCAAGTGTTTAGATTTGTATGTATTTATACATCCAGAAATGTGTTGGAACCTTACAGAAAGATACAATAACTATACTTTCTTTTTTGCATAAGAGACATTTGCTTCCAAACAAATAGAAATAGAATAATTTTCTCTATTTCCCCTACATTCCCACTGTTTTTTTATATTAATACTTGCTTTGACCATAAGAACATTCTCCCACAGTTTTTATTCCTAATATCTTTTGTGCTAATTTAGAAACAACATCTGAAATGGTCAGGAAGAGCGGTCTGGGGCTGTTGTCTGTAACTAAAAGAACTCCTTATCACGACACTCATTGAATTTCTTCTAAGTCTCTAAAATAAATCGTGTGGTTAATAATGATGTAATGTCATAAGACATAGTACAATATCATTAACATGTTGTTGCTTGATGAGTATTTGTGTATGAAATACTATCACCTGCTGCTTTAGACTTTAACTGGGTTTCAATTTTCACAGATTCCCTTTTATATTTTTAAATGAGATAAAGGTGTACTTTCTTTGACCTTTCTTTCTAAAAATATATGCTCTGAAATCAGAATATGTGGGCATAAAAAGAAACAGACCAACGACAATCCACACTACGCTGTTCTACAGCTGCGTGGTGGACGTTATGTTCCATTTTCTCCTCGGCTCTTTCTTCCACCAGGAAATATACTTTATAAGATCTCAGGTGAACTCACTCCTGCTGCCTGACCCCCTAACTCATTACGGGAAAATGAATTCAGATTGCTTGAAAAGAAGCTGCCTCTTTTATCTTCCCACTGACTGACAAGCAACTACAAAGTTCTCCGACGGGATTCCAAGTTACAAGCTGTACTGCATCACTGGAACAATTCCCCCACTGGCGGGTTTTCCCAGAGGGCAGCGTGTCAGATATACTGCATGGGTTGCAAGCACAGCTCTGAAACCGCAGATTTCCCTCCACACTAAAAAACAGATATCAGGGACTATAAAACAAAGCTGTCCCTTTCCTAACAGCATTAGCCTTCCTACAGACTCTTTGGAAGTCTAAGAGGTTCCCACATATAATTATTTTCCTTACCTTCTCAAGAAAATAAATGCTTCTGTATCTTTTCTTTCCCTCTTGTAATTTTTATAAAACACAGTTTATTCTGGGAAGAAAAGCGTCCAGAGAACCAGAATGTGTGAAAAGGACACTGGATTTCTCTGGGTAACCTTGAAAAATCGACTGCATTTCTTTGGTTTTTCAAGATTTTTTAGAGATTTAGAGCATTTGAATATACTGACATTCTAAAGCACTCTTTCTGGTAACTGGCAATTCTGGGAGAAGGTAAGCCTATTCTGGGTGCTAGGATTTTTCAGAAGTGTAGTTAAAAATATGCATTCATCTAGTTTAAACCAGCAATGAAATACTTTCTGCATTTGTGCAGTTTCCGTTCCCCTTTAATTTCTTTTGTTTCTAGATGGGGATTTATCCCAAAGAGCAAACACTTGATATCAATATTGAAATGAGATATGGACCCCAATTATAGCAGAAGAGAAAGTTCAGGCTCAGAGAATGGGGGATGGGGAGCCATCACATTTATACTCTATCTTTTCTACCTGGAAATATCCTAATCGGTCTTTAACGCGCCCCACTCCTTACAGATGTTACCACTGCAGTAAAAACTTTATGCCCCTCCTGCTCCCCATAATGTAACCTCAAAAAAACCAAGTCTCCCATTCCTCAGTCCTCCCCTAACACCACCATTATGTCTCAGGTATAAAGAGGCTCCTTTATTTCTCTGACCACTCCTATTTAGTTTTCTTTTCTGTTTTGCGGAATCCTTGGTGTTTTTGTTTGATTACCCCTAGCAACTGTTGGGAAAACATATGCAGGCAAAACATAAGAAGAAAGTTAAATTTAACATCCCACAAGTCACCAAAAGACCTTTCCTGAATAATCATTGGAAATAAGTGAAGATGCCCTGCTTTCTGTAAGCTTCCACCTTAGGACTTCTGACTCACCACCCGGATCTCCTCCTTGAAGCCAGAAGCACCGTGCTTACTCCAGATTACTCTGCTCTTGAATCATCTGTTCTTGTGAGCTATTTTTTCTAATGTTTTTCAAAAATAATATGTATATATTATAGATTTTTTTAATTGAGTACATATAAAAGGAAAAATGGGAAGATAAACCATTCACAATACAACCACCTAGAGATAACAGATATATTTTCCAAATTTTCATTTGCCTTTTTAAAAACATTTTTAAATACTAATTGGGTTTCTTTTTTTCAGGACCATCAGGTCTTATAAGCAAATAAAAGGCATCTGATTATGCTCATTTCATGAGCATTTAACAATTTAATAATTGTTCTTTCTATCTTCCATTTCCTTTCTTTCCTGGTTCTTGCCTTCCACCCTTACTTTTGAGGACTTACTTTGGGTTAGACGTATTTACTCTGGGAAAAGTCACCTAAAACCTATTTGTTGTACCTCTCCACATTCAGAAAGAATTATCTGAGATCCATGAAATGATTCAGTTTCAACATTAAAAATTGATCATTCTGCTTTTCTTTTCTTTTTTTTTTTTCTAAAATGCCATTTCCCTTTGCTAATGCTTAAGGATCATTTTCATTTACCCTTTTTCTTCCCCCACAGTAATCCATATCTCTCTTTTTCAAATAAATATCTTTATTCTGTGGCACAGCACAAAATAGGGGATTAGGAGAAAGAGACATTTGAAGATGAAAACTAAGCTGCAGTCCAGTTTTTCAGAGCAGGTGAGAGTTAACAGTGCACAAAGGACTCAGCAATTAGCACACCCTGGTGCTTTGCCTTAGAAACTCTGACACAAAACAATCTGTCAGGATATCAAGCAATGAAGATCACTTCCCAATTCATTTAAAAGGAAGGATAATGAAGAATTAAACAATTCGCAGAGGACTCCACAATAACCACTTAAGAAAAAAGCAGGATATGTGTACTAAGACACGGCATTGTCTACTAAGTACAGGATCAGTGTGAAGAATCCAAGGGAAGTCTAGTAGTAAGGAAGCTGCCATTTGTAAAAATTATTCTATAGGATCTCAGAATATTTTCTTTATCTTTTCATAGTTTTTGTTTTTCTTCTTCACAATCAGGTTGTTTTATATTTGTAGCTGAGAATACTTTTGAAGCTCTGTAAAATGATGACGTAACCCTAAATTATCATGGCACAATACTTTCATCTACCAGTTAAATAAATGGAATAGAATTTATGATTTTAAAAATAGTTTTACATAAGCCAGGTTGCTACTACTATGCTGTAAAATTTTAATTTTTATTCCCAAACTTATACATTTGTTTGATTTTTTTAAAATTATATATTCAATACGTTTCATAAGGAATGATTATAAACCTGTTATCTATAATTTAAATTGATAGTTAATTCATATGTGTGAAAAAATACTGAAGATGTTGTAAAGTGATCACTGGGAGTTGACTGTTCACCTGTGCAAGGTGAATGGTGCACCCTTGAGAGTCATTGAGCAAAGCACTTATTCCAGGTCAGTAAATGGCACTTGCGCACCCTAGAAAAACTAATTTGTTGATCATATGTTCCTCATAATTGAATAGATGTTTAAAATCAGGTAGAATCCCACAGAAAAGTGCTAATCCTTACTTTTATGGTGGACGTTAGCAAATGGCAAAAATACATTCTAATATAACCAAGTGTAGGTTGGTTGATCTGTTAATTTTTGCCATTCATATCTGTTTGTGCTCTCTCCGTCATTCTCTTTAGTTTTTCCATATTCAGTTTATTCTCATCCATAATTAAAGAGAAAGACCCAGTGTTACCAAAATCTTCACTTAATTATTTCTGTTCCACTTGTCACACCATCTAGTTTCTTTCCTGCCTCATGCACTTGAGAATAACTTGGCTAAGTTTGTCTGCCTTAGCTTTTTTGTTTGTAAATTCCGTCAGGACAGAGAATCTTCAGGTCCAAACTTTGTTGCCATTTTACACACCACACACTAGTTGAGAGTCTAATTAATTAGATTATCATTTTCCCCTCGTAAGATGCCTGCATTTTAGATAAAATGACAATTATCTTAGCAGCAAAAAGACTTCAAATGTTTGTAAAAGTTAGATGAACGATTATCTAATAGACAGATATAAACATTTGAAATCGTGGCTTTCAGAAGACTGGTATCTGAGAGTGAAGTCTACATATAATTATTAAAAGTAGACCTTTTCAGTTATTTAATTTTAATGTTAATATGTAAAATGTACATATTATAATTACTTAAATCATATATAATTATAAAATATTAATGAATACACAACATAAATGTGCAAGATCTATATGAAGAAAACTTTGAGCTCTTGCGAGAGACACAAAAGACACAAAATAGAAAGTATAATGATATCATTGATCAGAAAAACCCAACACTATAAAGATACTAATTCTACCTAAGTCACCTGTAAATTCTGTTCCATCCTTATAAAAACAGCATCAGGACTTCTGGGGTAAAATTGGAAATATATAAATATCATTTAAAAAAATAAACATGAAATAATAAGTAGGAAATTATATAAAATAAAAATAATGAAGAGGACTAGATCTACAAGGCAATAAAATATATTCTACAGTTTTAATCATTAAGATACCTTGATAATGTAAATAAAGGTACAGATATGTCCGCACGTATTTATTAATACAGACGGAAATTTAGGAGCTCTTGCAGATGACAGCTCAAGCCAGTGGGGAACAATAAGGATTATTCAGTATATGGTTTTGAGAGAAAGGAAAATTTTCTGGGAAAAAAATAAGATTTGATCCATACACGACATATTATATCAGTATAAATTTCAGATGAACTGAATATAAATATTTTATAAAAGAAAGCATTAGAGTGCTTGGGAAAAGCAATAATGAAGGGAAAAATTTCTACTAATATAACAGATTTTCCTGATATATAAAGAGCTTCTTAAACGCCGTAAAAATGTGGGCAAAAGATACAAACGGAGCATTCACAAAAAAAAGAAACACAGTTTTTAAACTTATGAAAATATGTTCATAAGTTCCAACTAATTCCTAATAAATACTCAAGATACTGTGAGATAGCTACTGTTTTTAACATATCAAATTGGCAAAAATAAGTCTGACAACACTCTGATGACAAGACTGTGGGGAGACAGGCACCCTCATACTTTTTCTGGGAATATAAATTATGTGGTCTCTATGGAATGAAATTTCACAATATCTTACAAAGTTACAAATTCATTTTTCCTTGACCTGGCAATTCATTTCAAGGAATTTATCATACTAATTTACTTGCAAAGTGTGAAAGGACATTCCCATATGTTTATTCATTGAG